>NC_141100.1:32706326-33193826 GCF_041138505.1 Cibotium barometz
TACACAAGCAAAAAATTCCAAGATAAATCTATTAATGCAATTCTACAAACTGGACATGAAGGAAAGTGAACCTTTAATCACACACTTGAACAAATATAAAAGTATTAAGCAACAGCTGGCAGCTATTGGCAAAAAGGTAGAAGATGATGAAGCATTAGCTGTACTTTTGAAGAGTGTGGACAAAGGAGATTATGAAAACATTGTAGCAACATTAAAGAATGTACCTGAACTGAAGATACACGAGATAGAAGCAGCTCTACTAGAGCAAGAGAGCAGAGGCAAAGAGAAGAAAGAGCTCGACTCAACAGCAGGAGAGGAAAAAGCATTCTTCACCCGAGGAGGATTCTCTCGAGGACGAGGACGAGGAAGAGGCAGAGTAGGAGGGAGGACCTTCACTTGCCACAAATGTGGAAAGCCAGAACACATGGCGAGAGACTGCTACAGCAAACCCAGTGAAGAAGGAACGACATCGGCAAACTTCATGGAGGCTCCAAGAGAAGTGGAGTCGGATCATCTTTTCTGAGAGAGAGAGAGAGAGAGAGAGAGAGAGAACCCACAACCCAATGTAACCTGCCCCAATAAAGTAAAACCACCTCTGAGCCACCGATGATGTAGGCCAAGTGGTAGTTGTATGTATGAGCACTTTAGTCAAGGTCGCAGGCACTTATAGTAGCCTTGGACACATAGAGAGAGAGAGTGTCAAGGACTATGGAGTTTAGGGACTTGAGGCACTGGTCGCGGGCTACCAAGTAAGGGGAGGCAAACTTGGTATAGGGTCTAGGTGTGCTAGGATTATTCACTTGAGGGGAGGTGTTGAAATATACAAGTGAATAGGGTGTGTGTGGGAACAAGCTCTTGGATAGAGGCTGTAAAAGAGGAGATGTAATTGTGAAAGAACCTGTGAAAAGGTGAGAAGAATCTATTGGGAGAGAATAATGGGTAGCATGAGGGAATTTAGAAGTGTGGAGTTATTCTGGGAGATAATCAGGGAAAAGAGAAGAGGTGGAGAGAATCAAGAGATATTCAGGGAGTGAATCATGGAGAAATCAATGGGATTTGATGCTTGATGTAAACACTATAAATTGAGGCATAGCCCTAATGAGAATTTGCTGGTTTTTGAGTATCCATGCCTACATTAATCTATGTGCTAATTATTCACTAATTACGTCTTAATCACTTGCTAATCACTTTGTTAATTATGTTGATTCTAGTGTTTGATCCACCATAGCTCATCATTTAGCTCAAATTTCAACAGGCGGGTCATCAATGTCCGTCGTAGCACTAGTTGAGCTCGATATCTCAACATTTACCATGTGTAGTAATTGATAGGATTCGAACCCAAGTCCCCACCTGATATTTTTCAAAAAAGTATTCTTACAGGGAGCTTTTTTATGCTTTCTAAACTTGTTTAACAACTAAAATTACCATTTAATCACTTTTTCTCACATGAAGGACACACTGTTTCTTTAAAAATGAGGGTGTAACTTTTTTTAAAATTAGAAAGCTTTTAAATAAGCTTATTAATGATATTTTAAAATTCATCTATAAGTAACAAATTCTCTCAAAAAAGTATTAATTATCAATTTGTAAATTGTGAGACTTAAGAGCTTCAAAATGGATTTTAATACTACTCTCATCAAGAGCCAAAATGGATTTTAATACTACTCTCATCAAGAGCCAAAATGGATTTGAATACTACTCTCATCAAGAGCCAAAATAGGGTTTTATAATTAAGATAATAATTGTATTAAGATAACACTTTTATAATATATTATATAAACTGATAGTTTTTTACAGTTGCACTCTATAGCACATCCTCGACACACCCAAGGAGTCTAAGCTTCAAGTGCACACATAGAAGAAAAAATGTATTTGTCAATAGTGAAGAAGAGGATGCCTCATCTACCTTCTCAAGGGAAGGCACATCAACTAGTGATGGTGATGGTATAGATAACAGTGATCATGAGGAACCATAACTATGCCGTGAGCTGTATGTCTAGAAAATAGCTCCTTTTTAGAGTTGTATCAATTTTTTTCTAGATTGAAGATGGCAATAATAAACAGTGTCTCTATTTTGGTATGTTTTTGAAAACTTATTGTTAGATTTTCACTTATAATCTCAAAAAATAAGCAAAACCAAGTCTTTTGTTTCATGACATTTTTGGTAAGAAATGTGCAAAGTGCCCAAAGTATTATCATTTTCTAGCGGTGTTGTACACATGTGTAGACCACTTTTCAAAAAGAGATCAAAAAGTGAACCTTTTTGACAAGATCTTTGAAATATGCCAAATGTTTCTCCACTGCAACACATAGGGAGCACAACAGCATTTTTGCTGCATTTTTCACGATGCTCAGTAGCGATCTATTGCTGCTCCGCAACACTTTTTTGCTGCCTAACTGTGTCCGTAGAGCACCTAAAAAATGCTACTATACTGTAAAAATATCCCGCTTCTTTTGCCTCTGCGTAGTTTTATCTTTTGAATACAATAAACTTGTACTCTAAGTTTTTTTTTATAGGTTTCTCCCTTGTTTATCACTTCTACCTCTCCTACCCTATCCTCCTCAAGCTCAAGCAAGATATGTCTATTGTTTTCATTTATCTCCTACGTAAACAAGCTTTCCATGAAAGCTTTCTTTTGAGTATTTATCTCTTACGTAAACAAGCTTTCCATGAAAGCTTTCTTTTGAGTATTTCCTTTCTCTTTTCTCTCTTTTAAGTTTTTCTTTTCTTTATTTTCCCTTCTTCTTTTTCCCTAATTAAGGGCTCTCCATTAAAGCTTCATATGGTAAGAGATCTTGTTTTTTCTTAATATTTTTTTTTCCTTGACTTGATTTAATTTTGTAGGTTTTCAACACATACAAGCCTCACAAGAGATCTCTTTCTTGTATGTTTCTTCTTTCATGCTTTTACATGTTTATAGCTACTTATGCATGCCGGTAGCAACCTAGGCATGTTGGTAGTAACCTTAACATGCCGATAGCTACATAGGCATGCCCAGTACCTTCCAATGTATGCTGGTAACACCCTATGCATCCCTGTAACTACCTATTCATGCCCGTAGTAACCTATGCATGCCACTAGCTTCCTAGGGATGTCGGTAGCTACCTATACATGCCAGTAGCTTTATGCATTATGCTGACAGCGAAAATAGGCAGTGTGTTTAGCAGTGACATGGGCCCAACATTTCGTACCCTTCTAGTTACAAAAGTGCTGCTATTTTCGCTGCTAAACTCTCATTCTGTTGTAGTGCCGTTTTTAGAAAATATGACCTATTTTGTATGCAACAGTGTTAAGTTTTCTTTAAGGATAAACCTTTTGTTCTCATGGTGTAAACAAATGTCAAAGGCTTTTGCAATATTTGGAGAACTTGTGCCTCTTGGTCGTGATTCATCTATAGGAAATTCGTATGTTGCAAATCACGACCTTACATTCACTATATGAAAACTATAACTTTATATTATATCATAAGGAACAAGTTGAAGTATTAAAAGACAAATAGTTTATTCTAAAAGCACCTTTTTTTTGCTATGGAACAACAAGATTCCCACCTCTTTCCTATCACAAAAAACTTTACATATCATGGAGTGCAATCATATATAGATGTGTGTTAGAAAGTCATTTGAAATAGTGGTATTTGTTAAGAAGCCTTAGTTACATCAACTACCTTCTTGTTCTCTTGCTACCCCCTTTCTATATATGTGTGTTAGAAAGCCATTTGAAATAGTGATATTTGTTAAGAAGCCTTAGTCACATCAACTACCTTCTTGTTCTCTTGCTACCCCCTTTCTATATATGTGTGTTAGAAATCCATTTGAAATAGTGATATTTGTTAAGAAGCCTTAGTCACATCAACTACCTTCTTGTTCTCTTGCTACCCCCTTTCTATATACGAGTGGGCGAGACCCGCCTTCAACAGGTCGATTGTTAACCGATGTTTATATATATATATATATATATATATATACATATATACACACACACACATACACATATGTATATACATACATACATACATATATATACAGATACATATGTATATACATACATACATACACACACACACACACACACACACACATATAGATACATATGTGTGTGTGTGTGTGTGTGTATCTCGGGGGGGTCACTATATGTAAAATACCCCTATCGCGTGCGTTCAAGGCCTATATTTTAAATCCCTTATCTGTGTGAATTTTTTTATCTATATAATATCCCCTTTTCTTTATGAATATGTAAAAAAAATTAAATCATACCCTTATGTAAATATATTTCTGTAAGTTTCATAAATTAAAAATATACTTCTGTTGAACGCACGTGATATTCACATTTTTTTGTGAGTGACCCCCCCGAGGTGTGTGTGTGTATATGTATGTATGTATGTATGTATGTATGTATGTGTGTATACATATACATAAAAATATATATATGTATATGTATATGTCTACATACACACACACACACATATATGTATATACATACATACAGACATATAAATATTTTTTTCATAATATATATTTAATTATTATAAATTTAATATAATAAAACACACACATACCCACACACTAGCACATGCACATATACACAGATATCTAAATATATATGTATTTCAATAATAAACATAAAAATTATATACATACGTACATACGTATATGTATATATATATATACGTATGTATGTGTGTATGTATGTATATACGTGTGTGTATTTGAATATTTTCTCTCTCTCTCTCTCTCTCTCTCCCCGCTATAGATATATACAGATTATACTCTTTATAAAATCAACACACACATAAACACACACATACATATATATGTGTGTGTATTTATATATTTGCTTACACACACACACATACACATACACATATATGCATATATATCATATTGTATTATATAAAGAGTATATGGTATATATATCTATCTAGGAGAGAGAAAGAGAGAGAGAGAGAGAGAGAGAGAGTATTGTAATACATACATACATACATATATACATACATACATACATACATATACACATATAACTACCTTCTTGTTCTCTTGCTACCCCCTTTCTATATATGTGTGTTAGAAAGCCATTTAAAATAGTGGTATTTGTTAAGAAGCCTTTAAGTTAGTCACACCAACTACACTAAAGAGGCAATAGCGATCCTCTCCTTAGCCAGTCTGCAGAAGTGGAAGAGCGCAACCCTAGCTCATGGCCCCCGCGCTTCCAAGAAGCTGCCGCTGCTACGCGCCTAGACAACAAACACGGGAGCCCCCCTGCCGGCTCTTCGTCGCATCTTACCGTCTCTCTGTCGCCTAACGAAGTTGATTTCCCGCCTCGTGCAAGGTCGACGCCCTTCAGCACCCGGCGATGATGATCGCCTCCTTCACATAATATAGTTGTTGAGAGAGGCATCGACGGCATTTCCCGTGACACCCACCAGCGCTAGATTGCCTCCGCGGGCTCGAATACGTACGTACTATCTCCAGGTTCGCCTCAATGGCGTTTCTACATTTGCTGGTATAAAGGTTGGATTAATCGTAGCTGCAGCTCTGGTGCTTATCATCCTAATTATCTTGTTCTCTGTTAGTCACAAAGGGGGCTCTAAAACAACTCAGGGCAATTCAAAGCAGGGCAATCACCAGCTGCGACCGTTGCTGCTGTTTGCTCTGCCTTCAACTTCCCTAGTGAATTGTTAGAGCCCCCTTTGTGACCAACAAAGGAGAAGATAATGACCAGACCAGTTACACTTAATCCAATTACCTTAACAACAAATGTAGTAACGCCATTGAGGAAAACGTGAAGAGGAGTCTCCTCCCCTGTGTACCTTCCCCCAGTTTTTGCCATCAGGTGCTGATCCCATCAGGCGCCATAGCCATCATCAGCTTTGCAATCTGATTAAACTTTCTTTGGTCTTGCTCACTTTCAGTGCCCATATTGCAACAAGTTCTACAAGAGAATTATCGGTTACTAACATGTTTCTGTAACGTTAATCCAGCAGTGTTTTCTAAAATGTTGCTATTTTCATTGCAATTTTATGGCATTTAACGACATATTTTAGAGTGCAAGCTGACATGATATCAAAAAATTACTTTCTTAGGACCCAAATGTTTGAATATAGTTTAAAGTTTGAATATTCATTATTTTGGTTTGGGCTTATCTATACCCCTTCAACGTTTTGCACAAGGATCAATGACATTTTCAAACAAGAATACATTGATCACACTTTTTGATCGTAGACATTGATGATCACATATAAAGAACACAAAGTGCCATAAACAACAAGTGCGTTTCCAATGATTGGCAAAGCCAAAAAGAATGCTCACATAACCCCGTTTGTAGTGTAATTTTGCCCACTAAAATTCAAAATCCGGGTTAGAATTCCATGTTGCCTTACTTTTAATTTTAAGGGATGAAATTTGTACATTTGAATTATGAATCCCGGCATTTGTGTGATTTCTAGTGATTTTCGAGTCCCGATTAAGCCTAAGCAATGCCTTTAATTTATAGGGTTGAAAAATACAATTTTTTTAAGCAGTGAAGCAAAATAGTGTTCTAGAGCAATGCCTTTGAGTAGGCTCTTTATAAGCTACATGTAGTGCTGAAATTTGTAGCCCTTAATGGGCATCATTATCCTCCAAAGCTTCATAGGAAGCTTACCTTTAAAATTAAGTTTCTAAGGAAGGCCACCCCAAATGAATTTTTATGTGTAATAGGCAAAGTAGACCATGATGTGGACTTAAAGCCAAATGGGTTAACACCATCCATGCCAAAGGCAACACATAAGTGATGGGGCTCATGTTTAAAGTCTGGCCATTGAGGCTCCACATGTTGCCATGCGGGTGAATCAGCTTACGATCCTCATGATGCCATCGGTTGAGCGATGAGTAGCATGCGATGTCATAAGTTCTACAATCCCCTTACATTTAAAGATGTGTTGGATGATGCGAGGAATGATAGGAAAGTGTCTCAACACATTTTAGGAAATTTTATCTCCTTGAAAATAACCTCTATGGTGGGGCTCTCTCCACATTGTAGACATTTGTGTTGCATCTTTATTCACCCCTCTAAATAGCATGCAATCATTGGGACATGCATGTATTTTTGTATAATCCATACCTAGCATAGAGAGCATTTTACAAGACCCATCTTACGAGTCTGCTAATATATTTTAAGGTGGAAGGATCTTCTTGAGAAGCCTACAACATAACATAAGAAATCATATGTCAAAATATCTACAAGGAGACTATATAAAAAATGAGACATTTCCTATTTAAGTGAGCAGAATGATTGGATCTTACCTAAGAAGACTTGTGACGGTTGGATCACTCCATCCATAAGATGTTTGCAAACATCCCTCATACAAAGGGGTGTTTGCCTCTACATGCAAGGTTTCCTCCTCTTGTGACATTGGAGCTTGCTCTCTATCATCTATGACTGTAAGATTCCTCCCTCCAGCTTTTGAGATGTAAAGGTGTAAGAATCTCCCCTTCAGTCTCTGTAATCATCCCCTAATCTGAATGCAAGAAAATATTGTTTTACCCTGTTTTGGTCTTGGCTTTTTGCTACTGTTAGAAAGAAGAGGTCTTGCACTGCGACTGCAATTTGGTATGCAGATGCTGCCTTTTTATGGTATTAGAAAGCTATAATGTTGCTGCTAAAATTTTACAAAATGTGTTCACCATCAGTGCTCCTTTAATCTGCACAACAGGCTGTTTTTCACTCTCTGCAATCTCGAGGCCTGCAATAGCTATGGGGACTTACTGTAATTATGGAGCTTCTAATCAAAGGATTATACTAAGAGAGGGAGAGAGAGAGAGAGAGAGAGAGAGATACTCATTCGAGTGTCTTGTTGGCCCATCCATTGTAGGATAGTGCCAGAGAATGTTGATGCAACAACTTCTAACTGATTCCCAAGTTGATGAAGACTTTGTTGACACCACACAATCTTTCTTCACTGAGAGCAAGATGTCTAGTCCTTCACTATGCCAGTTTACAGCCAAACAACTCTTTTCATTTCCCCGAGCTTTGCTCCCTTATTTCCTTCTTCATCACCGATGTTTTTTCGCTTACCTACCACACCAGGTCTTCCTCCTAGCGTTCGCTTCCAAAAATCCTCGATCCTAGCAAGCCCTCACCACAATCAGCTAGATCTAGGCCATGACGGCCATGCTCTGGTTGCTTCCCAAGAGCCAACTTCCCATGTAGAGGGGAGTAATATGGAGGCTAAGAAGGGAAGAAAACGTGTTGACGAGGGCTCCTCAAAACCACCTACCAAGAAGCTTAAGACCAGAGGAAAGAAGACCCAGAAGGTGCACGGTGTGGAGGACCAAACAGAGGCGGAGGGTGGAAAATCATCAATCTGGAAGGACAATTGGGTGGTTAGCTTATGCCATGAATGAGGTGGACTCAATACGAGTTCAACAAGCCTACGAAACAGGGCTAGGACTTATGGTCAAGGATTGCAAATAAACTAGCATTCACATACAGCGACTGCGAAAAGACAGTGAAGCTTGCCGCAAAAGAAGTGGGGTCGTGTGTACGACCAATACAAGGTAGATAGACTTCACAACTATGTCTTGGGAAATAATGCTCAAAAAACATGTAAGTGGTATGACATCCTGGATGAGTACATGCATGATCGAGCACATGTCCGGGTGTACAGCCATGCATCTTCCACCACTGATGAGTCCGTGATGCTAGATGATAGTCCACAATCACATGCTAGATGATAGTCCACAATCACATGCAATAGAAAATGAAGACAAAGATCCATCTATTCCTCAATATGTCCACAGGCCATAGTCTAGCATCTTTCTTCAAAAAATTCTTGATCCAAAATTCATTGCCCAGGTGACCCAGAATGGACGTGGCATTCTTGCTCACCTAGAGCGAGCCACAAAAGGAGGGAGGCAGCAGAAGCAGCGAGGGAGACAATAGAAGGACGAAGGTTGCAGATCCTAGAGACCTTGGGATCTGTAATGATCCGATTCCTCAATCATGCATCCTAGAAATGACACGTGCTTTTGTGGAACAAGAAAGAGTTTGGACTATTTGATTTTATTCCAGGCATTATTCTTTTGTTTTCAGACGTTGGTAGAATAGCTTGAATTTGTGCTTTGAGACATTGTATGTTTCTATCATGCTACTACCTTTACGTGGCTGATGTTTGTTTACATTTGCTTTGCTTCCACTTTCGTATTCGCATGTGTGAATTTGTGTGGTATGTCTGCATTTGTTTTTTTTTTTAATCAGGAGTGGAGCAATGGATATGTCTACGGAACATGCCATGGTCTGCACCTCGTTTTGTGCAATACTCATTGCGTTGATGGATGAACCTGTGCATACCCATGACTACACAGAGGAGGAAGACATATTGCCTTGGTCTCAAGCCAATCAGCACTATGGAAGAGTGGCTCAAGCCATTAGAATGTGCAACCAAGTGTCACAAAAGGCATGACAACCGTGCATGTTGGGCATATGAACGGCCCCAAAATTTCATGGAGAGATGCCTCTTCGAGTCATAATCTGATGACATGTTCAAGAGGCGAATGCGTGTGAGCAAGTAGACTTTCACTTACATTTACACGAAATTCGCCCCGCAAATGCAGTGGTGGCAGAATACAACCATGAGAGCAGCTATACCGATGGAGAAGCATGTTTGCTTGGCACTACATAGATTTTCTTGCACAACAATCAATGGATGAAATCCTTTGAACTGATTCACGTGACATATATAATGCAGAAGCTGGTTGTGGTCTCTGCTTTGGAATCCTGTTTATGAAAGTGTAGTGTCTTTTTGCAGAGGTTTGGGCAACAATAACCTCATTAGTTACATCTCCATTATTATTCTCATTACATACATCAGCATGTTCAACATGCATGCCATTAAGTGGAACATAGCGTTGCAATGGGCTCCCATCCAGCATTGTCAGCTGTTTAATAGGCCATTTAACTAGGGTGATACTATCCACTTGCGGCATAGTTTGAAATTCATTTGCACTTTCAATAGCCACACCCACACAATCATCACCAAGTTGTTGAAAGTTGACACATTCAAATGGAAACACATATAAGATAGTCCCTTGATTGATAGTTCGCATCATGCTCTCATCCTTTAGAAGAACCATCTCATTCTTCCAAGATTGTCGGATTTGCATGTCAAGTTTTGGAGATGTTATCGGTATTGCATCTATAATTGGAGGTTCCACAGACTCTTCTTGATCTGCATCACTGCATCTTTCACTCCACTCTCCAAATTCCAGCTCCCTTGTGAAAGGCCTTAAAAGCATTTTTGGCCAACGAACATTACTCCATAATGCATTTTTTAGATAAATGGTATTCATTGTAGGGAATGGTAGTTCCACATCCTTCAAGCATTCCTCCACAAGTAATGACACATTTCCTTGACCAATCTTTGTTCCACTACAAGTGGAATTTGGATCAATTCTACACACGCAGCCAATACCAATAGAATCATTGTTCAACATCATGTAGACCCTCCCTCCAGATTGGAAATCCATCCTGCACATAATCATGTTGGACTTGTTAAACTAGTAATCAAATCTAGCAAAAGCAATTTTTTTTAGATTGAAACCTACATCAGACTCTACCATGAAGTATAGCTCTACCATGTGGCCGAGCTAGAACTAGAGCTAGAACTAGCTCTATCATATGGTAGAGATAGAACCCATTGAAGACTATCTCTACTATGTGGTGGAGTTAGACTTCAAAGCATTCTAGCGATACCATGGTGTCTAGATAGATTATTTTGATATAGCTCTACCACATGGTAGAGCTAGATCAATGAACTCTAGCTCCGTTACATGATAGAGTTACATTGATGCATTCTAGCTCCACCACATGATATAGTTACCAGATAGTATAGCTAGTTCAATGTATTCTAGCTCCACCACATGGTAGAGCTAGACCTCTAGGCATTCTAGGTCTACAACGTGGTTTATGGTACAGCTAGATTGATGCATTTTAACTCCACCACATGGTAGAGCTAGAACTTAAAGTTCTACGATGTGGTCTAGGTAGAATAAAGCTCTACCAATGGTAGAGCTAGATCAAATACTTTGAGGTCTAGCTCTACCATGTGGTGGAGCTAGAATTGCATTTAAGGTCTAGCTCTACCATGTGGTGGAGCTAGAATGCATCGACCTAACTGTGTACCATGCAGATTAACAAAACCAATTACTCCAAGAAGAGACCTACTTCACATGACAAGAACCAAGGAGCTAGAATTGCATTTGATCTTGCTCTACCACGTGGTAGAGCTGTATTCTACCTAGACCACATCGTAGAGCTGGAATTATTTGAGGTCTAGCTCTACCATGTGGTGGAGCTAATGCAGATCAATAAAACTAATTACTCCAAGAAGAGACCTACTTCACATGATGAGAACCAAGGATCTAGAAAAAAGGTCAGACTCCATTAGTCCTAAAAATAGGTTATTTATAAACTTAAATTATATGGGTTTATAGGTTTGATTTATATAGCTATATAAAGTCTATAAATAAGTAAAGTATAATTGTAAACTATAAACATGCTTTAAGTTACTATAGTTAACTTACATATTTAAATATAGCTTTAATCCTATTTAAATAATCGCTTCACGGCCCATCACTTCACAGCCCATCGCTCGTTCAAATTTCAAATTTGAATTTCCCTCCCTCCAGTCAAGGGGCCATTCCCATGTGCCACTTCCACAAACACTAGGGTCTTTTCACATTACAATTAAAAAAAGGCCTAACGAGGCTTGAAAAAGGTAAGTTGAAGAAGTTATAAATATCTATACCAAATAATGATCAAAACTAGGGCAATGTTCAGTCTCAATACCTGTTAACCTAAGGCTCTTGATCATCAATTAATACACACATAAGCATAAATTTGTTGGTGGTTCTAGATTTAGAAGGTGAGATGGGGCCACGTATCAACTTGACCCATGCCCAACACATGACCTCAAAAACACTAGCCTCACCTTATTGTTATAATTATTCCTCTTTTTGTTGTATCTTCAGCATACCAGTTCCAAATTTGTCGAAGAATATAGATTTAAAACCTACTCTTCACCAACGATATGTCACATGAGGGGGTTTTGACAAAATCTTAAAGGTTCACCGTGTCCCACCTTTTTTTGATCTTGCAAAATGGGAATTGGGATTTTCCCAAACTCCCTAATATGGTCTTTCTATGTATGAGAGCTCTTATAATAATTAATGCAAGATCTAACTCTATGCATGCGATCTCTATGTATGAGAGCTCTTAATGCAAGACTTAGCTCTATGCATGAGAGCTCTTTCACTCTCTACATGAGATCTATCCATGGGAGCTCTTATAATAATGCAAGATATTATAGCTCTATGCATGAGATGTATGTAAGAGAGCTCTCATAATAATGCAAGATCTAACTCTATGCATGTGAGATCAATGTATGAGAGCTTTGAATGCAAGACCTAGCTCTATGCATGAGAGCTCTTTCACTCTATACATGAGATCTATCCATGGGAACTCTTATAATAATGCAAGATATAGCTCTATGCATGCGAGCTCTATGTATGAGAGATCTTAATGTAAGACCTAGCTCTATGAATGAGCGCTCTAATGCAAGACCAAGCTCTATGCATGGGAGCTCTATGTATGAGAGCTCTTAATGTAAGACCTAGCTCTTTGCATGAGAGCTCTAGTGCAAGACCAAAATCTCTATAGCTCTCATGCATGATATGAGAGATCTATGCATATGAGAGCTATTAATGCATGAGAGCTCTTACAATGCAAGAGGGATCTTATGCATGAGACCTCTTAGAATACAAGAGAGCTCCATGCATAAGATCTCATGTATGATAACTCTATATGCATAAGAGCTCTCATGCATGAGATATATATGCATGACGACCCTCTATGCATAGGAGCTCTCACAATGACTCGCACTTGATAATAGCTGATCTATATGCATTAGAGCTCTCTTTGCATGAGATTTGCAATCTATATGCATGGGAGCTCTCACAATGAATCACACACAATGATAGCTCTATATTTATGAGATCTATATGCATGGATCTCTCATGGAAGAGATCCACGCTTGAGAGCTTTATGTAAGATCTCTCACAATGCATGAAAACTCTCTATGCATGAGAGCTCTCACACCTTGCGTAGATATATCCTAGATCTATATGCATGAGAGCTCTCTATGCATAATCAATAACACATGCATCATAGTAAATAAAAGTATGTAAATAATTCTCTATTGTGTTATTCTCTTGACCTCACGTCCTGACCATGCTTTGGTGTTAGGTCCTCACCACCTACCGAGTTGTGGTAAGCTCTAAACCCAATGCTCTCTTTTTTATGTTGTAACCCAAAAGGGTGCTATGGGAGTTTTTTATAAGAGCATTAGATATCTCATGGCTGCAAGAGATCTCTATGCATAAGATCTCTTATTTTCATTTATTTGCATTGAGTGTACGAGCTCTCGTGCACTGCATGATATCTCTATATGCATGTGAGTTCCCTATCCATGAGAGCTCGCATTTATTAAGAGTGTGCTAGGGAAGTTGCTCTATGTCCACATCACTCCGTGCACGGATTTGGGCATCGCAATCACTTCTGCCAGCACGTCAAAGTTGGGTCCCAGCGCCATTCAACACACTTGTTTATCTCCTTGGTTCTCGTCATGGTCTCTTCTTGGAGTAATTGGTTTTGTTGATTTGCATGGTACACAGCTATTCTAGCTCTACCACATGGTAGAGCTAGACCTCAAATGCAATTCTAGCTCCACCACATGGTAGAGCTAGACCTCAAAGCAGTCTAGCTCTACGATGTGGTCTAGGTTGGATACAGCTCTACCACGTGGTAGAGCTAGATCAAATGCAATTCTAGCTTCTTGGTTCTTGTCATGTGAAGTAGAACTCATCTTGGAGTAATTGATTTTGTTGATCTGCATGGTACACAGCTAGATCGATGCATTCTAGCTCCACCACATGGTAAAGCTAGATCGGATGCAATTGTAGCTCCTGGTTCTCATCATGTGAAGTAGGTCTCTTCTTAGAGTAATTGGTTTTGTTGATCTGCATGGTACACAGCTAGTTCCGGGTTGCTTGCCACACATTTTTCCATGCATGATTCGATTTTCATGCCTCTTCGGCGCCGTTTGGGCTACGGTTGGAAATTTCTGCCATTTGGCACGCTCGTGCATCTTTTTCGAGAACCCAGATTTGAACAGTTGGAAGTTGAGGATCTGGGACCCCATCAGAGAACGGACCACATGGACTTGTGCTAGGGAAGTAGCTCTATGTCCACATCACTCCGTGCATGGATTTCGGCATCACAATCAGTTCTCCCAGTGCGTCAAAGTTGGGTCCCGGGCGAAGATAGTGCAAAATCGCCATAACAGAGTTTCGGGTCCGAAATGAGTCCGAATCGCATCTGAACATAACAACAAAGATCCGGGTTGCTTGCCACACATTTTTCCATGCATGATTCGATTTTCATGCCTCTTCGACGCCGTTTGGGCTACGGTTGGAAATTTCTGCCATTTGGCACGCTCGTGCATCTTTTTCGAGAACCCGGATTCGAACAGTTGGAAGTTGAGGATCTGGGATCCCATCAGAGAACGGACCACACGGACTTGTGCTAGGGAAGTAGCTCTATGTCCACATCACTCCGTGCATGGATTTCGGCATCGCAATCAGTTCTCCCAGTGCGTCAAAGTTGGGTCCCGGGCGAAGATAGTGCAAAATCGCCATGACAGAGTTTCGGGTCCGAAATGAGTCCGAATCACATCTGAACATAACAACAAAGATCCGGGTTGCTTGCCACACATTTGTCCATGCATGATTCCAATTTCATGCCTCTCGGCGCCGGTTGGGCCACGGTTGGAAATTTCCACCATTTGGCATCCTCGTGTATCTTTTTTGGAGAACCCGGATTCGGACAGTTAGAAGTTGAGGATCCGGGACCCCATCAGAGAACGGACCACACGGACTTGTGCTAGGGAAGTTGCTCTATGTCCACATCATTCCGTGCATGGATTTGGGCATCGCAATCAGTTCTCCTAGCGCGTCAAAGTTGGGTCCTGGGCGAAGATAGTGCAAAATCGCCATAACAAAGTTTCGGATCCGAAATGAGTCCGAATCGCATCTGAACACAACAACAAAGATCCGGGTTGCTTGCCACACATTTGTCCATGCATGATTTGATTTTCATGCCTCTTCGGTGCCGTTTGGGCTACGGTTGGAAATTTCTGCCATTTGGCACGCTCGTGCATCTTTTTCGAGAACTCGGATTCGGACAGATGGAAGTTGAGGATCTGGGACCCCATGAGAGAACAGCCCACACGGACTTGTGCTAGGGAAGTAGCTCTATGTCCACATCACTCCGTGCATGGATTTGGGCATCGCAATCAGTTCTCCCAGCGTGTCAAAGTTGGGTCCCGGCGAAGATAGTGCAAAATCGCCATAACAGAGTTTCGGGTCGGAAATGAGTCCGAATCGCATCTAAACACAACAAGAAAGATTCGGGTTGCTTGCCACACGTTTGTCCATGCATGATTTGAATTTCATGTCTCTCGGCGCCGCTTGGGCCACGGTTGGAAATTTCCACCATTTGGCACCCTCGTGTATCTTTTGCGAGAACCAGGATTCGGACAGTTAGAAGTTGAGGATCCGGGACCCCATCAGAGAACGGACCACACGGACTTGTGCTAGGGAAGTTGCTCTATGTCCACATCACTTCGTGCATGGATTTGGGCATCGCAATCAGTTCTCCTAGCGCGTCAAAGTTGGGTCCCGGCCAAGATAGTGCAAAATCGCCATAACAGAGTTTCGAATCCGAAATGAGTCCAAATCGCATCTGAACACAACAAGAAAGATCCGGGTTGCTTGCCACACATTTCTCCATGCATGATTCGATTTTCATGCCTCTTTGGCGCCGTTTGGGCCCCTGTTGGAAATGTCCGCCATTTGGCACGCTCGTGCATCTTTTTCGAGAACCCGGATTCGGACAGTTAGAAGTTGAGGATCCGGGACCCCATCAGAGAACGGACCACACGGACTTGTGCTAGGGAAGTTGCTCTATGTCCACATCACTTCGTGCATGGATTTGGGCATCGCAACAATCGGTTCTCCCAACGCGTCAAAGTTGGGTCCCGGCCAAGATAGTGTAAAATCGCCATAACAGAGTTTCGGATCTGAAATGAGTCCGAATCGCATCTAAATACAACAAGAAAGATCCAGGTTCCTTGCCACACATTTATCCATGCATGATTCGATTTTCACGTCTCTTTGTCGCCGTTTGGGCCCCTGTTGGAAATTTCTGCCATTTGGCACACTCGTGCATCTTTTTCGAGAACCCGGATTCGGACAGTTAGAAGTTGAGGATTCGGGACCCCATCAGAGAACGGACCACACGGACTTGTGCTAGGGAAGTTGCTCTATGTCCACATCACTCCGTGCACGGATTTGGGCATCGCAATCACTGCTCCCAGTGCGTCAAAGTTGGGTCCCTCGACGAAGATAGTGCAAAATTGCCATAACAGAGTTTCGGATCTGAAATGAGTCCGAATCGCATCTGATCACAACAAGAAAGATCCGGGATGGTTGCCACACATTTGTCCATTCATGATTCGATTTTCATACCTCTTCGGTGCCGTTTGGGCGCCACGGTTGGAAATTTCCGCCATTTGGCACGCTCGTGCATCTTTTTTGAGAACCTGAATTCGGATAGTTAGAAGTTGAGGATCCGGGACCCCATCAGAGAACGGACCACACGGACTTGTGCTAGGGAAGTTGCTCTATGTCCACATCACTCCGTGCACGGATTTGGGCATCGCAATTACTTCTCCCAATGCGTCAAAGTTGGGTCCCAACGCCATTCAACACACTTGTTTATCTCCTCTTTTTTGTCATGGTCTCTTCTTGGAGTAATTGGTTTTGTTGATTTGCATGGTACACAGCTAGATCAATGCATTCTAGCTCTACCACGTGGTAGAGCTAGATCTCAAATGCAATTCTAGCTCCACCACATGGTAGAGCTAGACCTCAAAGCAGTCTAGCTCTACGATGTGGTCTAGGTTGGATACAGCTCTACCACGTAGTAGAGCTAGATTAAATGCAATTCTAGCTTCTTGGTTCTTGTCATGTGAAGTAGATCTCATCTTGGAGTAATTGATTTTGTTGATCTGCATGGTACACAGCTAGATCGATGCATTCTAGCTCCACCACATGGTATAGTTCCGGGTTGCTTTGCCACACATTTTTCCATGCATGATTCGAATTTTATGCCTCTTCGGCGCCGTTTGGACCACGGTTGGAAATTTCCGTCATTTTGGTACGCTCGTTCATCTTTTTCGAGAACCCGGATTCGAACAGTTAGAAGTTGAGGATCCGGGACCCCATCAGAGAACAGACCACACGGACTTATGCTAGGGAAGTTGCTCTATGTCCACATCACTCCATGCATGGGTTTGGGCATCGCAATCACTTCTCCCAGAGCGTCAAAGTTGGGTCCCGACGAAGATAGTGCAAAATCGCCATAACAGAGTTTCGGATCCAAAATGAGTCCGAATTGCATCTGAACACAACAACAAAGATCCTGGTTGCTTGCCACACATTTGTCCATGCATGATTCGATTTTCATGCCTCTTCAGCGCCGTTTGGGCTACGGTTGGAAATTTCCGCCATTTGGCACGCTCGTGCATCTTTTTCGAGAACCCAGATTTGGACAGTTGGAAGTTGAGGATCTGGGACCCCATCAGAGAACGGACCACATGGACTGAAAAGGGAGAAAAAGTTTTTCTTCAAGTACCATTAAACTCTACATCTTTATTTACTGGAAAGTGTCCTAAGCTTTCGCCTAGATTTTGTGGACCTTGGACCATTATGGACAAGCTTAGTGACGTAGCTTACCGGTTGGAACTTCCACCACGCTGTCGTGTCCATCCGGTGTTTCATGTTAGTAAACTCAAGAGATATATATCTAAGGATGATAATCTAATTGATGGTCTTATTTCTTTGCAGGAAAATGACTCTGTAGACCATGGTCCAGACAAGATACTAGATCGCAGAGAGAAGCGGTTACGTAATCGCGTTCTCCGAGAGTTTCTAGTTGCCTGGAAAGGTCTTCCTTTAACCGATGCTACTTGGGAATCAGAAGCTCTGATTCGTAAACATTTCCCACAGCTGATCATCGAGGACGATGATCTTAGAAGGGGGAGAGAATGTTAGATATATACATTAATTTAGTCCGAGGCAATTAGGCCTAGACCGGACATTATTCGTGTGTGCACGGGCAAGGGCCTAGTGGGCCAAGGTCCGTAGCTCGGGGGTTAGCCAAGGAGCGCGGGAATGGGAGCTAAGAGAGCACTTCTACCTTTTGCTTGATAAGGAGGTAAGAACATGCTCTAGGGGACTTCCATTTATAGAAGCTCATGGGCTATATTGGCTGGAGGTGAGAAGCGCACACATGTCTTTTTCTTGAGTCCTCTTACAACGACGACCCACGCCCCTTATCTCTTTCTCCTCATGGAAACCCTGGGCCACCACAAATCAAAAGAGGGCATCACCTTGAACCTCCCCTGTTAGATCACCGTAACACCACTACGGGCGCTATCACAGGAGGGGAGGGCCTCTGGCTCACCACCCAACCCACAGAGGAAGAATGAGGATTGCCCCTCATCCCCCAGGCTATATAGTGTGTGGCCTGCCGTCCATACTAGCCTGGTCACCCATGACTCCGCATGGGCGCTCTCTCCCACTGAACCCTGGATGGCCACGTCCTCCGCACTCCGGCCGAGGCGTTGATGCTAAAGCCCCGTCTGGCCTTCTGGTCTGCCCGTCGGTCACAGGCGTTATAGTCTACGTGACACCCCCCACCTTTCATGTACAAGATAAGGGCCTTGTGTGGCAGGTTATACATCTTGGGGCCACTATTATCACCCTCTCCTCTCCACCCTTGGCCGCCATGAAGCACACACTCATACATACATATATGCATCTGCAGTTATATAAATGCATTTATATATACATGAAAAAATCATCATGTTCGCAAATAAGATCTTTGTATGCATGCCCACCAATTCTATAGCATGTACATATGTGCTTTGCATGTGGCAATGCTCAAAGTGCTATTAACACATAGCTATGCTAAGAGCAACCTTATTATCATTTAATACATAGATATGTATATATGGGAGCCCCCACTGAGGATCAAACTCTAGACCATCAGTTGACAAGAC
Organism: Cibotium barometz; assembly: GCF_041138505.1. Lineage (NCBI taxonomy): Eukaryota > Viridiplantae > Streptophyta > Polypodiopsida > Cyatheales > Cibotiaceae > Cibotium > Cibotium barometz. The sequence goes on from NC_141100.1 coordinate 32,725,544, forward strand.
TGATGCATGTAGTTTGTTGACATGAGTGATCTCTCACTTTCTAAAGCAGATAAGAAAAGAAAAGAGTTTTATCCTATAATCACTTTGCACTTTTCTTAAGCCTTGGAAGATCATCATGGTTTTCCCTACTTTTCATGGGAGGTATGGGGATGGATAATTTATAGATGGCTTTCTTGATGAATGGACAAGATCAAGATGAAATTAAGGTACGATCTTTCCCAACACTAGTGTTGAAAGAAGAGGCTAGAGCCTGGTACAAAGCTTTAGAAAGGGACAAGATCAAGATGAAATTAAGGTGCGATCTTTCCCAACACTAGTGTTGAAAGAAGAGGCTAGAGCCTGGTACAAAGCTTTAGAAAGGGAAGTTAGAACGGATTGGGAGCCCCTCCGTCAGGCCTTCACCGTGAAATATGAAATTGGGCATACATTAGAAAGGCTCTGGGAACAATTACCAGATTTGCACCAAAAGGATTTGCATGACTATGTGGGATATCAGTCAAAGTTTCAAAATTTATGGGGGAGATGGGCCACATCTTTAGGAGGGCAGGAAAGGGCTCCTTAAAATTTCATTTTTTTATGCAAGAGGAAAGTCTAGTAATGGAATACAAAGTCCACCCAGAATCACTTGATTAGATGCCAAAAGAAGGTGTAATTGAGTTATGGAAGAGAGACAATGAAGGGAAACCACTGCTCTACCCTGATGTGGTTCCTATAGCTGACTATGTGAGGGAAAGTCTTGCGGTGGTTCAAGGGATCAGGAGCTACCTAGAGTTTTGGCAAAAGTGGTTGCAGAAGAAGGGAAAGGAAGCAGTATTCACACAATACATTGAGCCAGTTATTTCATACTGGAAGAATATAGTGATAAGATACAAAATCCAACCAACAAGTGTGTTGGGAATTACAGAGGGTTTTGGCTAAAGACTACAGAAACACATCGTATGCAACAGATAGAAGATGAGTTCCTGAGATACGAGGAGGAGTGGAATGACCACTATTGTGGTCCTCTAAGTGGGAGGCCAAAGGATGTTTTTAAACCACACATTGATGTGCAAAAAGGTGACTTTGTTTGTGAGGCCAAGATAGCCTAGCTACCCAATATGGCTAGGAGTTGTAGGGTCAAATGTTGAGTTGGATAGCTCATCCCTTAACTACAAGAAAGTTTTCATTCACTATTGGGCACCAAAGCATAGGAAGAAAAACCCTACAATAGCCGAACTATATGAAGGTTGTTGGGAAAAGAATTGGTGATACAACTTAGCATAACCAAAGTGATGGGAGTTTGTTGATCTTGTGGTTTGGTCATGGATTCCAAGGGGTAAAATAGTTCTAGAAATAGTTAAAATCCCAACCAATGTAGTGGAGAAAGCACAGGCTAGCTTATTGGTAGCAATTGAAAACTAGATTACTTGTGTTCCTCCTATGATATGTGTTGGCTCACACTTTATTCTAGAGAATTCCCAATTTATTTTGTAGTTTCCCATATGCTCTTATTTATACTTTCAAGTATGGTGAATGGTAAAGCCTATGACCACATGGTCATATAGGTTTTTATCTAATTGTTTGTACACTCCATATGACCTTTGTTTTCTTAATTGAATTGGATTATTGTTGTGTGCTATTCTTGGATGTTGCTTTTATAACAATATGTAGGTACAATGGATCATATATGGATGCTAGGGATTTATCAACTCTTTTATCAAAGGACATCATTTTATGAGGTGTTTGTCAACACCTGAATCCACATCGACCATCTACAATAGCAAAAAAAGGCACTTCTTAACACCATCAATTTCATGAGAAGCTATCTCTTTACCTACAAAAGTAACCAACCAACTCACAACTTTCTAAGTTAATTTTAAAAAAAAGTCCCAAATTATATGAAATTTTCCCAAATTTAATGGGAAAAAGGGGTAAGGAGACCTCGAAATTGGTCCCAAAGTTGTGGGATTTTTCCAAATTATCTAAAATGTTGTTTAACCCCTCTACTTTGTGATTTTAGGTTGTGTTTCATGTCGATCGAATTGATCCAGAGTGATATGAAGCATATCCCTCATTTGGTAAAGGATAACCGCATTGGATGAAACATCATTGTGGTAGAGCGACCTTCTCTTCCGAGGCTTCCATCCTTGTAGCCATAGTGTCAAGTTTATCATTGAACTCCACCTTTGTAGCCGTATTGTCCATCTTTGCATTGATTTCCATTAGCATTTGTAGGAGAGCGTCATTGGAGACGGAGTATGAGGATTGCAGGGTATACTCCCAACATTCATTTCTTCCTCCACTTCTCTTGAAGCTTGCCCAAAAGTTTCCTCCAACACATCCAAAATTCCATGCTCCATTGCTTCCTCCTCTTCTACTTCCTCGGAGGCCAATGCATTGCGCCACCTCGGCCGTCCCTCTTGGGTTTCGGTGCCATAAAACCCCTGTTTTTGGAAAAATGGCGATAGATTGGGGTAGGGTTGTCGGATTAAAGAGATCTATAGCTTGATAGAGAGCTAATGAGATACTCTAAACCCCTATGCAAAGACCCAAAAGATTTGAAGTGTGCTACTACTATCTATTTTAGGGTTCTTAGGGATATAGGATGAAATCGTATTTTGGCTATATCTTGAGCTAGAGAAATCGGAATTCAAAACTTTCTTGCTCAAATCGAAGAACCTTGATGAGTTCTACAAGCCTATGTGATTAGATCTATGAGACCATAAACTCCTTGTGACTGAATTAGGGTTTATCATTCCTAGTAAAACCTTAATTTTCACCCTAAAGGAATATCGAATTTCGAACATTAAGGGCTTGTTGGGTAGGTCTAAGGAAGTACTAATACCTTTAATTTAGTACTAAGGGCTTGTATAATTACCTTTAATTCAGTCCTAAGGTAAAGGATTTTGACTAAATTAGGGTTTTGATAATTCTGTAGAATCTTGCCCAAGTGTCCTTCTTCTTAGTGACCAATGGCTTCCCGCTTGCCCCCATTCACTGTTCAAGCATCCACCAATACTCCATTGGCATCCAAAAGCTCATAGAATGTGCTCGTCACCAATGCCCATAACTCCAACCATGCATAGGATTTTGGAAAAATTTCGGAATGGTCTCCTTTGTATTAGGAGCCAAATCTCAATCTCCTAAGCATGAAATTTCACCATCAATACTCATTGGCATCTTGCATAAACTGCATATCACATTGCCCCAATGTTTGCCTCATCCAATAGGCATCAAATCCATGCATAACCCAAGTGAATCACCGATACATGTACCAATTTCATCGATGAAGCGCGTTGAAGCTTGCTAATCTCCTAGCCAAGCTCTTCCTACCCTCGTACCTAGTCCGATTCTAGGCACAAGTTGGGGCCATTTCTTTACCTCCAAGTACCTAATCCTCCACCGTACTGCTTTACCACGGCACTCACGGCACAGTGGATTTAAGCCATGCTCCCCTCGGGCCTCTTCTCCAATATATAAGATTCCTCCCTCCAGGTTTTGAGGTGTAAAGGTGTAAGAACCTCCCCTTTTGTTCTTCCAACCTTAATATCTTGATCCCCACCCAAAAGATATGTTGTGAACAAGGGAAAACTTGTAAAACGATAATCAAGATACATGCAATGATAGGCAAAGTGACGCCTATGGTGATTTTTTTAATGAAGGGTTCAACAAGAGACATCTGAAGAAGAGTATGCTCGACACTATGCAATCGATTGTGACGGTGATGCTTATGATGATTCTTTTATGGGTGAAGAGCATGCTTCTCAAGATGCATTTGGCCATGTATGGTATGAAGACAAATATGGAAATGTTGCTACTACTCATGGAATATAGGAAGAGGAATGCTTGTTAAGGTGAAGGCATGTACTTTGTACAAATCAAGGGGAGAGTATATGCCAAAGGATTTTCATGTATATATTGATGAAAGAGGTATTAAACATCAATGCATAGTGTCTTACCAACCTCAACAAAATGGTATGGTTCAGCGGAAGAACAGATCTCTCATGGAGATGACATGTTGCATGTTAAAGGTTTTTCATGTATATATTGATGAAAGAGGCATAAAACATACATGCATACTACCTTACACACCTCAACCTCACCTCAACAAAATGGTGTGGCTGAGAGGAAGAATAGATCTCTTAGATGGCATGTTCCATGATTAAAGGCCAATGTTTTTTCATTTGGAGATAATTATGTGTGCCAATGTTTTTTCGTTGGAGACAATTATGTTCCATGGTTAAGGGCCAATGTTTTTTTCATTGGAGACTGAAAGATCCATGCCCCCTCCGCGCAACGGATTCAGGGGTGCTAGTAGCAAAAGTAGCACTCCTTGCGCGGGGCAGAGCCTCTCACTCGGGGCCTCGCCCACGGATATCCAGACAAGAGGCTAATCCCTCGGCTCTTCCAAAATCGAACCCGGAAAAACTTCCCTCACCCAGAAAGCACGGGCGATTCCTCCATGATAGTTTTACTCTAACGTAGTCACAAGAGCCTTAACTAATTGAACTGATCTGACCAAACCCATAAGTCCCATGGTCAGATCAAGGAAAAGGCTTGCACTTGGATCATAGATACCAATGCTTTTTTCCTCATTGAGAGGCACAGTCGTTGATTCTTTTCCATAGAACAATACCTATTCGGGATTTACTTTATCTATCATGCCATAACAGAATTGAGTCCCATTTTACGGATCCATCAGTCCAGCCTAACCCCATCCAATCCCATGGGTTAGCCAACTACCCAACCATTGTAGTGATGGGATCCAATTAGGAATTTGGTTAGGTTTCGTCTCGATTCCAAGGAAAAGAGTTCCCAGGCCCCCTAGCCGGCGCTTCAAGATAGTCACACCACTTACACACCCAATATGAAATTGCCTGTTTCACATATTCAACTACCTTTAAAAGAAGCTTTTAATAAAACCATAATATCACTGATCATAATCCTCCAAAATATCCAGTTGAATTCTAATTTCCAATCATTCCTTCATGGGTGTACCTATGGCATCATTGGAAACCAGAATGCTCACCACCTGTCCACTCAGGGGCCTTTTCAATAGTTCCTAGCTCATAGTACTCGGAAATATATTCACTTATAAAAATCCAGATGGAATCTCCGTTGAAGATCAGCAAGATCAACCAACAGATCCATATAAAAAAGCCATGGACACATCCGTTTTGCGGACGAGCAAGGTCAATCAACCAGATCCATGCCCGGTTTTAGAAAACAACTCTAACTCCTTGTTCCATTCTCGATGCACATTGGGTATCTTCGATGACCCAGAGCCTGAGCACTGTATGGTCAGCACCCTCTAGGATTCGCAGGTCACCTAGCACTTCACTAATAGGCCGCTTCCTTGGTCCCTCATCCACCGTATTGGAAGTTCACCATTTAAATCGAATGGAGGCTAGTCAAGACCTCGACCGACCTTGCTACACGAGACGTCCTCCATTGACTCTCCGTCAGCTGTTGCAACTTTATCAATTAGGTCTCCATGACCTCATTCACAAGATGGTCAAAATGCTTCCCCAGCATTCTTGACATAAAATAGTCATTTAAAAAGAGGTCATAAGTACAGTTTCTATAACGAACTCTCGTCTTTCCACATCAATCCACATTCATTTCATATATATTTCTATTCTCATCACATCATTTTTCATCTAATCACATCTTTCTTCATTTATCCTCATCAGATCTCATCCACTCGCATCTATCCATATCCACATCTCATCACATCATATTTATTCATATCACATATCATCCATTCACATATATCCCAATTTACATCACATCTCATTCATTCACATCCTGATTCACATCACATCACATCTCATCCATTCACATCCCATATTATTCATTCACATCCCTATTCACATGTCATCACATCTCATTCACATGTCATCACATCTCGTTCATAACTTGATTCACATGACATCACATCTTATTCATTCACATCTCGATTCACATCACATTACATCTATTCATGTCCACCATCACATTCATTTACATCACATCCATCACATCACATTCATTCATATCCATCACATTCATTCTCATCACCATCCCATCCCACACATTCTATCCACATTACATCCAATCGTTCACATGTACGACTACCCACATTTATCCATACACATCCACATCCAATCGTTCATATGTACGACTACCCAGATCTATCCATACACATCCACATCCATTCTTTCACATACACATCCACATCCCTTTATATCACATCATTTTCAATTTTTATAAAAAGAATGATATAGTAAAATAATTATGATAGTATAACTATCTTTTAACATTAAATCCAATTTATGGATTTATCCCATAATATTACCATATTTTTCAAGCATATAAGTATAAAAACCATTTTCTTAAACCTCTAGCTTCACAAGCCTAGAGTTTGATTTGTGAATAGAGAATTTCTCCATGAGAAGCATTAATTGAATAGAGAATTAGTCATAGGAATGACCATTCTTTGGGGGAGAGAGAGATATGCTTTAAAAAAACATTCTAAGAATGAAAACTTTATGTGTTTAATCACTAAAATCCATTAGAGAGCTTCAATTGCATTAAAGAGCCATTCAATTAAATACTTCTCAAGCTTGAGAGGGGTTGAGAAGTGAGAAACATTTAGAGATTAAGAAAAAGACCATAAATCACACTTTACCTCTTATTTTGCTTGATTCTTTAGTCTAAGGAGAGGCCCCCAACCAATTAATTGGTTTAGTATGTTGATGAAGACTCCAAAGAAGATTGAAGAGAGAGAAACTCCATTCTCTCCAAATTATAGAGGATTTTTAGAGGATAATAGAAAATATCGTTATTTTGGTATAATACTAGCATGGTAAAGTTCACATATATTTTTACAAAGGGCTAAGGATCTATTTATAGGTGAGAGACGCCTCTAACCAAGTCCAACTAGGTTCTAGAATTTTTCAAGTTCAGTTTGGTTGAATTTGGACAAGATTTGTGGCTCCCTTTTGATTTGGTTTGATCCAGGAGAGAGGAGAGATAAAAATATCACAATATTTTTGAGTTAAAAACTCCACCACATGTGTGAAATAGGTGCCTCCTTCTCCTTAACCAAGGTGTCAAAAATGTATCATTACTAATATTCATAGTTTTTTACTAATAAATCTTGTACTAATATTCATAGTAATATTCATAGTTTTCTAGTAATATTCATAGTTTTTTACTAGTATTCATTTTTCTAGTAATATTCATAGTTTTTTACTAATAAATCTTGTACTCAATCAACTCTTCATCTTATGTGGGAATTTACTCATTTTTGGGTTTTTTTTTTTATAAATTGGATTTATCTCCTCCCCACACTTGGATTGATCCTATTGGCCCATAGGAACCTTAATTGGACCATAATCCAAAAAATTCTGAAAATCTAGACCTTTAGGCTAAGGTCCTTTATACCTATTTTCAATTAATTCCAATTGCACATTGGAAAGTTCTTTTTGAATTTTTGTTTCAGGGGAAACCATTTTAGACACTAGGAGGATTTTTATATCCAAAAATATCTCAATTTTGGATTACCTCTCTCTAGACATTTTCTCTCTCCAAGCCAAAACAAGGTAAAACAGGATCTTTCTTTTATTTCAGAGAGGGGAATAATTATAAGATCAGAAGGGGAGGTTCTCACACTTGTACACCTCAAAAGAAACTGGAGGGAGGAATCTTACAGAGGGATGAAAGCAAGGGATGGTGGTACAAAATTGGTTGTCCTTGACACCACCTAGGCTTGGTAGAACAAGAGTAAAGAAAAAGAGGGCAAAAAGGAAATAAAGGAGAAATATTAAGCTGTGAAAATTCCCTGAGGTGTTATACTTTAGTCTTTTTTTGAAACATCCCATAACAGATAAACGTGGGTGGAGACGTGGATGCAGACGCGGGTGGAATGCAAGGAAGCAGATTTCTCTCTCTCCCTCTCTCTCTCTCTCTCAGACCTCCCCTCTATCTCTCTCTCTCTCTCTCTCTCTCTCTCTCTCTCTCTCTCTCTCTCTCTCTCTCTCTCAGACCTCTCTCCTGCACATCCTCTATTCCTTGCGGAACACCATAGCCCTCTCTCTCTCTCTGTATAAACATGGCAGCTCAGGCCGTCACCATATTTACAGAGACAATGCTGGAGGGTGAGTGTGATCCCTTCACTAACCTTGAGTCAGGGATACCTGCATTTACCGAGGATACTATCAATGACACCCAAGCTGCTCACGAACCTGTCGGCAACCAAGAATTTCTCCGGGGCTATTGGGCGCAAAAGAAGCGTGAGCAATGATGCAAGGAGCGCAACCCTGCTAGGGAAGGTAGCCTTTCAAGAACTAGGTCAAGGAATAATATATGCAAAGCCATGGCTAGATGTTGGCGTCGACAGACCCAAGGACTAACAATAGTAGAACAACAGGAAATTCTAGAGCAGCCCATGCATCATCAGCCGTTTTCCAAGTTGAGGAGTTCAGATGTGTAATCGAGTCTTCTTTCCAACGTTCGCAACACATTGACTCAATTGAAAGTACCTCACTCTGCAAGTGAGCTATTTGTAAAGAGAGCCTCTTTGATGATGATACTGTGAACAATGGTGATCAGAGAACAATGTCAGTGAACCAGTCCAAAATTGCTGTTGTCTTGGGTGTTCATCGACAGAATATAGCGGTAGCAAGCAGTCGACTGGAAACGAAAGATGAGAATGAAGTGTTGCCACTTAGTGCTTGTCACACAGACAATTGCCTTTGTATACAAGTATCACAAGTGAAACTAGAAATCTGAGACAAGAGTTTCACCAAACAAAAAGGATATTTGTAAGCAGAGGATCGAGGCAAAATGTGTCATCAAACATCCAATTCATCTTCTAGATGACTCTCAGGTAATATGTTTTTGCTACAATGCAATCCATGGTGGCCTTGATTTCTGTTGGAATAGTTCAAAATTTGTAGTCTTTGGGCAGCACTGAAAGCTTGGCTGTTTAGTACCAAACTGGTAGTTTTTTACCAGCAATCACTCTAGGCCATAAGTACCAATTTGGTACTGCAATCATTGTAGGTACCAATTCCGAGATCCAAGTACTTACCATTGTTTGAATTCCTAGCTCCATAATAGTATCATTGTAGGTACCAATTCCACCTCCATAGGACCAAATTTGGCACTTCTCTGAATTTTGCATTGTACCCAACAGGATTCACAGTACAACTTTTGGTTGCAATGTCCAAGAGTAAGGAAGCACAGTCTCAATTTGGCACTTTTGAGAAGCACTCACACTTGGTAGTGTAATACCAAATTAGGTTTTGGAGACAGATTTGGTGCTTTCAATGTATCTTGCAAAGTACCAAATGGATGCATAGTACCAATTTTGGAGCGTTTTATATCCAGAAAAGTATCCAATTTTGTACTAAGCATCCAATTATGGTACTATAAAGTATACAGAGAAATAGCCAATTTGGTACTATGGATCAAGTTCGGTACTATGCAAGGTGCTTTAAGTGTGCCTGGTTAGTACTTAAGGTGTTCCACAGCTCCAATTTAGTTTTTTTGGGCACCACTTACACTTGGTAGTATAATACCAAAATGGGTTTTGGAAACAGATTTGGTGCTTTTAGAGGATACTGAAAAGTACTAAACTAGATGCATAGTACCAATTATGGCGCTCTTTGTATCCAAAAAAGTATCCAATTTTGTACTAAGCTTCCAATTATGGTACTGTGAAGTATACAAAGAAATAGCCAATTTGGTACTATGAATCAAGTTTGGTACTATGCAGGGTGCTTAGTGTGCCTGCATAGTACCTAAGGGGTTCCACAAATCCAATTTGGTGTTTTTGGGCACCACTCACACTTGGTAGTATTATACCAAATTGGGTTTTGGAAACAGATTGGGTGCTTTTAGTGAATACAGAAAAGTACCAAACTGGATGCATAGTACCAATTTTGACGCTTTTCTGTATCCAAAAAAGTACCCAATTTGCCACTATGGATCCATTTTGGTAATATGCAGTATGTAAAACAGTACCAAATCGGGTACTATGGTTCCAGCTTGGTACATAGAACCAAATTTGGTGCTTTTTTGTATTCACAAAAGCACCCAATTTGTTACTATGATCCAATTTGGTACCATGCTTAATGTAGAAAAGTATCCAATTGGGTACTATGGTCCGCTTGGTAATAAATAGAGCCTAATATGGTGCTTTTCTGCATCAAATTTGGCACTATAGTCTGATATCTGGCACTACAGTGCCAAATTTGGTACTTTAGAATGAGTTGGTGGTTTACAGTACCAAATTTTGTACTGTAAATAGCTTTGGTGCTTTACTCTTGTTTGATAGTATTCTGAGCTCTAACGTGGATCAATTTTCGTTTAAAGGTGGAGCTCTACAAAAGATTCAAGAGCATGTATCCTGCGGGCGGTGAAGTTGTCACTTAGGTCCTTTGAGACACTCAAGCCATTTTTTGTCCGAAGATTGAAAGAGCGCTATACTTTCTGCTGTATTTACCATATCCAGATGGTATACTTCAAGGATGCTTTCAATCAAATGTGCAAAATTACAAGTTTGGGCATCACGGCAAAGAACATCCATGTACATGCTCCATTTGTGGTACACATAGTGAGGTAGGCCAATGTTCTGCAAACCAGGCTGTTTTTCAACACATAAGTAACTTGCTGGATTTTATATTGTGCCCTCGCCCTAAGGATCGTGAATATCATGCAAAGAGATGCTTGCTTGGAGAGTGCCCCAAATGCAGTGTATGAAAGTTGTCATTCTGCCCAGCCGAGATTGCAACAGATAGCAAGGAGGTGACTGTTAAGATATTCCAGGATGTGGGCACTGGACAGGTTAATGGTGATGGAAAAGAGAAGAAGCGAAAGGACTTGGTCCTGGAAAGGATGAAAAGTGCAACTTTATTCATCTCTTTTCAGATCATCTGAAAAGCTTCGTTAAGCACAACTTTATGTTTAGCTGGCAGGCCCAACAATTCAAAGACTGCTTGCTTAAGTTTCCCAGAGATGTTGTGGTATCTGTTGTTGATTTTGCAGAGAATTACAGCTTTAAAGTGCAAAATGAGATCCAGTCCATGCATTGGTGGTCAACACAGGTAACAATACTGGTACACATCTCTTATATCAGAAATTCAGTAGGAGCTATTGAGAAGACTGTGCATTTTTACATATCAGATGATAAGCTCCATGACACGCTCTTTGTTCAGCATTGTTTTATGCTGCATGACAACTGGATGAAACAGCAAGGACACCGTTTGCGTTATCATTGGGTATGGTCAGATGGTGCCGCTTCACAATTCAAGGCACGAAGACCACACTATTTCGTAGCCAGGTATTATCAATTGACAGGATTGCTTATGATGCATAACTTCTTTGCTTCAGGGCATGGAAAAGGAGAGCATGATGGTGCAGGTGCTATTATCAAGAGAACCCTAACGCACGAAGAGCTAAAACCCGATTGGCTGGCCCATGAAGTGTGCGACTGATGTGGTCAATTTTTTGAATGCAAGGTCCGACAACGGAAGGTGGAAGTGCTAGCACAAGGAGGGTGTTCTGGTTGGTTTCACCGAATGATGTGCTGCGTTTTCCGTTGTGGGACTGTAAACCAATTGCAGGCTCTTGCTCATTCCGTTGTGGGACTGTAAACCAATTGCAGGCTCTCGCTCATTCCATTGTGTTGACGGCTACTCAACGCACAATCCATGTGATGTGCGTTTTTGTACGCTGTCATGCTTCTGTGATCCATGTGTGAATGGGCAGTGGAGGAGATGCAATAATAAACAGCACATTGAAGAATGGAAATATGTCTCCATCGAGCCATTGACAGAGTCAGTACAACCTACAAATAGTGATGAGGACGACGATGATGAGGAGAAATACAATGATTTGTTTTCCTCCCATGTGAGTGAGGATTTAAGCATGCCTATGTATGAAGGAGACCCTGAGGTGTTGAGCCAATTATTGTCCATTGGGGATAACGTTGCAGTGAACGCAGCCGAGGAGAAGGAGGACTTCTACCTTCTTAAGTGCACAAAAACCGTTTATGTAGCACCAAGAGTACTGAAGGACCTTTGGCATAACAAGATCGTAAGAGGTGGATTGCTAGTTGAGGGCTTGTACTATGCCCAGGTTAAGGGCAAAGTTGATACCTATACCCTATTAGATCAGACACCACCGGTGATGATCTACTCGCATCTTGTTAGAGCCATACGGTTCCCCATGGAGGCTATCCCTGGCCTCCATCACCACTTTAAACTATCCTCAGAGATATATGAAAATATCTACAACAGTATGCCATATGAAGACGGAAGTGACCAGGACGGGAGCCATACAGTGTTTACCCCAACTACAATTCTAACCACTGGCAACAGTTCTAATTCTCTTGAATAGAATCTTGCTTGTGATCAGTACTGTCTAATTCTCTTGATTAGAATCTTACTTGTGATCAGTACTATCTAATGCTATTGCTGTGTTATCAATTTGGTATTGTGCTTTATTGTTTTTAGCTCTGCTGTGTTTTTGCAGTACCAAATTTTGGTACTGTTCCTTTTTGTTTTCACCTGACTGTTGTGGCACCAAATTTGATACTCTATAGTACTGCAGTACCAAAATTTGGTGCTATCTGCTACATGTACAATCATTCAGTTTACTGTTGTCTTATACAGTACCAGTCTTTGGTGGTAATATGCCAGCAAATTTATAGAGCCAAAATATGGTAAGTACTGTGCTAATAGTTTTAGCTGATTGCTGTGTACAGTTTTTTTACAGCCGGAGTTATAAAGCCCAACAATACGGTGGTAAGTAGCCTTTCTAGTACTATGCAATAACTATCCACTTTCTCTCACTCATCCTCCCCTCCCTTGCTCTCATCATCTCTCTCCCTTGCTTCCTGTCATCCTCTGCCTTCCTCTCATCCAGCCATGAACAGGGACTACTCACCTGGCAACTCCCACTTGTCACTAACTCCAAAGTCACGCTTGTCACCAAGTAGTAACAGAAAAGTACAAAAGCAGTAGCCAAAAAAAGTACATGTACAAAAAGATAATTATCATTAAATGCCAAAGGCAATGTACAAGCATACAGAATCTTTTACACATCAGGGGGGGTCAAAGCGGTACGAATACCCCTCCATAGATACAAAGTAGTTGGCGACGAACGAGGAAATGTCATCCTCAACATCAAACAAGGGATTCCGGTGGCTGTAAGCAATGGGGAACTTATCAGCTAGCCACCCGGAGATCCACGGGAAAATGACATCCATAAGATACTTCGGCTTGTTGGGGTCATAATACTTAGGCTCATATGACCGGATGCAACAGCATGAGTCGTAATCATTCTTCAAGGACTTGTATCTTGTGTTGTCCACGAGGAGGGTGTTTGTTTCATTGAATTGCGGATACTTGCGCCACACTTTTCTTAGGAGCTTCAGAAAAATAGGCTTGTTACCGAACTCCCTCGCAACAAGGACTGGCACATCTCTGAGTTTGGTAGCCCACCTCTCACAATGAGACTGGTCAAAAATATCTGTAAAACAGGTAAACCAAGCAATTAGAATAGCAGCACAAATAAGAGTACCAAAGCTAACAAACAGTACATAACGGTGAAAAGGTACCAAACTTGGTACAACACAGTACCAAAGTACCAAATAACCAAAGTACCAAACATTATAAAATTGTGTACACAAATGTTACCAAGCACAGAACCAAGTACCATAGTATCAAAGCACCAAACAGTACCAAATTGTGTACAAAGTAAAAAACATAGTTTCAAACTACCATAGCATCAGAGTACCAAAGTACCAAAGATAACCAAAGAGTACCAAATTATGTACAAAACAGTGCCAAATTGTGTACACATGAACAAACATAGTCCAAAGCAGCATAGCACCAGAGTACCAAAGTTCCAAAAAGTACCAAATTGTGTTAGCAGTGCCAAAAGTACCAAACTACCAAATAGTACCAGATTGTGTACAGAACAGTAGCAAAGCTAGCCAAACAGTATCAAAATCAATAAAACCAATTGTGAAAGTTAAGGGATAAATATCTAAAAAGAGGCCTTTCATCTTCATCAACCGAGGGATAAATACCTAAAAAGAGGCCTTTCATCTTCATCAACCGAGGGAAGCAAGCATTCATTATGGCCATCAAGTTCTTCCTTTGGCTACATGACCAAAGCATCACGTCGCATCGCTTCCTCAAGTTGATGATGAAGTCCTCCGCATCAGGTCTGACGACACAATATTTGTATTGAGACACTTGCACACCTCGGGGCCTAATTCCATCTGGGAACGGGAGCTGCCACACAAATCCTTGGGTGCTTCAACATAATCCTTCAGTAGCACTCCATTGACATCCAAAACAAGAAGGCGCCTATTGCTTGCCATTACATCTATCGGCATTGATGTATCCGGTGGTTGTTCATCTAGCCACCATGGTCCCCTGTTGTAGTACCACTAAACTATATGAGTAGAAGAACACAGCCTTTTCGCAAAAGCAAAGTTAGACATTGGGCACCAATAAAAGGTTACAAAACAGTGACAGTAGGACATGACAGTTTACAAACACATTGACACCTTTCAAGAGTAGAGCGGCATGACACAAAACGCATCGACAAAAGCAAAATGGGCTGGTATTTCAAATTAGTCTAGAAGCAAGTACAAAATGCTGTAACATCAGCTAATTTTTGCAGGCTTGCGGCTTGAGACCACGACCAACGGGGCGCTTTCTACATTTCATAGCGAAGAGCTCGAAGAGGGTGGCTGAATCATTGCTATCACCACCTGTTTCTAAGGGCGTTGCATCAGGTGTCTCCTTCGCAGCTCTGTCCTTTCCCACACCTTTTGTATCATTGCTATCATCAGGCTTGCGGCTTGAGACCACGACCAACGGGGCGCTTTCTACATTTCATAGCGAAGAGCTCGAAGAGGGTGGCTGAATCATTGCTATCACCACCTGTTTCTAAGGGCGTTGCATCAGGTGTCTCCTCCGCAGCTCTGTCCTTTCCCACACCTTTTGTATCCTCCGTGCCTTACACCTTCAGCCTCCTCTGCACCTTTAACCTGCTCTGCACTTTCAGTAGCTTCCCCCGCCTCTTTGGCCTCCTTCGCGCTTTTAGCCTCCTCTACACCTTCAGCCCCCTCTGCACCTTTAGCCTCCTCAACACTTTCAGTAGCTCCCCCGCTGCTCTGGCCTCCTCATTGCTTTTAGCCTCCTCAGTGTCTTTGGGCTCCTCTACACCTGCAGCCTCCTGTGCACTTTGAGCAGCTTCCACTACCCTCTTTCCGTTCTTCCTCCTCTTTCTACCTGCCTTGTCCTTTGCAGATGTTGATGCCACAGCCAAAACCTCTGCCTCTGAGAGAACTTCAACTGTCACCTCCTCAGCACTTTCAGTAGCTTCCCCCGTCACTTTGGACTCCTCATTGCTTTTAGCCTCCTCAGTGTCTTTGGGCTCCTCTGCACCTGCAGCCTCTTGTGCACTTTGAGTAGCTTCCGCTGACCTCTTTCCGTTCTTCCTCCTCTTTCTACCTGCCTTGACCTTTGCAGATGTTTGTTGGTAAAAGCATAATGAGTGATAATGCAAGCTTAATGTGAGCAAGGGATGATAAATGAGCTATGGTGGTTCAAGATAAGCCATGGTGGTCACATGAGCAAAAAAGGTAATTAACTAGCACTTAATCAAGGATTAAGGGAACAAAATGGCAGCATAATGAGGAGCTTCACATAGCATAGAAATTCGTATTTTTCTCATTAGGAGGGCCATCATTTTATAGCCAAAGTGTACAAGGTTGAGTGACATCATTGCTTACATATCATCAAGGGCATCCAAGGCCATCTCCCCCCACATGGCTCCCTAGAATATAGCCTCCAGAGCATCTTCTAAAACTCGCCTCTTCCAAGTGGGGGTTTACCCTTCATTCACCTAGATTCTCTTCATATTACATGGTCCTTTTACATTTCATTGTGTGCCTTAACCTTAGGCCATGACATTGATCACATATTCCAACACCCTCCCTTGATCATGGCATGGTATATTGCCCTCCCTTGATCCAAACATTACATGAAAGAAAAGAAGCTTAACTCATAAGGAGTATAGCTCTACAGTTCATAAAAGAAGTTAGCATAGCTCGTAGGGAGCATGGCTTCTACATTGCGAAAAGAAAATAGCATGACATGAAAACATTCCTCTCCCATACCCCATCATCATCATAGCATCATCATCATCATATCCATGGGCATCATCATCATTTGTTGGTCATGGAGACCCAAATCCCCATCAATCCCCCCTTGAGGGCTACATGGCCTACTGAGAGATATTGTGGGCATCATAAAAATAACACATAACCTACATCATCGGTGGTTAGAGGTGTCCATACATAAACATTTGGGTAAGAGAGGGCATAAACATTGTTGGCTTTAAAAAGCCCAATCTGCATCTATCGCTTCATCAAAAGAGGTAGTAACATTGTTACATGCTTGAATTGCTTCATCAAAAGAGGTAGTAACATTGTTACATGCTTGAATTGCTTCTTCGGAATCATTCGAAGTGCTTGCCATATTTGCCTGGTTGGTGTAGCATTTGTCAGCGAGGTGACCTGGCTTTCCACATTTGGTGCACATTCGCTTTGACTTGTCTTTGTAGTAGCAATTCTTGAGAAGATGGCCTGTCCTTCCACAATGTGTACATTGGAGTGGTTTGCCGGCTTGCTTTTGAACAAGGTATGCCTGGGTTGAGACAAGATCAATGGCCCTACCTTTCAACTTCTTCTCTTCTTCCAAGAGAACACTCTCTATCCCCTCCAAAGTGGGATCCTGCATGTACTTTAAGGTCGGCATGAGTGTATCATACTCGGATGGCATTGACTTTAGGAGGATGGCTATGGCATCACTCTCCTTGACTGGTTCATTGATGGCTTCGAGCTGGGCCATCAAGCTCTTCATGGTGTTGATGTGAGATGCAAGTGTCTCATCAACCTTGAACTCTAGACTGTAAAAGTCTACTTTGAGACTGATTTTGCTGTGGAGGCCTTGAGCACCAAAGGATTTATCCAATGAATTCCAAGCAATTTGTGAAGATGTTCCATTACCAATGTAATGTATATAACTATCTTCAACTCCAAGGGCAATGAGAGCTAATGCTTTCTCATCCTTGGTTTGCCAAGAGACTTCTCCTTCTCGTGTGGCAGGTTTAGGTATAGTACCATTGACTATGCCCCAAACTCCTTCTTTCATTAGTAAGAACCTCATTTTGACTTGCCAAGTGTGGAAGTCATGACCGTTGAATTTCTTGATGAAAGAGGATGATGAAAATGTTGACTCCATGATTGGAATTGAACAATGCAAAGTATTAAAAGCTAGAATCCCCCTTCACCATATAGATGCATGTTATTACTCAAGAATTCCCCAAACCCATAAGCCTTTGCATAGTAATAATAACTGGGCCTAGACTTGATTTTCATCCTAGGTTTTCTAATCAATGATTTCTTGATATAAGCTTCATTAGATGATTCCGCATCCGAAGGCATGATTGCAAAGAGGTATTCAACTCAATATGCATATTAAAATGTCATCACAATAGATAATTACTATTAAGTACATGATGATTAGTGGAGGTGATTAATTCAAAGAGGGAAAACTGCCCCAAAAAATAGAGTGAGCAATTGAATGAAGCTCTTCCCAAATGAGAAACATAAAATGCTTTAAACCAAGTGAAAACCAAGGTGTTGGCTTTAAACTCAGCACTCAAACATGTCAAGATGCTGCTTCAATCTCTGGAAATCTTCTCTGCAACAACACAGCATGTACTGCTACTGATAAATTAGTTCAAACAGCAGCTACAGTGGACCATTGCTCATGAAAATCAACACGTGGGGGCTTCATAGCATCAACATTATGCTCACAAGAGGAATTAGCAAACCATTCACCATACAGCACGAATTAGACGAATTTCGCCAGAAAACAGCGTGCTGTTGCAGAGTCGCGTAGACTGCGTGGGAGCTCACATGGAGCTAGGCGTCAATGGAGCCGAGTGCAAGCTTTCTTTTAAATCAAGAAGCTTGTGATTTGATGGATTATAGAGCCCGTATGAAGCAAAAAACCAGCAGGGGGTGAGTTGGAGCTTTAATGGAAAGCTTGCAAAAGTGAGAAATATGATTAATGTGGTTAATTACTATGCCTAAGGATAACCTCGCTCTGATACCATGTTGGTAAAAGCATAATGAGTGATAATGCAAGCTTAATGTGAGCAAGGGATGATAAATGAGCTATGGTGGTTCAAGATAAGCCATGGTATTCACATGAGCAAAAAAGGTAATTAACTAGCACTTAATCAAGGATTAAGGGAACAAAATGGCAGCATAATGAGGAGCTTCACATAGCATAGAAATTCGTATTTTTCTCATTAGGAGGGCCATCATTTTATAGCCAAAGTGTACAAGGTTGAGTGACATCATTGCTTACATATCATCAAGGGCATCCAAGGCCATCTCCCCCCACATGGCTCCCTAGAATATAGCCTCCAGAGCATCTTCTGAAACTCGCCTCTTCCAAGTGGGGGTTTACCCTTCATTCACCTAGATTCTCTTCATATTACATGGTCCGTTTACATTTCATTGTGTGCCTTAACCTTAGGCCATGACATTGATCACATATTCCAACATTGATGCCGTAGCCAAAACCTCTGCCTCTGAGAGAACTTCAACTGTCACCTCCTCAACAGCCGGCATCTCTTCATTGTTCTTCTCGCCTTGGTCAACAACCTCCTCAATCAGATCACTTCCCCCCTGTTCTTTCTCCTCTGGTCCCTTTTCCTCTTTGTCTCTTTCCTGCACTTCCGCTTTTAGTCGATCTTCCCCCATGCTTGAGTCTACAGCAGGCTCAGCCCCTTTCCCTTCCCTTGTGTTGGCATCAAGGTATTGCAGTATTTTTTGCACTGACTTGTAAGGATCTTCTTTACACATGTAAGTGGCATCTGACTTACTGTGACCAGGGAGATCCTTCCTATCCATTGGGGTGTTGTCATGGGTATCCGCACCGAAAGATTCTCTACCTACATATGCACAAAGATGAAAGACAAGATTAGATCATCAGTTCAAACAATATAAACATACAGTGTCCAACACAAACACCCCACTTACTCTTTCAATAATGACCTCCCTGACACCCAGGCCTTTGCCTCCGAAGGGATTGCGGTGTTGCAACGTGCCTTCACGCACATATCTCTTGTTCTCAACACAGCTGCAAAACACAATAGATGGTACTGATGCCTGCAGGGAAGCATGAAGGTACCAACCACGTAAGAAGCCTCCAAAGCCTCCCCACAGGCAACACAAGTACCAAACACATGAATTGTGTTGGCAGGGCATGAGGCCTTGGAGTCAATGTATATTTCATCCCCCTCTTCACATCAGCACACAACTTATGTACAAATTCTTGATGGTCTTGGGTCTCCAAGCATTCATTATGGAGCTTCACATACTCCATCTGCAAAATAGACATACTCTATCCACTTATCCACCAAAACAAACAATTAGCAAGGAAGTACACAAGCAGTACAAAAACTGAACCAGAATAGGTACCAAAACAGGTAAATTGTACCATAACAGTTCTAAACAGCACTAAATGGGTACAATGAAGTTTCAACAACTCCCAAGCAAAACCCAAGCAGAATAAAAACAGTACTAAAAAGGGTCGGATTGTACCAAAATAGTTTTAAACAACACTAAATTGGTACATGAAGTACCAAAAACTACCAAAACAGTACTAAAAAAGGTTGGATTGTACCAAAATAGTTTTAAACAACACAAAATTGTTACATGAAGTGCCAAAAACTACCAAAACAATACCAAAAATGTAGCAAAGAAGTACCAAAAACTACCAAAACAGTACTAAAAAAGGTTGGATTGTACCAAAATAGTTTTAAACAACACAAAATTGGTACATGAAGTGCCAAAAACTACCAAAATAATACCAAAAATGTAGCAAAGCAGTACCAAAATAATATCAAATAGTAGCAGAATAGTACCAAATAGTACTAAAATAGTACCAAATAGGTTACAGACAGTGTTAAAAAGGTAGCAAATCAGTACCAAAATAGTAGCAAAAATAGTAGCAAAATAGCACCAAATAGAAAACAAAACAGTACTAAAACAAAACCAAATAGTAGCAAAATAGTACCAAAATAGGTAACAAAACAGTACCAAGACAAACCAATGACAAACCAAAACAGTACCAAAAGATTAACAAATCAGTATCAAAATAGTACCAAAAGGTAACTAAACAGTACCAAAACATGTAAATTATGCCAAAACAGTTGTAAACAGCAATAATTTGGTACAATTAAGTACCAAAAACACACAAGACTCCCAAAAATACCCAAAAGACCCAAAAACTTGTCACAGTGAAATTCCAAACTAGTACCAAAATAGTGCAAAAAGTACCAAACGAATCAAAGAAAACAAAAAATACCAAAGATAATACCTAGATAGCACCCAAGACATATTTAGCACTACCATATAAGACCAAATAAAAGCTCAACTTCAGTACCAAAACACTTCAAAAGAGTACCACATGAAGCAAAGAAGCACAAAAAGTACCAAAGTTAGTGCCAACATTGAACCCAAGATGTACCTGCTGCAATACCTTAAAGACTCTAAAACTTGTAGCTAGAAAGTACCAAAGCAGTATCATAATAGGTCAAAAGAGTTTCAAATGAACAGCAAAGCACCAAAAGTACTAGTCATGGGTGCAACCAATTATCCAAGACAACCAAAGGTGCCCTATTAGACTAAACTCAGTAACCTAAAAGTACCAAAACAGCACAAAAATAGTTCAATAGAGTACCAAATAAAATAAAGAAGCACCATTAAGTACCAAGAAAGGCACCAGCACAACACCAAGTGTTATAAAAAATACCAAAACAAGTAAAGAAAGTACCAAAACAGTTCAAGAAGTTTCAAAACCACCAAAAATGTCAGCAGATAAACCAATCAAGAAGTGAAACATGCCAAATTGCCAAACCATGTGCAAATTAAACACTATCAACAGTCAAACACAATGCAATAGGCCAGAAATACAATACCTCCTGCTGTTCAACCTCTGCTTGGAGCTTTTGGATATTTTCGAAAACCCCGTGTCGTCGCAACAAGCGCCGACTTGCTCCCAGCTCAGCCTCCACCTCTCTGATCTCTTCATCCGGAACAGGGATTTGTTGCTGAAGCTGAACAATGCGTGCTTCCAGCGTATTGATGTCTTCCATCAAACTCTTCGCCACGTCCTTTCTACCTTCATATACCAGTAGTAGCTGGTCCTTGTTTGCTTGAATAGAGGCCTTCAAGCTTCTGAGGTTTGACCATCCTGGATGTGACAGTAGCAATGCCTCTAAATCAGGTAGGTAGTCAGCAATTACCCCTCTGCCAGCATTCTCTGGTTCTGTGCAGATATTACTACCACTTTGAGTCATCCGGGCCTTCTTATCTGAATGCAGGACACTGCTAGGGGAGGAAGCATTTTGTCTCCTCCATGCCTCAATTTTACGCTCAAGCCCGCCACTCCTAGATGATATCATCTGCAACACTCCTTCCCCAAACCGGGCCCATGCTACTTTATGCCCTGCTGGGTCTTTTTTCGCTGCATGGCATTTCTCAAAAGCATAGCACGTAGCAAATTTGTTGGTCAATTCACCACATGAAGGGGGCCCCTGATAAACTTTGGAGAATAGAAGTCTGCAGTCTTCCACCAGTTGTGGCTGCAAATGGTTTAAATAGATCTTGCTGTTCTTTTGGTACTTGAACTTGAATACAGTTAACCATTGCTCGGGTGGCATGTCCTCATCAGTTAAGTCCTTGAAGAGTTTTCCCTCAAGACTGAGACCGTACTCTTCATGCAGGTCCTGTGCCATGTAACAGAACCTGGTTTGTTGAGGGTACTCCTCCATTTTGTTCTTACCTAAAATGTGTTCAAAACAAATCAGAGAATTGCTGACTCCTATAGATTAAATGTGGTGCCCGACATTGTGTCTAATGTGAGGTGATGCCCTACAGAACCAATTGTGGTACTCAAAGAGTACCAAATTTGCTACTACAAAGTACCAATTTGGTACTCAAAGAGTACCAAATTTGCTACTCAAAGAGTACTCAAAGAGTACTCAAAGAGTACCAAATTTGCTACTACAAAGTACCAAATATAGTACTGTTCATTTAACTGCAAATGTCAGTGCAGGGAGTAAACATGCACCATTTACTTAGCACATGCATATGCCAATCAGAGAATTGCTGACTCCTACAGATTAAATGTGGTGCCCGACATTGTGTCTACTGTGAGGTGATGCCCTACAGTACCAATTGTGGTACTCAAAGAGTACCAATTTTGCTACTGCAAAGTACCAAATATAGTACTGTTCACTTCAAATATCAGTGCAGGGAGTGAACATGCACCATTTACTTAGCACATGCATATGCCAATGAATAGCGTACCATGTCTTGACTTGCTGGTAGATTTTGATTCATCGTCGTCGAAGAGGAGTGAGGTCCGTTCGACCTTGCGCACTGTTTTGCACTTGCCCTTGTGTTGGGACTGGCTATGTGCTCCGGCTTTGTTTGTTGGGGGGTGTGGTGGAAGCACCCTTCTTGTTGCTGCTGCCAGGAGGCACCATTCCCTCCTTTGCCTTCGCTTTGCGAGCTCTAGAGCAGAGCAGCTCTGCTACAATCGAATGCGGGGAGAGAGAGAGAGAGAGAGAGAGAGAGAGAGAGAGAGAGAGAGAGAGAGAGAGAGAGATGGTCGAAGGTCGACCAGATGACGCCTGCTTAGTTCAAACACAAATGAGCAAAAACAATAAAAAATTGAAACCACTACCACCACTCATGACACCACTACTCTCACGGGGTGGTACTGCACAAAAGATTCTCAAAGATCTTAAAAATAGTTCCTAAATACAAAACTTTTACCCTCAAATTCCCCCCCCCCCAAAGTACCAAAAAGGTGGAAAAAAAATTGGCCCTTTTTTTGTACCACCAACCCTTGCTTTCACCCAAAGATAGTTATGTTCCATGGTTAAGGGCCAATGTTTTTTCGTTGGAGACAATTATGTGTACCACTTATGTGCTAAACAGATGCCCCACAAGGACTTGGAGATGATTACCCCTTCCAAAGCTTGAAATGGTAGGAAACCCTTTGTGGATCATGTGCCTATTTTTGGTTATCTTAATTATGCTATTATGCCTGAGCAGCAACACTGTAATGATAAGGTAGTAAAATGCATCTGGGATACAACTTAGAAAGAAGAATCTACCATCTAGCCCCACAAAGCAAATTTTAATGAGTAGAGATGTCTTTGTTGAGAACTTAGTTCAACACATGCTTTTATGTAAAAAACAACAAAATGTATGCTCACACAAAATCTTTGATACACTCTTACCTTTGTACAATGTCGGGCAGCCATATGTGGAGAAAATGAATATTCAACAAGGTGCTACAAATCGACCCCTACCACCAAAAAATCACGTCAAATTTTAGCCCAGATCAGCCTATTAATGAGGCAATTGTGGATGATACTGTGGATGAGGAAAGGGTAGCCATAGACACATCCAAGAGTATGCCAAAATGGCTAGTGAAAACATTATGGGACAACAAATTAGCTACTTCTTTATTTAATAGGACACATGCATGTTCTCATCATGTATCTTATTCTCTTGTGGATCATGCTCTCATTGCCAGTATATGTAATGAACAAGAACATGTTTCCTTTGAGGAATCACAAAAAAATGATCTTTGGATGGAGGCCATGCAGGATGAGTATGACTCAATCATTAAAAATGACACTTAGTATTTAACAGATTTGCCTTATGGTAAAAAGGTAATTGGTACAAAGAAGTGGGTTTATAAGCTTAAGCATAAAGCTGATGGTAGCATTGACCACCTATGACAACCTACAAGGCAAGGTATGCTTAGGAGAGAAGAGCATAGATTATGATGAGACCTTTACACTCATGTCTCATATGACTAGGATTAGGTGTTTTACTGCATTGGCAGTGCATCATGGTTGGAATGTACATCAGTTTTTAAGGCTACCTTTTGAATGGTGATTTGCATGACAATTTTTTATGTATCTTACCCTCATGGTTTTATTGAGAAGGGACATAAGTCTAAAGTATGCAGGATATAAAAAGCTTCATATAATCAATTTCTTAGAGCATGGTATGAGAAAATAAACGCATACTTGGCTGCAAATGAGTTTTGCAAAGAGTATCCTCTATGTAAAGAGGATTAAAGATTGTTTTTTGTCATCATTTTATACATTAATGACATGCTGCTCACAAGTCCTAATAATGAGAAGAATATTTCAACCTTCAAGGCTCAATTACATGTGTCATTTGAGATGATAGATTTGGAATTATTGCATTATTATTTGGGCATACAACTTTATGTAGCTTGATGATGGTATTGTGATGTTGCAATCAAAGTATATACAGAGATTAAAATTACATGATTTGGCCTTAAAGACAATAAGCCAATTTTTCTACACCAATAGAGATAGGTGTTAAGCTCAATTTTCTACACCAATAGAGATAGGTGTTAAGCTCAATTTCTAGGATGTAGGTGAGCCATTTGATACATCACTTTATTGCCTCATCTATCTATGTAATACAATGCTAGACATTTAATTTGGGGTCCTCGAGGAGCAAGTTTATGCACTGTTGCATGACGAATGAAGATCAATACAAGGATGCAACAAAAAAGACACTTAGGGCTCTTGAAAAGAGTTCCAAGTTGTAGATG
This sequence comes from Cibotium barometz, assembly GCF_041138505.1. Taxonomy (NCBI): domain Eukaryota; kingdom Viridiplantae; phylum Streptophyta; class Polypodiopsida; order Cyatheales; family Cibotiaceae; genus Cibotium; species Cibotium barometz. Next base: position 32,750,290 of record NC_141100.1, read on the forward strand.
AATGTGGGAGAGGGCTTGACAATAATCCCACATGGGAACTTTTGGGAGTTCTAGAGTTTTTGTATAAAAGGTGTCCCATTTGAGAGCTAGAGAGGACTCTTTGGTCATTTGGGTTGAGAGGCTCATAGAGAGAGCTTGCTCCATAGCTCCTTCTCATGTGCTCTCCCAAGGCTCTCCATCTCCATTCTTGCTTCAATCTTGTACTCTCTATTCTCTACATTTTCAATGATATGAGGTTATGGTCTACACACTTGCTAATCTAGATTTCTTAATGATGTTTTGATGCTAAAATCTGATTTGTAGAGTGCATGTGATGAAGCTTGTGCATGAAATGATGTGTAGTTGAGGGTTGTGTGATAGCTCTTTGCATGTTAGGTTCTTTGCATAAGTTGCATTTTTGTGCTTAAGTGTAGCCTAATCTTGATGCTTTGATTATGTTAGATTGATTGCTTGAGTGTTGAAGAAGGATTGAGTAGGACTAGAAGTCATTAGTGTGTGGTTAACTAATCTTCTCCCATTCGGGATAGCCTCTATACGCTAACTGGGTTACATTCATGGATTGACAAAGTGTGTGGGTTGGAGTGTAGCCTCCGCTATGCTATGATGCCCCAAACAATGGCGCCGCTGCTGCCGGGGAACGCACACCTAAGTTAGTGAAGGGTGTTAACCATTACTTCTTACTAAGTGCTCCATTGATTGCAAAATCGTGGATTAGGGTAGATTAGAGTAGAGTTTGCAAGGGCATTGAGTGTGTGATCTCAAGGGCGCCTTGTGTGTTTTCTGTTTTTTGATTAGAAGCAAAAAAAATTTTAAAACCCCATTGCGGTAGAGTAATCCTGCCATTAAGTAGGTTCAAGTGGTTTCTGTTTTTGTATTTTTTGACGTCGAGCGAAGGAGGAAGGAGATGGTGAAGGCAAACGGCTGTTGGAGCTGAAGCAAAGAAAAAAATAAATAAATATATATATATATATTTATTTACATTGGAGAAGCGTGGCTGTTTGTGCTAGTAGTTCGAAGGACAGTTAGACGGCGGCTGAAAGAACGATGCTGAGGCGGCTTTTAAAAAAAAATTATATATAATTTTGTTCGTTGACGTGGCAGCTGGAGGGGGTCGTCCGCATCGAGCGCTGCATTTGCAGTGGGCGCAGCCTGCAGAGTGTTGGCCGGTGTGGAGCTGCAGCTAAGGTAGGCGGCAAGAGGTGAAGAGGTGGTGGTGAAGTAAGCAGACCAGCAAGAAGACCGTGAAGTGGCTGTATAGCAGACGCAAGCAGACGAGAGAAAGGCGAGGATCAGGGGGGCTCTCCATGGGTTGACGGCTGACTGCAGTAGGGCGAGGAGGCCGTAAAGCCTGCGTGGAGGGCGTTGAGAGAGTTGGAAGGTGACTAGCGCGAAGCTAAGGTGGACGACGGTGGCTGCAAGCGAGGTGTGAGAGAGCTGGATGGCTGCAAGCGAGGTGTGAGAGAGCTGGAAGGTGACCTGCGTGAGAGGTGTGGAAGGCTGGCCGCAAGAAGAGTGTTGTCGGCCGCTGGCTAGTGAAGCAAAGCAAAGGTCTGCGTGGAGTGCAAGAAGCCGAGCTGCGAAGAAGAAGCGAGCGCCGAAGGAGAAGCATTGAATGCGAGCGTGTGGGTGCACCGGCGCAGAATCCGGGAGGCAGCAAAGATAAGGTTGGTGCTTTTCAATTTTTTTTGTTTTTTATTAATTTTTTATGTTTTTTGTATTTTTTAAATAAAAAAATAATAATAAATAAATAAAAACAACAAAACAATAATATATATATATATATATATATATATATATATATATATATATAAAAGAGAAAAAGAGATAGAAAAAAAGAAAGAAAAGAAAAAAACCATAAAACAATAAATTTATTTTTAAAAAAAAGAAAAAAAAAGAAAAACAATTTTTATTTTTGTATTTTGAATCCATTGTTCATTTTTTAAATTTCTGTAAAGTCTTGCATAATTAAAGTAGCTTGCATTTTTTATTTTTATTTCTTTTTTAGAATTTTTATAATTGCGTGCATAATTAGTAGATTCATATTTTTTGTAATTGGCACGAAATTTATTAGTTTAAAAAAATTAAAAAAAACAAACAAACAAACAAAAAAAAAACAACAACAACAAAAGGAGAAGAAAACAAAAGAAAACAAAAGAAATTTTTTAAAAAAAAATCTATAAATTGAGTGTTTTTTAGGAGTCTACTTTTTTACATATTTTGTTTCTTCATTTTTTTTAATTTTTTGCATAATTAGTGTAACTTGCATTTTTTTTTATTTTTGTAACTTTGTGCATAATTAGTATTTTTTTTTTAGCGTGATTCATAATTTTTGTAATTAATTTTTTTTAAAAAAGGAGATAAAAACATAAAATTATATTAAAAAAACAAAAATCATTTAAAAATAATAATAATAAAAAATAGGATAGATAGTTACACCACACATACTCATTTTAGTTGCATTTAGTGATTAGGTAGGTTAAAATATATATATATATTTATATTTATATTTATATTTATAAAAAAAACAAACAAAAACAAAAACAAAAACAAAACAAAACAAAAACACACAAAAAACCAAAAAAATTTGACCTTATGCACTTGCGGTCGGGACGTCTTATAGATTCTGCCATAGGGCCTAGGGCACCTTCTAGAGTACCTACGCAGGAAAGTGGGACCCAATCGGTAGGCAATTTGGCAGATATTGTTGAAACCCTTTCTGAATCCCAATCCGATACCCTTTCCTCCAGAACAACTAGTTCATTGTCCATGGACAATCTTGGGCCGTCAAATAGTCAGTCCGTAGCCCCAAATAGGACACCCGCAAGATCTTTTAATCCATTTGAAGCCGACACCATGGGGTTAACACTTAATGTGAGACTCCAATATGTCTACACAAATGCTCAAGGAGCTGAGATCTTTAGGGATCCGCAACAACGGTATCTTGTTAAGATCGCAGACATTTTCTCAGAACTTGATAGAGCACCTCTAGTCAATGACCAGGGTAACATGTATATGGGTGGAGATGGTGTTCGCTACGAAGTCACCTACCATCCAGAAAATGTAGACAAATTAGGGGAGCTCTCTAAAATCGAGTTCTTAGACTTATCAAAACTTTCCAGAGCAAGGGAGTCTAGAGATGATTGGCTCATTGAGCCGGACATGCCTGGACCATCCAATGCCCAATCCTCAAAGCCATCCATAGATGATTTACTTCTTGTAGATCTACATTTGGAAAGGGATAGGAAAGGCAAGTGTAAAATGGATCAGGGGGCTGAGAACCAATGGGAGTTTGTACGACAAATTCCAGTGACAAAGGTCTTACAGGATGACCCACTTCAAGAGGTCTATAAGGACTCGTTAGAGGGATATTATGCCACAACTAAATTGCCAGAACTGGATCTTCCTCTAGCACTGGTGGTGGTAGTTGAGAAGCTTGCAGGACACATGAACCGCATAATTGATAAACGGGCCAATGAATACCGAACCTTAGATTGGAAAGAGATTCGGGAACTCACGTGGAAAGGACAACCATTATTCATGGAAGTGTTCTCAACAAATACAGCCAAACCAGGAGAGACAGCCTTTCTTGGAGAAACTGTTGCTCCTCCCCTACGAGAGTTCACTAGAGAGGGACCCTTAACATCCAAGTGGGCCACTGCTAGTAGCCCAACTCTAGCACCAAGATATCGTCCTACACCAAATGTGCGACCACCGGTCACACCACAACAACATCTTTCTCACTATGACAATCGGAGGAGAGGGGAGCCAACTCGGCCTCCCATTAATGCACCTCCTGAAATGCGGGTGACAAGATCTTTGGAGGGGTTTGGTGAGGCTGGTAATAGGGTACCCACACCAAGTTTGGATGCATGTGGACCATCTTACCAAAGAGAGGAACAATTCCCACTGAGAGTGAGAGGCCGTAGGCCCTATGATGAGTATTCAAGACAAGTAAGGCCATCAACTCTTCAGAAACTGGTAGAGAAGTATGAAGGGTCGGGAGATCCATACGACCATGTAGCAGCATTTAGGCAAGCAGTTCGAGCTGAGCAAGTGGCTGATAAGCATACTCAAATTGAAGGATTTGGACTCACTCTTGAGGGAAAGGCCCTTGCTTGGTTTCAGGCATTAGAGGCTTCAGACAAATCTTCTTTACGAGTTTTGGAAGAGAGATTCATTGCTGCTTTTTCCTTGATGGGAATTCAACATGACACGGTAGCACACATCTACTCTTTCAAGCAAGGCGAGAATGAGAGTGTTAGAGACTGTGTAAATAGAATGAAGCAGTACATTAATCATTGACCAGAAGATGAGAAGCCCGCCCAAAGTCGATTAATTTCTCTCTTCTTAAAAGGACTTAAAAATTCAACACTGCATACACATCTCTATGCAAAGAAGCATACAAATTTCAATGAGTGTTGCCATGATGCTATGGATTTCACCGATAACTTCAAATTCCAAGATGGTTCTGGCCCAGAGGTGAAACCTAGAGATCAGTGGGGTGATGACCAAAGTTCAGGGTCTAGCACGCTAGTAAATCCAGACCAGATAGCTAACCCAGTACTAAGGAGATTGGGACAGACCTATCGTCCACCCTTGCAGCCACAACAACAGCAGCAGAGAATGAGGAGTGTACTTCCTACAGGTCCTCATCTTTGTGGAGCATGTGGCGGAATGTAATACCTTTTCTCCTCTAGTCACAAACCAACCCACAAAGAAGTGGTGTCAAGCCTGTGCTTGGAACTTTACCCATACCACACAGGAATGTACTCGCATACAAAGGACAATATGCCATTGCGGCCTATGTTAAGCACACGTGCTTTTGCAAAATGGGGTATTGATTTTGTCGGTCCCATTAAACCTCCAGCTCGTAACACGCATGCTGAATATATTATAGTCACAACCGACTATTTGACCAAATGGGTTGAGGCAAAGGCAACAGTCAAAAATGATGCCAGAACCACAGCCAAGTTCTTGTATGAGTACGTGTTTACACGCTATGGCTTACCTATTGAGATCGTTAGTGATCAAGGTGTACACTTTGTAAATGAAGTCATAGAATTTTTGCTTCAAGAATTTATGGTAATTCATAAGCGTTCTGCACCCTATCATCCCCAGACCAATGGACAAGCTGAGAGTACTAACAAGATTCTCTGCACATCACTCACAAAGATTGTTGAGGGACATAGGACTGATTGGGAGCAAAAGTTGCACTCAGTTCTTTGGGCATATAGGACAGCCTATAAAACATCTGTGGGCACAACCCCATTTGAACTTGCTTTTGGGCTAGATGCAATTCTTCCCATTGAATTTCTTGTACCTACTCTACGAGTAGCTAAACAATTGGATTGGACTGGTCATGAGCTTTCACAACGCGTTGACGAATTGGAAAAGCTTGATGAGAACCGCTTATTGGCGGTAATGGGGATGTATGCTGAGAAGAGGAGACAGAAGCAATGGTATGATAGAAATGTAACAACTGGACGATTCAAAAAAGGAGACCTGGTGCTCTTGTACACACTTAAGAAGCATAAGAGAAAGCTCAAGAAACGTGGCCTAGGACCGTTTGTGATTAATGAGCTTACTCCAAGTGGTGCAGTGCGTTTAGAGACACTAGAAGGTGAGCAAATGCCTAACTTCATTAATGGAAGTCGTCTCAAGAAATACAATGAACCATTAATTGAAGCCATGCTTCAACAGATGCATGCTGCACAAACACGGAAAGAAGCACTTGACCTACTTAAACGTCAGGCTCAAGAGGAGGCTAAAGCTAGAGTTGCAAAAGCCAAGGAGCGTCGCAAAGCTTCTATGTTGGCCATACAGTTGGCTACTGAACCATATGTCGATCCATTCAATATTCAAGTGTGCCTCCATCTTCATGAGACTACCTACTTTGTCTCTGCCTTAATTGACTCTGGTTGCAGATTATAATGTTCTCTCGTTTGACACATGGATAGCCTTGGGTCAACCACCACTTGTGCAAATTCCTGTGGACCTACGAAGCTTCTCAGGAGAAGATAACCCTATAGAGGGAAAATGTGTCATTATGATGACCATTCAGGATCACCAGATGTCAGTGCCCTTTTATGTGGCACGTAAGTCCAAGGCAGTTGGAGAGCAGTCCCCTACCTCCATTTTCACTAATAGCCAGAGTGCATAGTTTTAACATGCTACACAATGAAAAATTTTGGGTGTGTAGGATTCATCAAGGATACCATGACAACCACTCATTTCTACATGGCTAGTGCACCTGTTAAATGCTAGAGCCACATAGATATAACAATGAGATGACAACCACTCATCCCTACATGTTGATCAATACCTGCTAAATGCCAACCACATAGATATAAGGTGGGAAGACTGTGGCACTCCATGATATGCTACTACCCATGCCCACATGCATGGTCAAGGCCATGGCCTTCGTGTCCACCATTAAGGAGGGCAAGTTCAATGACATCGCCTTGTGTGTGCTAATGCCCACATGTCTATGGTGGACCTGGTGGTGCAAGTGTAGAAAAAGATATTCATAGAGGAAGTGAATATTACCTTCTATAAGGCCACCAATAAGGACCTCAATGGCATCCTCGGTGTGTGTGATGAGCCCCCTTGTGTCTGATTATTTATGAAGCTCTGATGTGTCATGCATCATCATCAATTACTCACTCACCATGGTTATGGGAGATGGCATGGTCAAGGTTGTGAATTGCTTATGACAATGAGTGGGGATACTCATAGAGGGTCATCATGCTCATCATCGCATTGTTGCCTTCAAGTGCAACTGAAATATTCCCCTTATCTTTATTTTTAATTTTTTCTTTGCCTTTCCAATCAGAAATCTTACATGTTCATGCTAGCCACTTATAATGATGTGCAACACATTTTTGAGGTGTCATTAAAGATTACCACACAATAAGCCTTGATAATTAATTATTACGTACAGATTTATAAGATAATGAAGCCCACCTAAGGATAACTATTACAATATTCAAATTAGTATCCACATCTAATGTCTCTCATGTAGCTCTTTACAATTTCTTTTTAACTATAATGTAGCTCTTTGCGTTTTCTTTTAACTATGAACTTGTTCTTGGTGTCAAGCATAGCATATATTTATCTGCATGAATCAAAGAGAGTGATTGACTACCAATGTTCTTTCCACACAAGCTCCAAGAGAGTGGTTGCCATTATTTCTTTCCACACAAGCTCCAAGGAAAACAAACAAAAGCATTTACCATGCCACCTCATGATGCTAGTGCATAGGAGTAATAGAATGCACCATAGAGACTTCCATGAACCTAAGTCATGGAAATCAACAGACTTACAAACTATGGGGAAGATCAACCCTCCTATGTTGTATATGCTACGATCACAAGGGTCACCATCACATAAGACGTTCTCATGTAAGAAGAACTCAAATCAAAGTTTCAAAAGAAGATCTCATATTCTTAGTACTAATGTGCTCAAATCAAATTCTAAGTTCTCAAACTTAACGCATGAGTTAAAAGACATGGTGTGAGCGTAGTTATTGAATGAATTAAGCAATGCACAAGATCATCACATAAACAATCTCAAACCATTAAAACAACACATGCCACCACTTAGATGTTTAATGAATGTAGCCAATGAGCAATGGAGTATACTCAAGGTCACCACAGATTCATCACATAGACAAATACCAATGAAGAGTGCAAACGGAGAGTATTTACACAAAGGACCACTTAGTATATTGATCCCTAAGCAAGTACACAAAGCAATGGCACTATACTCTCCACTTAGCTATCTCTAGCTCTCTCTATTATGTGAGTAGTAGTCCCTGAATTTATAGGCTCATGAGAGGGAGGCGCCTAGAGCCCTTGATTATCTCCATCTCCCTATGATATCTCACCTAACTTACCTAAAAGGTGATGCCCCAATCAAAGGAAGATAACTACTAGACCTACAGTGACTCTAGTAATTGAGCCTTCTAACCTTAGAACAAACCACTCTAAGGTATCACTAAGAAAACACACTAAGAATGGATGTTAGATCACATATTTCTAACACACTCCCTTGATCAAGCATCCATACCACGTAGGGTGTGCTTGGATCAACTCTATCACTAAGATAAGAAATCACTAAGATAGCAAATTTTCCCTGGCTATAAGATGTCATACAAACTACTAGAATAATGAGTTGGAGAAGTTTGCCTCCTCCTTCTCTAGTTGCGTTGCATTTCCCTTCTCTTTCTCCTCTTCATCCTTCTTCCTCTTAAAGCAGTCCTTGATGATGTGGTCCTTCTTCTTGCAATAGTAGTAGGTTTGAGGAGCCTTGGTCTTCTTGTCCTTGACTGTAGTTGAGTAGGCATGCTCCACTGGAACTGATGGTGAAGGAGCTGATGCTTTGGAACCCTCCATGCGAGTTTCCTCTAGAATGAGGCCAGAGGTCACTAAGGTTAATGTATGATTGTTTTGATTGGCTATGATTGAGAACACACTACTCATAGCAAGGAGGCATGCTGGAAAGCAACACATAGATTTCTCTTGAAGCAATCCTTGATGATGTGGGCCTTCTTCTTGCAATAGTAGCAGGTTTGAGAAGCCTTGGTCTTCTTGTCCTTGACTGTAGTGAGTAGGCATGCTCCACTGGATGGTGAAGGAGCTAATGTTTTGGAACCCTCCATGCAAGTTTCCTCTAGAATGAGGCCAGAGGTCATTGAGGTTAATGTATGATTGTTTTGATTGGCTATGATCGAGACACACTACTCATAGCAAGGAGGCATGCTGGAAAGCAACACATAGATTTCCTACTCCTCATCAATAATCACACCTGCACCACTGAGTTGGTCAATCATACAACAAATGTCATTTACATGAGCAGCAATACTACTTTTATCATCCTTTTCCATCCTATAAAGCTTCTTCCTTAAGAAGAATCTAGCAGTTGCATTTTTATGCACCAAGTGTGGTACTTGGAGCCATCAAATTTGTTGGTGTTTTCAAACATTTTTCCCACCATGGTTACCATGGTACTCAACTTGGCACTCACACACACAGTTTTACACAAATAAGGAAGTCCTTTATAGCTCTAGGACTTTACAGTGGAGCTCTGCTTTTTGCCTAGAAATGCTTTTACTCAAGGATCCCTTCACCAAATAGATGAAAATGTGTGCATGTCATGAATTTTGACCACTCTTGATAGTGTGAATTTGCCTGGATTTTGAACTTGGGCTCAGATTCTTTGGCTAGTGCAAGTTGGGCTTTAGTTTTAGTTTGTAAAAACCTTGGCATTTGACTAGCACCACTCACACTTGAACCCTTCAACTTCTTGTCACTAAGCAATGCAATAGGCAATGCAATGTGCTCTTTATGGTGTTAGAGCATTTTACAAGACGTTGATCACAAAGGAATGCAATGTCCACTTAGATGTGTGTATCTAGGCCAATGAGAGATCCCTGACAAAGAGGCTATGTAAATATGCCTTGTAAACTTTTGAAATTAACACATAATCATCACCAAGATAAATGTTAATTTTTTTTAACTTTCCCTCCTAGAAACAAGGAGGAAGGTGAGAAAATTTTGGGGAGGCCAAAAGCTCTTTTGCGGGAGTGGGAATTCGTGGCTGATTTTGTGCTGGAGAGGATCACCCTTTTGTGTGCCAAAGGAACCCCCACAATATCCTCAACAATTGCATCTAATTAAGTGTTGATTAGCACTTACTTTTATTGTACAAGCTTTTCTACAGAACCCTTTTGCAAAAACCTGTGAATGTCGTGTGTTGTATGCACTGATTTGACTGGATTTTGGGCTTACCTGCTTTGCCATAGAATGGGATAAAGGATCCCCACACTAATGGTGCTGATGCGTGGCCTGATTTGTGGAATGATGGCCTCCAATCAACTGCTTGTCTTTTTCTTCTCTCGACTTTGAGATACCCGCCTGTTAAACAGGCTGTAGGCGGCGACTGTTGGGCTTTTGTTGTAGGCCCCCCACAGCCCTAAACTGGATGCCCTATGGTGGGCTATAGAAGCCCCAAAACAATGGATGCAATGGGCAATCACCCAAGTGGGATCCGACCCTCCAAATTGCACCTTTCTGCACACTATTTCTATCACTTAGAAAAAATAGCAAGAAGCACCTTCATAAATGTTGTTACCCATCAAGTTTAGTGTTAAGAAAGGCCTTTGGATTGTTGTTGATGATGACTTGAAGGCAATCTCTGAGCTCAGCTTCCATGCTTTAATGTAATAAAACTCCCTTCACAATGCTCTCACCACCACTACTTGCTCTTCACACAAAATTTCTCTCACATAGAGATTCCCTTTCTTCTAGTGCTCATTCACACCCACAATGGTGTGCCCCACTAAATGATAATCCCTCCCTTGATCCCTTATTGTGCCACTCACTAAGAGAATGAGAGGAATAGATGAGATAATGATTTTAAGATAAGACCCACAAAGATGTTATGCTCACTTAGAGACCTACACATACATGTGTAAACTGTTTTGAGTCCTCCTTCTTCACTCCAATGTGCCACTCAGTGAAGTGATGAATCAGCCCAAAATGCAACAAATGTAAAACCTTCTTCTTCATTCCAATGTGCCACTCAATGAAGTGATGAATCAGCAACAAATGCAACAAAGAAATTCTCAAAAAGAATGCCTTTCAATACTAGTAGAGAATGTCCCTATCAACTCAATGAGAATCACTCATAAACCCACAATCACTAAGATGTTTCTCTCAACTCATGAAAGATTATACTCTCATGGAAAGGATCTCTGATACCATGTTAAAAGACATGGTGTGAGATTAGTTATTAAATAAATCAAGCAATGCACAAGATCATCACATCTACACCAATGATGGAACCTGGTGTAAAGCTTAGTCTCTATAGGATCTTGGAGAACCATTTGATATAACCACTTATGATCAAGTTATTGTGGATGATTCCTTATAACCACTTATGATCAAGTTATTGTGGATGATTCCTTATATATTTATTTAACTCATGGCCAGACATTCAATTTGGTGTGTCATAGCTTTCAAAGTTTATGCATTGCCTAGGCACTAAGCATTAGTAGGCAGTTAAATGTATCTTTAGATATTTATGAGGCAATCAAGACCTTGGATTGTTCTATGCCAAGGGGGGTGATTTAGAACTACACGCCTTCTTTGATTCTCAGTGGGCATGTGATTATGATACATGACAATCCACATCAAGAAACTCCTTCTTGTCAACTTATACATGTCCTGGCCTAGCTTGAGTTAGAAGCAACCAACTGTGACAACCTCATCCTGTGAAGCTGAGAGGATCATTCACTATGATAAATGAATGTGTATGGTTGAGAAGATTGATGGTGGATGATCTTTGTGTCCCTTCAGGCACGTCTACTCCAATTCTCACTGCAATAGTAGTAGCCAAGAATCCTACCTTGCATGCCAGTACCAAGCACATTAAAGTGCACTACCACTATGTGAGGGACTCCATGCAAGTGAGATAAATCTAAAGAAGCAACCAATCATGGCAATCCCATCTTGTGAAGCTAAATACCCATTTGACAAGTTGGGTGGGGAAATACCCATTTAATTGAAAAGGTAAGTTCGTTTCCCCTAAGGTGCCTTTTTCACTAAAAACCTTGCTTTTTCACTAACAACCTTTTCACTAAAAACCTTGGATATACCCATTTGAAACCTTTTCACTAAAAACCTTGCCTTAGGTCTCTGAATTCATTCCAAATCTAATGTAGAGGTATGTGGATATGTTCCACTTTGTCCCCTTGCCTTCTTGCCCTATCCCTAAACACACAAACATGAATCCTTCTTCTTGAAACTAATAAGTGACCACAACTTATCACCCATCTCCGCACATTAAAATTTAATCCAAATTAATTAAATTATGTCGATGTTTGTATTTATATTTTTAAATACATGTATATATGTATAAGTATATGTGTCTATGTATAGGTTTATGTATCTAAAACATAATATCGTATATACTATATATTTACATATGTGTATGTGTGCGTGAGAGAGAGAGAGAGAGAGAGAGTGTGTGTGTGTAAGTGAGAGAGAGAGAGAGAGAGAGAGAGAGAGAGAGAGCGCTTCTATGTGTGGGAGAGTGTAAGAAGAGAGAGGGAGTGTGTGTATGTGTGTGTGTGAGAGAGAGAGAGAGAGAGAGAGAGAGAGAAGGTGTGTATATGTGTGCATGTGAGAGAGAGAGAGAGAGAGAGAGAGAGAGTTTCAACATTTGAGAGTGTGTAAGTGTGTGTGTGAGAGAGAGAGAGAGAGATGGTTGTAGAGAGGGAATAGTTCTTTTCTGGAACCTTGGTCGGCTGCAGCAATGCGCGGGTGCAATACTAGTAAGGATAATTTACACATACATTACCTCCCCTTCTCTCTCTCTCAATTTGTCTGGAGTCGTTCGGTTTTGTTAGCAATCAAGCAAGCACTGCATGTGGGGTTTTGTACGAACGCACCCGAGGAAGCCATGCAGAGCCTTCCCGTCGTCGTCGCTCAGGTGAGTAGGTACGTGTGTCTTGTAAACAAGTATGTAGCGGAGATGATCACCCACATCTTGTCTGTTTTGGGTTGTGGAGCTCAACAGGCAAGTAGCTCAAGAGCAAGTATTGGGCGCCTATGGAAGGATCACTTCGCACATCCCTCCTATTGGTGGGACTGTCGAATCGTTGTCTGCATTTTGAGGCTGACCCTTTTTGTTGTGGATGGATCCAACAGACAAACCCAAAGGCCGCAGAATTCAAGCATAAACTTAGCAAGGAATCTCTGTGGATGGAAAGCCGCTACAACCGAAGCTGGGTCAAAGACATGCCCAGGGCAACAGTTGTGCTGGAAGAGGAGAAGAAGTACTACTGCTATTACAACAAGAGTAGTGGTGGTGGTGGTGGTGGTGGTGGTGGTGGTGGTCATCTCTGGGATACCCTTAGGTTAGAGGATGCATGGAAGAAGGATGTTGCCCCAGCTTTCCATCGTGAATCTCGTACACATCGTCCACAAATGCACAAAAGAGAAAAACCTAGCCCATGCCTTGCGGTTGCATGCCTATATGTGCAGAAGTGGGCTGCAAGCACATACATCTCTGGGGAACTACCTAGTCTCCATGTTGGTGGAATTTGGAAGCATGCACACTGCTCAGAAGATTTTTGACAGGTTGGTGTCCAGGAGTGAGCGTGCCTGGACTTCCCTCATTAATGGTTACATCAAACGTGGGGAGTCAAGGCATGCTCTCAGCCTGTACCAGAAAATGCAAGAGGATTCTCTTCATCTCAGTGGGCATACTTTTGTCGCCTTATTGAAGGCTTGTGCTAAGCTGAAAGATGTAGAAAGAGGCTGTGAAATACACGGTGAGATTTCGAGAAGGGGGTTGTTGAAAACGGACCTCTTCATTGGCAGCACGCTGGTTGATATGTATGCCAAAGGATCCCCACACTAATGGTGCTGATGCGTGGCCTGATTTGTGGAATGATGGCTTCCAATCAACTGCTTGTCTTTTTCTTCTCTCGACTTTGAGATACCCGCCTGTTAAACAGGCTGTAGGCGGTAGGCCCCCCACAGCCCTAAACTGGATGCCCTATGGTGGGCTATAGAAGCCCCAAAACAATGGATGCAATGGGCAATCACCCAAGTGGGATTCGACCCTCCAAATTGCACCTTTCTGCACACTATTTCTATCACTTAGAAAAAATAGCAAGAAGCACCTTCATAAATGTTGTTACCCATCAAGTTTAGTGTTAAGAAAGGCCTTTGGATTGTTGTTGATGATGACTTGAAGGCAATCTCTGAGCTCAGCTTCCATGCTTTAATGTAATAAAACTCCCTTCACAATGCTCTCACCACCACTACTTGCTCTTCACACAAAATTTCTCTCACATAGAGATTCCCTTTCTTCTAGTGCTCATTCACACCCACAATGGTGTGCCCCACTAAATGATAATCCCTCCTCCCTTGATCCCTTATTGTGCCACTCACTAAGAGAATGAGAGGAATAGATGAGATAATGATTTTAAGATAAGACCCACAAAGATGTTATGCTCACTTAGAGACCTACACATACATGTGTAAACTGTTCTGAGTCCTCCTTCTTCACTCCAATGTGCCACTCAGTGAAGTGATGAATCAGCCCAAAATGCAACAAATGTAAAACCTTCTTCTTCATTCCAATGTGCCACTCAATGAAGTGATGAATCAGCAACAAATGCAACAAAGAAATTCTCAAAAAGAATGCCTTTCAATACTAGTAGAGAATGTCCCTATCAACTCAATGAGAATCACTCATAAACCCACAATCACTAAGATGTTTCTCTCAACTCATGAAAGATTACACACTCATGGAAAGGATCTCTGATACCATGTTAAAAGACATGGTGTGAGATTAGTTATTAAATAAATCAAGCAATGCACAAGATCATCACATAAAAAATCTCACACCATTAAAGCAACACATGCCACCACTTAGATGTTTAATGAATGTAATCAATGAGTAATGGAGTATACTCAAGGTCACTAGAAAATGCATCACATAGACAAATACCAATGAAGAGTGCAAAGGGAGATTATTTACACAAAGGACCACTTAGTATATTGATTACTAAGAAAGTACACAAATCATGGACACTATACTCTCCACTTAGCTATCTCTAGCTCTCTCTATTGTGTGAGTAGTAGTCCTTGAATTTATAGGCTCATGAGAGGGAGGCGCCTAGAGCCCTTGATTCTCTCCACCTCCCTATGATTTCTCACCTGACTCACCTAAAGTTGATTCCCCAATCAAAGGAAGATAACTACTAGACCTACACCTAGTTACTCTAGTAATTGAGCCTTTTAAACTTAAAACAAACCACTTTAAGGTGATTCCCCAATCAAAGGAAGTTAACTACTAGACCTACACCTAGTTACTCTAGTAATTGAGCCTTTTAAACTTAAAACAAACCATTTTAAGGTATCATTAAGAAAACACACTAATAATGGATGCTAGATCACATATTTCTAACAATGCAAAGTTTTAAAAACTTGAACCTTACATTCTTCATATATTGAGTATTGTGAGTTCACCTCCATTGTGAGCTCACAGTCTGTGTTTATAAAGTCAAGAGAAAGGATGATGGATCTATGGACATATTATATAGCAAGATGGTGGTGTATAGTCAGTAAGCAATCCAAGGACATTAAGGCACTACTCAAAAGATTCACTATGGAAAGTTGCAAACCAATATCTACACCAATGATGGAACCTGGTGTAAAGCTTAGTCTCTATAGGATCTTGGAGAACCATTTGATATAACCACTTATGATCAAGTTATTGTGGATGATTCCTTATAACCACTTATGATCAAGTTATTGTAGATGATTCCTTATATATTTATTTAACTCATGGCCAGACATTCAATTTGGTGTGTCATAGCTTTCAAAGTTTATGCATTGTCTAGGCACTAAGCATTAGTAGGCAGTTAAATGTATCTTTAGATATTTATGAGGCAATCAAGACCTTGGATTGTTCTATGCCAAGGGGGGTGATTTAGAACTACACGCCTTCTTTGATTCTCAGTGGGCATGTGATTATGATACATGACAATCCACATCAAGAAACTCCTTCTTGTCAACTTATACATGTCCTGGCCTAGCTGAGTTAGAAGCAACCAACTGTGACAACCTCATCCTGTGAAGCTGAGAGGATCATTCACTATGATAAATGAATGTGTATGGTTGAGAAGATTGATGGTGGATGATCTTTGTGTCCCTTCAGGCACGTCTACTCCAATTCTCACTGCAATAGTAGTAGCCAAGAATCCTACCTTGCATGCCAGTACCAAGCACATTAAAGTGCACTACCACTATGTGAGGGACTCCATGCAAGTGAGATAAATCTAAAGAAGCAACCAATCATGGCAATCCCATCTTGTGAAGCTAAATACCCATTTGACAAGTTGGGTGGGGAAATACCCATTTAGTTGAAAAGGTAAGTTCGTTTCCCCTAAGGTGCCTTTTTCACTAAAAACCTTGCTTTTTCACTAACAACCTTTTCACTAAAAACCTTGGATATACCCATTTGAAACCTTTTCACTAAAAACCTTGCCTTAGGTCTCTGAATTCATTCCAAATCTAATGTAGAGGTATGTGGATATGTTCCACTTTGTCCCCTTGCCTTCTTGCCCTATCCCTAAACACACAAACATGAATCCTTCTTCTTGAAACTAATAAGTGACCACAACTTATCACCCATCTCCGCACATTAAAATTTAATCCAAATTAATTAAATTATGTCGATGTTTGTATTTATATTTTTAAATACATGTATATATGTATAAGTATATGTGTCTATGTATATGTTTATGTATCTAAAACATAATATCGTATATACTATATATTTACATATGTGTATGTGTGCGTGAGAGAGAGAGAGAGAGAGAGAGAGAGAGTGTGTATAAGAGAGAGAGAGAGAGAGAGAGAGAGAGAGAGAACGCTTCTATGTGTGGGAGAGTGTAAGAAGAGAGAGGGAGTGTGTGTATGTGTGTGTGTGAGAGAGAGAGAGAGAGAGAGAGAGAGAGAGCGCAGGTGTGTATATGTGTGCATGTGAGAGAGAGAGAGAGAGAGAGAGAGTTTCAACATTTGAGAGTGTGTGCGCGGGTGCAATACTAGTAAGGATAATTTACACATACATTACCTCCCCTTCTCTCTCTCTCAATTTGTCTGGAGTCGTTCGGTTTTGTTAGCAATCAAGCAAGCACTGCATGTGGGGTTTTGTACGAACGCACCCGAGGAAGCCATGCAGAGCCTTCCCGTCGTCGTCGCTCAGGTGAGTAGGTACGTGTGTCTTGTAAACAAGTATGTAGCGGAGATGATCACCCACATCTTGTCTGTTTTGGGTTGTGGAGCTCAACAGGCAGGTAGCTCAAGAGCAAGT
This sequence comes from Cibotium barometz, assembly GCF_041138505.1. Lineage (NCBI taxonomy): Eukaryota > Viridiplantae > Streptophyta > Polypodiopsida > Cyatheales > Cibotiaceae > Cibotium > Cibotium barometz. Next base: position 32,767,183 of record NC_141100.1, read on the forward strand.
ATTGGGCGCCTATGGAAGGATCACTTCGCACATCCCTCCCATTGGTGGGACTGTCGAATCGTTGTCTGCATTTTGAGGCTGACCCTTTTTGTTGTGGATGGATCCAACAGACAAACCCAAAGGCCGCAGAATTCAAGCATAAACTTAGCAAGGAATCTCTGTGGATGGAAAGCCGCTACAACCGAAGCTGGGTCAAAGACATGCCCAGGGCAACAGTTGTGCTGGAAGAGGAGAAGAAGTACTACTGCTATTACAACAAGAGTAGTGGTGGTGGTGGTGGTGGTGGTGGTCATCTCTGGGATACCCTTAGGTTAGAGGATGCATGGAAGAAGGATGTTGCCCCAGCTTTCCATCGTGAATCTCGTACACATCGTCCACAAATGCACAAAAGAGAAAAACCTAGCCCATGCCTTGCGGTTGCATGCCTATGTGTGCAGAAGTGGGCTGCAAGCACATACATCTCTGGGGAACTACCTAGTCTCCATGTTGGTGGAATTTGGAAGCATGCACACTGCTCAGAAGATTTTTGACAGGTTGGTGTCCAGGAGTGAGCGTGCCTGGACTTCCCTCATTAATGGTTACATCAAACGTGGGGAGTCAAGGCATGCTCTCAGCCTGTACCAGAAAATGCAAGAGGATTCTCTTCATCTCAGTGGGCATACTTTTGTCGCCTTATTGAAGGCTTGTGCTAAGCTGAAAGATGTAGAAAGAGGCTGTGAAATACACGGTGAGATTTCGAGAAGGGGGTTGTTGAAAACGGACCTCTTCATTGGCAGCACGCTGGTTGATATGTATGCCAAATGTGGTTCACTCACAAAAGCGCAGCAAGTGTTTGACATGCTTCCAGTTCGGAATGTATTCACATGGAATGCACTGATTGCAGGATATGTGCAACATGAGCGTGGCGAGGAGGTACTGAAATTTTATGAGCAGATGCAACTTCAGGATGTACCTCCAGACGCTGTCACTTACACTTGCATCCTGAAAGCTTGTGGCAGCGTCAAAGCAACAGACAAGGGCAGCAAGTTACATGCTGAGATTGCCAGAAAGGGACTCTTGAAAACAGACCTTTTCGTTGGCAGTGCATTGGTTGACATGTATGCCAAATGTGGCTCACTTACTAAAGCACAGGAAGTGTTTGCCATGCTTCCTGTTCGAGATGTAGTCACATGGAATGCACTGATTGCAGGATATGTGCAACACAAGTGTGGTGAGGAAGCACTGAACTGTTTCGAACAGATGCGACTGGAGGGTGTATCTCCAAATGCTGTCACATTTGCTTGCAGCTTGAAAGCCTGTGGCAGCATTGGAGCCACAGATAGGGGGAGTGAAATACATTCTGAGATTGCCAAAAGGGGGTTGTTGAAAACAGACCTCTTTGTTGCCAACATGTTGGTAGAGATGTATGCCAAATGTGGCATGTTAGCAAAAGCGCAGAAAGTGTTTGACATGCTTCCAGTTCGGAACATAGTCACATGGACTGCACTAATTGCAGGATATGCACAATACAAGCGTAGCGAGGAAGCACTGAACTGTTTGGAGCAGATGCAACTGGAGGGTGTCTCTCCGGATGCTGTCACATTTGCTTGCTGCTTGAAAGCCTGTGGCAGCATTGGAGATTTGGACAAGGGCAGTGAAATACATGCTGAGGTTTGCAAAAGGGGGCTGTTGAAAACAGATCTTCTTATTGGCAGTGCAGTTGTCGATATGTACGCCAAATGTGGCTCACTTGCAAAAGCGCAGGAAGTGTTTGACATGCTTCCAGTTCGAGACACAGTCACATGGAATGCTTTGATTTCAGGATATGTGCAACACGAGTGTGGTGTGGAAGCATTGAATTGTTTTGAACAGATGCGATTCGAGGGTGTGCCTCCCGATGCCGTCACATTCGCTTGCAGCTTGAAAGCCTGTGGCAGCATCAGAGCCATGAACAAGGGCAGTGAATTGCATGCTGAAATCACCAGAAAAGGGCTGTTGAATACAGACCTTTTTCTTGGCAGCGCATTGGTTGATATGTATGCCAAATGTGGCTCACTTGCAAAAGCGCAGGAAGTGTTTGACATGCTTCCAGTTCAAGATGTAGTCACTTGGAATGCATTGATTGCAGGATATGTCCAACACGAGTGTAGTGAGGAAGCACTGAATTGTTTTCAACTGATGCAACTCAAGGGTATCTCTCCAGATGCTGTCACATTCGCTTGCAGCTTGAAAGCCTGTGGCTGCATTCGGGCCACCGACAAGGGCAGTGAAATACATGCTGAGATTGTGAGAAAGGGACTGTTGAAAACAGACCTTTCTGTTGGCAGCGCATTGGTTGACATGTATGCCAAATTTGGTCCACTTGCAATAGTGCAGGAAGTGTTTAACATGCTTCCAGTTCGGAATGTAGCCACGTGGAATGCACTGATTGCAGGATATGTGCAACATGAGCATGATGAGGAAGCACTAAATTGTTTTGAACAAATGCAACTTGAGGGTGTCTCTCCAGATGCTGCCACATTCGCTTGCAGCCTGAAAGCCTGTGGCAGGATTGGAGCCACGGACAAGGGCATTGAAATACACGCTGAGATTGCCAGAAAGGGCCTGTTGAACTTGGACTTTTTTGTTGGCATTGCACTGGTAAATATGTATGCCAAATGCAGGATGCTAGCAAAAGCGCAGGATGTGTTTGACATGCTTCCAATACGAAATGTAGTCACATGGACCACGCTGATTGCAGGATATGTGCAACACGAGTGTGGTGTGGAAGCACTGAACTGTTTCCAAAAAATGCAATTCGAGGGTGCCTCTCCAGATGTTGTTGCGTTTGCTTGCAGCCTGAAAGCCTGTGACAGCATTGGAGCCATAGACAAGGGCAGTGAAATACATGCAGAGATTGTGAGAAAGGGGTTGTTGAAAACAAACCTTCGTGTTGGCAACATGTTGGTTGAGATGTATGCCAAATGTGGCATGCTAGCAAGAGCACAAGAAGTGTTTGATATGCTACCAGTTCGAAATGTAATCACTTGGACTGCACTGATTGAAGGATATGTGCAGCACCGGTGTGGTGAGGAAGCACTGTACTGTATCGATCAGATGCAACTTGAGGGTGTCTCTCCAAATGCTATCACTTTTGCTTGCATCTTGAAAGCATGTGGCAGCATTGGGGCTATAGACAAGGGCAGTGAAATACATGCTAAGATCTCCAGAATGGGGCTGTTGCAAGCAGATGTTTTTGTTGGCAGTGCATTGGTCGATATGTATGCCAAATGTGGCTCACTTGCAAAAGCACAAGAAGTGTTTGACGTGCTTCCAATTCGGAACATAGTCACATGGAATGCACTGATTATAGGATATGCCCAGCTAGGAGAGATTGAAAAAGTTTTCTGCCTCTTTCACAGAATGAATGGAGAAGGCGTTAAACCAGATCCTGTCACATTCATTGGTATTCTTAATGCTTGCAGTCACGCAGGTGTATTAGATAGGAGCCAGACATACTTTGAGGCCATGAACAAAGACTATGGCATCACTCCGAGTCTCATCCACCACACTTGCATGGTTGATCTCCTTGGCCGAGCAGGCCAATTAGATATGGCAGTAGAAATGATGAAGAAAACACCATTCCATCCTGATAATGTAATGTGGCTTGCTGTGTTGGGTGCTTGTCGAAAGTGGGGCAATGTGGAGCTTGGAAGAAAGGTATTTGAACAGGCAGTGCGATTGGATGAAAAGGAAACTGCAGCTTATGTTTGTATGTATAACATCTATGCAGATGCTGACATGCAGGAGGACGCAAAGAGGAGGGAATGAGGATGGAAATACAAGCATGGAAGAAGCCAGGACACAGTTTGTGGACTGACGCTGGTGGAATTGTGCATCTGATGAAAAGCATCCCCAAAGCAGAATTATCTATGCAAAGCTAGAAGAGCTTTCCCTTAAAATGCAGAAGGAAAAGAATGCTCCTGCTTTGCATGATGATGCAGTGATAAAACTGGGATGAAGGCATACCGAGAAGTTGGTTCTTGTGTGCATGGAATGATGCATTTGTTTTTGATTGGGGATTAAAAGCATTTCCAAAGTAAAATTACCTATGCAAAGCTGGAAGAGCTCTCCCTCAAAATGCACAAACAAATGTCTCTGGTTTGCGTTGGTGGTCACAGACATACATGATGATGCAATGAGAACTCAGAAAGTGCGATGAAGACCTTTCAAGAAGTTGCGTATATGCCCAAAGGAATGTCTATACATCTTGTTAAAAACAGACGAGTTTGTAACGACTGCCATTTGGCTACTATATTTGTATAAAAAATAGAGGAGTTTGTAAAGACTGCCATTCGGCTACGGCTTAAGGAGTGAAGTAAACAATTCAGAGATGCTAGGGGTTTCTGTTGTGGGAAATTGTGCATCTGTTTTTGATTGGGGATTAAAAGCATCCCCAAAGCAAAATTATCTATCCAAAGCTATAAAAGCTTTCCCTCAAAATGCAGAAGGGAATGGCCCCCAATGTATTGGGTGTCAGACATAAATGATGATGCAATGAGAGAAGTGCAATGATTAAAGACATACTATTCAATTCAGAGATGCTAACAGCTTCTATTGTTTCCATGAAGGAAATTCTGATTTGTGGACACTATTGCTTATGATAGTGCACTGCATTAGCCATGTCATGCAGTGTAAATACTCAAAATATTTAAGAATTTGGTGTACTCCTTCTGTGGTCCTCACTTCCTCGTGGGGTTAGTCTTCCATGACAAGAGACGTGTGAATGAGGACCCCACCCCAAATTTATTTTTGGGTGTTAAATGTTCATATTCCAAAAACCTCATAACTTCTAATCCATGAAGAAACTAGGATCTTTGACTTGTTTCACTTAGTTCTCTTGCTAATTGTTCAATCTCTTTTTTTTTTGTTGCAAATTCTGATTCTATGACTGTACTTTTTCCTCATCTTACTTGACTCAATGGATACAAAGACCCTTTGTCTTCTATGACACATGACAAAGAAACTACCTTCCATGGGATAAGAGTTTATGTGAAAATCAAGCTTTACAACACCTTCACATTCATTGTATATTCCTAAAATAGTTTGCACTAAGGCCTTTGTGCCTAACGAGATCCACGTCTCATAGGACATCAAGTTTCTTCCTCCGGAAATCATTTCATAGATCTCCAAAGTACCCATTCCTCTAAGCTTGAGTTTTCTTTTGTTTTTCTTGAGGTTATAGAGTAGGAACAAGTTCCCTACCTTGAACCTCTTGGTTTGGATGTTCAACTCAAACCATCTTTTTCTACTCTTCTTTTTAGTATACATGCCCACCAAAGAGTGTAACCTAGCCTCATCTAGTTTCTCTAGTTCAATGCGTCGTTGACTCATGGTTGGGAGTCGAATCCATTTATTTGGCTAGCCTCAAGGTTGGGATCATGAATTCCACAGGGAGAATTGCATTTAGTCTGAAGATCAAATTGTAAGGCGTAGTCCTTGTTGACGTCTTGTAGGTGGATTGGCTACTGTCAAGGTTGGGATCATAAATTCCATAGGGAGAATTGCATCTAGTCCGAAGATCAAATTGTATGGTTTTAAAGGCATCATATCTCTTTGTTGGGCTATTGTGAAGCATTGGTGCTCGTCACATCTTTTGATGTACTATTCCACGGCATCTCCAAAGAGTGTATCGACAGCCACCAGTACAATCCAACATAGAGGACTTTTCTAGCAGTGATTTCACTTCCAAAGTGTCCTCCACCAGTGGCTCTTCGTGAGCTTGTTCAAGAATATCAATGTACTCATCCTCACACACAGAGTCTTAGGATATCATTTCTCCCTTTTTTATAAAGTTCCCCTGAGATAAGTGTGTAGGGGATTGTTGCCTTCACAAGTTTCCTCTTTCTTTTTAAGGACATTGATTCCTCCAATAGGAATCTGTGGCTCAAGTTGCCTCTTCCTTTTTCAGGACATTAATTCCTCTGCCACAAATGGGAATCTATGGCTCAAGAGAATTGGGCAATTTCATAGCTCCATCTTGGTACTAGGTTGATTTGGAATAAAGGAGCTTCTAGAAGATCATCCTTAACTCTCATTAGTGATTCTCCACTCAAGATTTGTTAGCTCGTACATGTGCTGACCCCAGTCAAATCCATCGTGAGAAGAAGCAAGAGCCACATTGTGATTAATAGATATTTAGTAATACTACACTGTGAGGTCATGCATTTATGCCATTGGAACTTTTTTCCCATTGGGCTTTTTCCCATGGCCAATCTAGGTGTGGATGGGCGCCTTAGGGTTACCTAGTATAAATTTAGTCAGTTTTCACCACTTCACCACCATAGTGCAACACATGACTTGCAATCGTTTTTCAATCTCTCAACAGTCTAATCGCTCAAGTTTATAATCGATGATCACACTTGATTGTGCAATCATGTGGTTTTCTACAATCATTGTGCACTCCAAATGTTTACAAGTTTTTTCTAATTGCCTGAGATTATACTGGTTCTCTAATCTCCAGCTTCTCCAATCATTCGACTGAGTAATCCGAACAGTGCAATCATCCACTTTTGATAGTCCAATTTCTCTGATTTTCCAATCGTGGCTTCTTCAATCAACTGGTCCAATCGCTTGATTATACTTTTCCAATCGCCCGATCGGTTGTGTTCAATTGTCCGATCAGAGAGATATCGTCTACAATATCGGTGATTTGCCAATTGTCCAACTATACCTCTCTGATCGCCCTTCTCCAATTGGCGGTTCTTCTTCTCCAATCACTTGATTGAAGGCTCCAATCATCCCTGATCAGAGGCACCAACGACCTGCTTGAGATTACTAGCTTTTCAGAGAGTTCATGAACAGTTACTCTACCTCAATTCAAGCTTTTCTTCCGCATCTTTAATCAAGTATGACCAACAACTCTGCAAATCATTTGTTTGGTATTCTTTTTTCAAAGGATAAATTAAATGGGTCAAATTAGTCCTTATAGAGCTTTATGGTCAGAAATGTCCTTGTTGCAAAAGACTTATGGGGGCATGTCAGTGGTGACAACCCTCGCTTACTACTCCTCTAAGGGGTCAGGGCCAACATATTCGAAAAACAAGTTTCTCAAATTACTATCAAAAAACAAAGATAGGATTTTCATGATACTCAAGCTTTGGCATTGATTGTCTTGCCAGCTAAAGGTTCATTACTATGCACATTTGCTCTTGTAGAATATCCATGCTTTCCTAAAATAATGTATCACACTAAAAATGATACAAGAATTGTCTTTCTCAAAGGGTAACTTGACAATGAAAATATGCAAGAAAAGGGGTCTATGAATGAACAATTAACAAATTTACAGGACTTGAGAGAGCAACTTCTCAATATTGATAAAATCATTCTTGAAAAGGATATTCTCAACATCACCCTTAATTCATTACGTGAATCTTATCTGGGTTTTAATACTTCCCTCTAGCTTTCTTTGAGAGGCAATGCAACCCTTCTTACCTAATCAAGAGCTTGTCAGCTAATGTTGGCAGGAGAAACAGTCTAAAAAGAATTTCTTTAAGAGTTCTAGCAATGGTCAACAAGCTCTAGCAGCCTAAGATAAGGACAATAAATTTTAGTGGAGGACCAATTTCAACAAAACTTTTAAGACTAAGGGTGATTCCAAATCTAGCCAAAGAAGGTTACTTGCCGCCATTATTACAAAAAGCCCAACCATGTAATTGAAAATTTCTTTAAACTTCAAAACAAAGAAAAGAAGAAGAAGGAATCCAACAAGGGTTTCACTAGTTCTGCCTCAGATAATCAGAGTTCCATAAGAAAGAGGACTCAGCTAATGTAATTATCTATCAAGACTTCTCACTAATGGGCTATTAATTATAATCCTAAACAAGATGCATGTCTCAATATGCAAGTCTCTCACTGATAGTTAGTCTCTTGATAGTGGTACTTCTAAGCACATAATTTCTCAAAGAAGTTTGACGAAACACAAGTTTTGGATGGAAGCAGTTCTTTGTACTACCTATGTGTTGAATAGGTGTCCCACTAAAGCTCTGAATACTATCACTCCTTATATGAGGCTTGGTTCAGTAAAAAACCTAAGGTTGAACACATGTATGTTTTTGGTTATTTGGCATATGTCCATGTGCCAGTGCAGAACTAAGCTTGAGGACAAGGCAATGAAATGCATTTTTATTGGTTATAGTGCTGAAAGCAAAGGGTATCATCTCTACAGTCCTCTTACTGAGAAGAGTATAATTATCAATAATAGGGATGCCATTCTTATAGAGGATTCTATCTATCCCTAATGATGTAATTCAATAAGCCTATGCCAATTCTCCAGACATGTTTGATGGGTTATTACATGTGCCAGTTTTTGTTTAATCTTAGTAGATTTTGCTCCTAATCCTTAGTAGATTTTTTGCCAAGTGGTAGATCCTCTAAATCCCAAGGAATTGATGAACTAACTTCAGATCAGTAGAAGATATAGTAAATGCTAAAAGATTATCAATCAATGAATCTAGGGTTATGCTAAGATGGGTTAGAAGCACCTTGCAGGATAGCAAATTGTTTGCTCCTTTCTGCAAAGTAGAACCAGATCCAATGAACTTGAGTGCATTTCTTGATTCTCCACATGATGTAGATGAACTTGAGTCTTTTGAAGAGCTTTAAGAAAATCCAAATTGGGTGAAAGCCATACAAGGTGAAATTTATTCCATTCTAGAAAAATGGTACTTGGGATTTAGAGGATCCACCACTTGGCAAAAATCTATAAGTACTAAGTGGGTTTACAAAATCAAAAGAAAGGCAAATGGATCAGTTGACAGATTCAAGGCCAGACTTGTTGCAAAAGGTTATGCCGCCCAACAGGAAAGGGATTGATTATGTGATGAAACTTTTTGTCCCAACTTTGCATATAACGATTACCCAACAGGAAAGGGATTGATTATGTGATGAAACTTTTGTCCCAACTTTGCATATAACGATTATCCAATTTGTTATTGCTTTGGTAGCCCATCATAGATTAAAAAAAGCACTAATTAGACATCAAAACAATGTTCCTGAATGGTGAGTTACAAGAAGATGTATATGCGAGTCGACCAGTTGGGTTTGCCCAAACTAGTCAAGAACAAAGGTATGCAAGCTTAATAAAGCTTTCAATGGTTTGAAACAAGCTCTAAGAGATTAGTACAGAAGATTCATGCCTATTTAACTAGACATGGATTTCAAAACAATCCTATAGAAACCACTTTATATGTAAAGAAGGACAAGAGCGATTTGCTTGTTGCCATTCTCTATGTAGATGTCTCTATATGTAGATGACATGCTAGTGACACGCACCAATGAGAATTTCATTATAGCCTTCAAAGAAATTGATCTTGCCTCAAATTTTGAGATGTCAGATCTTGGTATTTTGCGCTAATATTTGGGTATACAATTTATAAAGCAAGATGATGGTATAGTCATTAATGAGCAGTCAAAGTACATCACAGTAGTGCTCAAGAGGTCCAACATGGAAAGTGACAAACCAATTTCTACATCAATGGAACTTGGTGTAGAACTTAGTTTGTAGTAGGATGACGATGAACCATTTGACATAACCACTTATTATGATCAAGCTATTGGATGCCTAATCTATTTGTGCAACTCATGGCAAAACATCCAATATGGTGTTTCATAACTTTCAAATTTCATGCATTACCCAAGCACTAAGCATTGGTAGGCAGTTCAGCATATCTTCAGATACTTGCAAGGCACTCTAAAGGGGTGATTTAGAACTGCACGACTTTAGTGATTCCAATTGGGCAAGTGATGATACACAACAATCCACGTATGGAAATTGTTTCTTTCCTTGCAATTTGTACATATCTTAGCTAATCAACACACAGTCAGCTATGGAAATATTATCCTTTGAAGTTAAATACAGAACATCATTTATTATGACTATCTATTGAATATGTATGGTTGAGAAAATTGATGGAGGATCTTTGTGTCCCTTCACACATCCCTACTGCTATTCTCATTGATAGTGAAACTGCAATGACAATTATTGCAAAGAATCACGTCTTTCATACTAGGACCAAGCACATGTTAGTATATGTTCAATGCCCACCTCTCAGCATGTATCTCACATTGATGTGTGGTGCCCATTTGTACAGCCCCCATTATGAGGAGAAGCCATTGGTGCACATATCTTTAGTGGGAACCCCAACTTAGATACTGGAAGGGGTCGTAGTTGTGACCGTTGATGGCTCGAAATGGTATAGGGAATATTCCCTCGAGAACTAAGTTCATCATTAGTGGGCGGTGGTCGGTGGGGAGGCGTTATATGTGCCAACACAGGACAACCTCGCCGATCTTTTTACAAAGGCGCTTCCTCGTGAGAAGTTCAAAGCTTTCCGCAAAGCTTTGGGCTTGCTCCCCTTTGTGGATTGATCTACTTCGGGCATGGCACTTCCCTATACATGAGTGCCAACTCTCGTTCACACCATTACTCCTAGGGGGGATTTGTTACCATATATATAGGCATTGATGTGTGTGAACACACTTAGGACCGCCAGGGTACTTTTTCCCTCTTTAGGAGGCTTTTTTCCCCGGCTTGTATATACGCCCATCATTCTAGGGCTAACTTATCTTTTGTACATTGACACAATCTAATACATTGTGTGTTGTGTGCATTCTTGCTTCTCCTTCTCCAAGCTTTGTGTGCTTTCCTGCAACCCTAATTCCAACAATATCCATTTGAATATATTTCATTGTTGTAAATGCATGTAGTAGGATTGTGTAATGATATATACTGTAATGTACTATGAGATGGTTTAAAGAAAATAGTTTTTAATTTTGTAAAGGAATGGAGTTTTTCTTAATAAAGTTCTCGCGTGTAATAATGCGTGTATACACGCGCTGATACACGCGTTTTTGAAACCAGTATACACACGAATTTAGATGCCAATATACACGCGCTGGTAGACACGTTTTTGAAACTTCAATACACACAAATTTAGATGCCAATATATACGCGCCCGATACTACTCATATACATGCGCGACCATACACGCGCCCGTAACTTATCGCGTGTATTGAATGCGTGTATGGCAGCAGTGTCTTGTAGTGAGGGTGTGAAAAACCCGATGACACTTATTTTTGGCATGGAGAATGGTATTGGGAGTTGCAGTTGGGGCATAGATCTCATTGGCTCGAAGATGTCAGCCATTGGGTTTAGTGAGGGTGTCGGCCCACGTCGTCCCCCTATCGTTTACCATGTCTGATTTGCCTAATTGCTCCTTAATGAGCAAGCACGGTGGGATTGGATTTGTGGGAATGTTAGGTAAAGGACCAAAGCCCGGTGGGATTGAACTGACAGGGTGTGAAAAACCCGATGACACTCTTATTTTTGGCATGGCGAATGGTATTGGGAGTTGCAGTTGGGGCATAGATCTCATTGGCTTGAAGATGTCAGCCATTGGGTTAAGTGAGGGTGTCGGCCCACGTAGTCCCCCTATCGTTTACCATGTCTGATTTGCCTACTAATTGCTTCTTAATGAGCAAGCACATTTTTTTTTGTTGCCTTTTATATTTTCTCACAGCCCGGTACAGTCTCAAGAAGCCTGGCGTACTCTTCGTTGGGTCAAACAAGTGCTTATTTGTTTTAATTAGCTTAGGCGCTACACGTACGTGAATGATCTGAGATATTTTTCCAAAAAAGTGCATGCCAATAACATCCCTAATGGAAGAGGTCCTAAAACCTATTTTCCATCACTGTCTCAAGATGGAAAAAAAAAATCAAAAATTTTTCTTTGTTTTGCAGCACGTTTTTTAGGGTGTTTCAAAAGGAATTTAGAAAAACTCTCTATGAGAGAGTTGTAGTATTTTTGGAGTACTACAACTTTGTCTCTTTGAGTCATTCGTGATTTTGTCGTTTAGACCCTCAAAAAGTATCTCGAACAGGGTTTGAAGTCATTTTTCGTGCTTTTTTTTTACGATAGTGCTTTTTGGGCTATTTTTTGCCTCAATTTTCTGGTCGAATTTTGAGGCTGCTGGTCAGAGGCCAAAACGATCGATTTTGCCTTTGGACGATCAAGACCAAATTTGAAGAGCTCGATGTCGGATTTTCAATGAGCACTAGAGCGCCCTCATCGGATTCACGGTTTAGGAGATACGAGCCTCCAAACAGGGGTGTTTTTTTTTGCCAATGGACCCCCTTTCACATCGTGAACTAGCAGGATGCAGTTCACAGCATGAAGCAGACCACAGATTTTATCAAATTTGATTTTTTTTTGGAATTGTTTCACGCCATGAGATACTTAGACTAAGTGTTTCATGTCGTGAAATGCTTAGGGTTTCATGCCATGAACCGAACACGGAAAAATTAAATTTGATTTTTTTTTGCGCACGGGCCCCTAGGTCATGAGTGCAAAAAATGGTTCACGCATGAACCATTTTTTTATTTTTATTTTTTGTTTTTTGGCGTGGACTCCTAAGATGTGAGTCCTTAAGGCGTGAGTGCAAAAAACAGTTCACACATGAACCATTTTTAAAATTTTTTTAATTATTATTATTATTTTTTGTGCGAGCTCCTAGGCCGTGAGACCCTAAGACGTGAGAGTGTATATTTTTTGATTTTTTTTTGGGCGCGGACCCCTAGGGCGTGAACCTTAGGGCGTGAGAGAGCAGAAAATTGTTCACGTGTGAACCATTTTTCGTTTTTTTTTTAAAGGCTAGTGTGAAATTTGAATTTCCTTGTTTGGAGGGAATATTTCTTGAATTTTAAATCAAGGAGATAAAGGTAAGTGAGAATCAAAAAGTCAACCTTTACATGACACCCCCTTACACCATTCATAAATGACCCCCAAAATGGACAATTTGACAACTCATGGGCATCTACTCATTAAATGCGCATTAGCTCTAATGAGTTATGTAAAAAAAGTGATTAAGAATTAATCAAATATTAATCCTTTTACTAATCTTTCTCTCTTTCACTAACCAAAATTAAGACTCTTAATTTTGGTCTCTTCTTTTAAGGTAAAATTAAGCTAAAGAGAGACAAATTCCTCCAATTGATGTAATTAGGTGTTTTGATGCATCTAGATGCTCTCAAAACACTCAAAAACACTAAATTCGACTACTTATATGATCAATTTAGACCCCAAATAACACATTTTTTAAATTTTTTCTCTCTTGAAGTGGATTAATTACTCTTAATGACAAAAACCAGTCAATTAAGAGAAATTAGTCAGTTTTAAGAGTTTTTTGATGTTTTTAAGATCTTTTTTCAGTGATTAAGCTATTCCTAATGCTTGCTAACACTTTATTGCATATAATTGCAACAAAAAACACACAAATTAAGCTAAAATTAATAATTCTAGTTCTATGTTTAACTCTAATGAGAGCTAGCACATTCACTAAAAATTACATTGTATTGTATTGTTTGATGCAATGGATGCAAACTAAACCTATTAAACTCTATGTGCAAGTCCTACGAACATTAAAAACCACATTAACAATAACAAAAACAACAAATTAAGCAAAAAAGCATTCTTTACAAAATAAAAAAGAGAGCTATTTTACACAAAACCACACACAAATCTCCATCAAATCCACATCTTTTTCATGGGAAACCATTAATCAAGACAATGGGCAATGGGTAATGCATAGATTAGAGAAAAAATGATGGAAAAAGCTAAGGGATGACTCCCTGAGAGAGCAGCGCCAAAAATGTTATGGCTCACCCTAACCCCCCTCCAACAAGAGATTACTTGGTGAACCACAACTGTTGTGAAGATCTTTCCAATGGCCGAGCTCGTAAACCTTGAGGTCTCCAAGCTCTACAACTCCTTAAGAAGCAATTCCACTGCACCTCCCGAGCGTTGTCACATCACCGCGTTGCACTACGTGTTCTCGTCCCTCCTCTCACCTCACATCACTCACACACACTCACTAGCATGCATTAGGGAGAGAGATTAGCAAAAGGATTAGCAAGAGCAAGACTCTATTGCACAATGGGAGAGTATCTTGTATTATGAGAGATATTCACTTATATACATGGCCATAAGTGCTCACACTCACTTAAACTCACGCCGACTGGGAACTTTAGGCTCATAAGAGGCCTAATGCTATTATGATGACTACTCTCATAATATATCCATGAAGTACATCACTTGGGACTTCATCCTACCTTGCTACCACCTGCTCTTGAAGCGGGAATCACCTTAAGTATTCCATCGGACCATTACGGGCGCCCGACCATGTTGTAGATTTGGACACCATTGCTTCATATCTTGAATGTATGACACTTTGGTGTATCCACCTTGACTTCTTGATGTAAGATAATATCTCTTATTAGCCCTAGGAATGGGTTAACACTCCTTCAACTCTCTCTCACACATCATAGACACACAAGAGAGCAAGCAAATAAGCACTAAACTCAGTTGGCACAAAGGGGGACTGTGTCTTTGCATTATGAGAATTTGGTATTTATACAACTTATCCTGATTCACACCTAGGCACCCAAAATTGAAAATGATATGAACCAAAAATGATTATGATAGTTACATAAGCTTGGACATGGCCAGGAGCATGGCCAGCTGTTCTCATACTTACAACTTTTATAGTGTCGTTTTATGATGCTTATTATGCTATCTCTCATATGTAGCGGGAGATGCTAAGTTAACGTCAAAATAGGGTTAACACACCTTATCAAAATTCTTACCTCCCTTGCCTTGGTCAACATTTGGAGAGGCATTCTTGCTTTCATCTCCCGTTAGGATCATACAATTCCTAGCTATATGTCCAAATCTCCCACATCTACAATAGGCTCTAGGAAAAGCACCAAACACCAAATTAATTTCCATAGAGCCTAGATCTCAAGTACTTTCGGAGTTTCTTTAAGTGTGTTCTAGGCCACACAGTTAGAGGTTCTCAAGCCTAAGATATCACTAGGCATAAACAACGGAGGACCAAAACAACTTGCCAAGCTAGCCATCGCAGGGCACAACCAAGGTGGTAACCTTACCATCTCCTATTGGATGTGAAAGGAGATGCTTACACAGACTCACAGACAAAACACACACACAAGCTGAGAGAGCAACAAAGACGATAGCGATATCTGGAATGTACTCAATTGGATTTAGAGTGTGTGGAGTACAACGTACTAGTAGCCCCTTAGAGGGCTGATGTGGTTGATAACACACTAAGGGTGTATTCTCAAGGGGGAAAAACCCCTGCCCCATCACACAGGGTAAAAAGTGCCCGTGTCATCAGCTTTGTTCACACCTGAACTTCTTGTTGGAGACAGAAGGCTAAAAAATCAAACTTAGAAAGGGGCTAGGTAAAACCATCTACGAAAGTTGGCATGTGTCAGCATGTAGGTCAAAGCTATCTCTCCAGCATGGAGCTGTTCCCTGACATAGTGATAATGCACCTCAATGTGCTTTGTCCGTGCATGGAATACTCGATTGTGCGTAACTGCTAATGTGCTTTAACTATCATTGTAAAGGGTAGTAGCAGCCTACTATCCAATACCAAGATCAGCCCCAAAAGACGATGAAGCCACACACATTCCACAATAGCTATGAATGCTGCGCTGAATTCAGCTTCACAGCTGGATGTGGCTACTATCGAGACGACTGCTTCTTGCTGAGCCATGAGATGCATGAGCTAACAAGAAGGAAACAGTATCCACTGGTTGACACTCTTGTGTTGAAACATCCTGCCCAATCACTGTCTATGTAGGTAGACAAGCATAAAGAAGACTCATTGCTGTAAAACAATGCATAGTGCTGATTGCCTTGGAGGTAGCGGAAGACACGTTTCACTATGTGCCAATGTCAAGTGCCGGGACAATGCATAAACCTGCTCAATTCTAGATTGGTATTGCATAGATATATAAGGCACCCGACAACTTGCTGCTAGGTGGCTACATCAAAAGGCTTCCATAGGAGTAGAAATAGGTTTGCAATCTATCATTTGAAAGCATTCCAAGAGCTGCTGAATGTATCTTTGTTGAGATAACATGATGCCCCACTCAGTTGGAACAAACTGAGTGGCTACATCAAAAGGCTTCCATAGGAGTAGAAATAGGTTTGCAATCTATCATTTGAAAGCATTCCAAGAGCTGCTGAATGTATCTTTGTTGAGATAACATGATGCCCCACTCAGTTGGAACAAACTGGATACCCAAATAATAATGCAGAAGATACCCAAATAATAATGCAGAAGACCCATAATAATAATAATGCAGAAGACCCATATTGGAAACGTCAAATGTATTCTATAGGTCAGTAGATCGTCCATATAAAGATTGAGGATAAGGAGATGATCCTTTTTGTGCAAACGTAAAGAGTGCTTTCAGTGGGGCTATTATGAAATAGGCAAGAAAGTAAGTAGGCATGTATCTTCGGATACCAAGGAGGAGGAGCCTATTTAAGTCCATATAGATCTTTGCGCAATCTGCATACGATGCTCTTCACCCTGCCGAACAAAGCTAGGAGGTTGTGTGACATAAACCTCTTCCTCCAAATCACCATTCAAAAATGCAGTTTTGACATCCAACTGATGCACGGTCCAACCTTTATGCGTAGCCAATGCAACCAGACTCCAAATGGTTGTCATATGTGATGTAGGTGCAAAAGTCTCATCATAGTCAATGCCTTACCTTTGGATATAACCCTTGGCGACTAGTCGAGCCTTATACCGATCAACAAAGCCGTCAGGCTTTTATTTTATCTTAAACACCCATTTGGTGCCTATGACACGTTTGCCAATAGTATATCACTTAACTCCCATGTATCATTTTTGGTATTGGAATCCAATTCTGAACGCATGGCCGAAATCCAACTGTCATCATCCAAAGCATCAAAGTGAGAAATCAGTTCCTCATTCAATGTAGTATAGTGACAAGGGATGTGTTGACCAAATGAGATGCATGTCTAGAGGTAGCTCATGTCCTTCCAGGCAAAGATTTAAGCAACTTGCTATCACGCAAAGTAGCTCGGAGCCAACACGAAATCCGTTGAGAATCACCAATACCTACATCCTCTTTAATTAATGCATCACCCAAGACATCCGAATTAAAGGGTTTTTTATTCGGAGCAATAGGGATATTGTTTAATTGCTGAATTTGTAGGCGAGTTGCATGGTAAATGCCTGATCGAAAGCAAGCATATTGTTCCGATTAGAATGAGATTACTCTTCCTAAAGCAAGAGAGCCACCAACTCATCAAAAGTATACAATTCTAAATTGCTCTTTATGAGGAGGCAGTGTGTGGTAGCAAATCCCTAGTATGATTCAGGCAAGAAATTGAGAATAGTAGAGACAAGAGAACTATCCGGAATAACCTCATCGATATTGATGAGCTATTCCCGCAGATCCTTGACACGGGTCAGAAATGCATCCATAGATTTACCCTCTGTCAGATGCTCCAAGTCAGGCTTTTTCCAAATATAGGCAGCTTGGGTTTCATTCGGATCTAATATAGAGAGGCAAGTGGACATCCCATGCGCTCTTAGCAGAGGAACGCGATCGGATGTGAGGAATAACTTGCCATTTGCAGAGTAGAGGGCAATAAGTGCACGCACCTATGCATCTTTGGCATCCCATGGGAGTTGTTCTTCCGGTGTGTAGGAGAGAGCAATAAATGCATGCGCCTATGCATATTTGGCATCCCATCGAAGTTGTTCCAGTGTAGGAGAAGCAAGTGCAGGCTATACTTTGCTACTAGAACCAGAGTCACTAGTTTCAACAATGGATCCAGAGGACATGCTGACAGTAGGTGTGGGCCTAGCACCAGATACATATACCCATAGGTTCTTGGCCACTAGAACATGATGCATCATATATACCCACATGGGATAGTTGGTTCCATCCAACTTGTCTTCAACGGACAACATGCTAAACAATTCGTTGGTGTTTCCGGACATGTTGCATAGCAAAGGAATATACAGAGTAAAATGTATATGACACAGGGATTGCGTGCAAAAGGGAGTCAAGGCACTTCAAATGTTGGTAAAGGGATGTGAAAACTTACCAGAAGCAAGTTGCTGATTATTCGGCAAGTGCGGAGTCGGCAGATGGGGAGGTAGCATGTCAGAATTAATTGACCGAAAGTTGACATTAAATCAACAGGTTGGATGCTGACATGGAGTCAGTGAGTCCAAAGGTGACATGGCGATAACAGCTTCAAAGTCAGCAGTTCAGAGTCGGCACGCATGGAATCTGATTTGTTGAAAGTAAACCCTAGCCAGAAAAGTAATCCTAGCCAATTGTGAAGTTCGAAATACGAAGCGCTGACTGCTGATAGGAAATCATAGATAGAAAAGCATACTTCTAAATATAGAGCAAAGTGCTGAATGCTGAAGGTCGAGAGCCACACGCTAAAAAAAGCAGAGAGCAAAGCACAGAATGCTGAAGACTAAAAGCCAAACACTGAATGCAGAAAGCAACTAAGGTAGTTAAATGAGTTGACAAAGCAAAATTAACTAATGCAAGAGTCAAATGCTTGTCAAATGCTTAATAAGAATGTTGAGAAGTTGATAGTTCAAAGTTGACAGACACAGAAGTCCAATGTCAAAAGAAAGCTGAATGACTAAATAACAGCAGGAAGAGTAGTATCAGCTAAAAAACTCTGATGTAAGCTGAGTGAAGTGCTAGTGCGGGGGTGTGCCCTGAATGTATGACAATATTAAGAGAAATGATGCCAATGTACAACAGAAGGAAGAAACCCTAGATCTGAGAGAAAGTGCGCAGAGTGAGATCTTACCCAGAACGTGTAGTGGCACCAATGAGGTAGAGAGAAGCAGAAGAGGCAATAGAATAAGAGCACTATAGCGCTTGCTCTAAAACTTGCGCGGGGTAGTGTTTGGTGATCAAGAGCTATTTGGCTTAGAAGCCAAACTCTAAACCCTAGGCACTGTCTTCAAGACAACATTGCTCTGATACCAATGTTGGATGTGAAAGGAGATGCCCTACACAGACTCAAAGACAAAACACACACACAAGCTTAGAGAGCAACATAGACGATAGCGATAAGCTGGAATGTACTCAATTGGATTTAGAGCATGTGGAGTACAATGTGCTAGTAGCTATTACAGGGTTGATGTGGCTGATAACACACTAAGGGTGTGTTCTCACGGGTGAAAAACCCTTACCCCAAAATTGGATAAAAAGTGCCCGTGATCAGCTATGTTCACACTTGAACTTCCTAGAGGTAGAAGGCTTATATCTCCATCCATACCGGACATGATTCGATGAGGCTCTTGTTTACATCAAAAAGTGGGTCTTCTAATGCAGTGCATGCAATAGATTTATGCCCATGCACATTGGGTTGGCAAACATAGCTATGACGAACTCACATTTCACAAATGCCACATTAAAGATGCCCTCCCCTAGGTAAAACACTTGAGACACCGCTTTGTCATGCGTAATGTCCTCTTCTAGCCATTTGCCTATTTGCACTTGGCTCGGAGGTTTACTTGGGCACATCAAGATAATAATATAAGTTGAGAAAAGCTCTATTTGGCTTCTCACAAAATCAATTGGGATGTTAGCGCATACCTTCCTGTCCAGAGCTATATCCTTCTGCTTATCAAGGGGGGTTTTAGTTTGCCTATGAGTCTTGCTGCTCGAATTTAGCCAGATTTCCTTAGCCTCTTAGCTTGTTCCTCCATCTCTTCTTCCTTCAAACACTTCATATCTTCCTCATCCTCCCACCCCTGATCAGGTTGTTCCCACCCTCCTAATTGGCCATGCCAGGGTTGTACCATCAACCACATGTAACATGCAACAGAAAGACCGAGCATGTATACGACCACCAACCAACAACATGCAAGAGAAAGACCACCACCAGCCTCCCTCCCAGAACATGATGTTGGGGTCCTTCCTATTCTCTCATTGAAGAAATCGAGCCATAGCCACTTTTTTTAAAAAAGCAAAATGAGAGAAAAAGACGAAAGATACATATGAACACTATTAAGCTTAAAAATACAAAGGTTCATGAATCTCTAGCCTCTTGTCGCTCGCTCGGGTGAGTCGTGTAAGCAAGCATGTAGAGAGGCACCCACATGTTGCTTTGGGTTGCGGCTCAATAGCAGCTGAAGCGCACGTTTCGAGCGCCTGTGAAAGGGTTACTATGCTTGCCCGGCTACTGTCTAGGCTGAGCGTTTTTCCTGTGGACAGATCTAGCAGACAAATCCATAGACACCAGATTTCAAGCAGCAAGGAGTGGCGCTGGATGGACGGCCGAGATTGGTCGAAGACATGCTCGAGAAAAAGAAAGCAGAGTCTTCTTTTGCCAGACCGCCCAAACAAGAAGCCGCAGCAGCAGAAACAACGGTTGCTGTTGTGGTGGTGGTGGTGGTTGTGGTGGCTGGGAGACGCTTAGCTTAGAAGATGCACTCCCTTCTCTGGAGAAGTGATGCTGCCCCTGCCTGCCGTTGAGAACCTTGCAAACATCGTGCTCAAGTGCACGAAACAGAAAAACCTAGCCTTTGCCCTGCGCTTGCATGCCTACACACGGCAAGGTGGGCTGCAAGATCATTCATCACTTGGGAGCTCCGTAGTCTCCATGTTGGTGGAAGTTGGAAGCATGTGCACTGCTCAGAGGGTTTTTGACAAGTTGGTGCCAAGTTCTTGGAGTTCTCTCATCAATGGCCACATCAAATGTGGGGAGTTACGGCATGCCCTCACTCTATATCATAACATGCAAGAACATTCTCTTCATCTGAGTGGGTATACTTTTGTAGCCTTATTGAAGGCCTGCACTAAGCTTAAAGATGTGGACCGAGGTCGTGAAATACATCTTGACATTATTCGAAAGGGTTTGTTGAAAACAGACCTCTTTGTTGGCAGCACATTGGTGGATATGTATGCCAAATGTGGGTCACTTGCAAAAGCACAGGAAGTGTTTGACATGCTTCCAGTTCGGAATGTTGTCACATGGAATGCACTGATTGCAGGATATGCACAACATGAGTGTGGTGAGGAAGCACTGAACTATTTCGAACAGATGCAGCTAGAGGGTGTCCCTCCAAATGCTGTTACGTTCACTTGCAGCTTGAAAGCTTGTGGCAGCATTGGAGCCACACAGAAGGGCTGTGAAATACATGCTGAGATTGCTAGAAAAGGGTTGCTGCGAAAAGACCTTTTTGTTGGCAGCGCATTGGTTGATATGTATGCCAAATGTGGCTCACTTGGTAAAGCGCAGGAAGTCTTTGACATGTTTCCAGTTCGAGACGTAGTCACATGGAATGCACTGATTGCTGGCTATGCACAACATGAGCGTGGTGAGGAAGCACTCAAATGTTTCGAACAGATGAAATTTGAGGGTCTCTCTCCAAACGCTGTCACGTTTGCATGCAGCCTCAAAGCCTGTGGCTGCATTGGAGCCACCGACAAGGGCAGTGAAATACATGCTGAGATTACCAGAAAGGGGCTACTTAAAACAGACCCTTTTATTGGCAGTGCATTGGTTGATATGTATGCCAAATGTGGCTCACTTGCAAAAGCGCAGGAAGTGTTTGATATTCTTCCGGTTAGAGACGTGGTCACATGGAATGCACTGATTGCGGGATATACACAACATGAGCGTGGTGTGGAAGCATTGAACTGTTTTGAACAGATGCAACGTGAGGGTCTCTCTCCAAATGCTGTCACATTTGCCTGCAGCCTGAAAGCATGTGGCAGCATTGGTGCCACAGAGAAGGGCAGTGAAATACATGATGATATTTCCAAAAAGGGGCTATTGAACACAGACCTTGCCGTTGGCAGCGCACTGGTTGATATGTATGCCAAATGTGGCTCACTGGCAAAAGCGCAGGAAGTGTTTGACATGCTTCCGGTTCGGAATGTGGTCACATGGAATGCACTGATCACAGGATATGCCCAGCTGGGAGAAATTGAAACTGTACTTTGTATCTTTGACAGAATGACAGGAGAAGGTAATGCACCACATCCAGTCACATTTGTTAGTGTTCTTAACGCCTGTAGTCACGCAGGTCTGGTAGATAAGGGCCAGACATACTTTGAGGCCATGAGCAAAGACTATGGCATCAATCCAACTCTCAACCATCACACTTGCATGGTTGATCTCCTTGGCCGTGCAGGCCAATTAGATAGAGCAATAGCAATGATGAAGAAAACACCGCTCCATCCCAATGTTGTAACTTGGCTTGCTGTGTTGGGTGCTTGCCGAAAGTGGGGCAATGTGGAGCTTGGAAGAGAAGCCTTTGAACAGGCAGTGCGATTGGATGAGAAGGAAGCTGCAGCTTATGTCTGTATGTATAATATCTATGCAGATGCTGACATGCAGGAAGATGCAAAGAAGGTGGAGGCAATGAGAGTAGAAAAACAAGCATGGAAGAAGCCAGGACACAGTTTGTGGACTGACGCTGGTGGAGTTGTGCATCCATTTTTGGTTGGGGATTAAAAAGATCCCCAGAAGCAGAATTGTTTAAGCAAAGCTAGAAGAGGCATTTCCTCAAAAGGCACGAGCTAGGGTATGCCCAGGCTTACATCGGGTGTCAAAGGACATACCTGATGATGCAAAGAGTAAATGTATGTAAGTGGAAATTGTGGGTGCCATAATCAACATGCCCTTAGGAACTCCCATACAGCTTGTTATTGGCATGGGGGTTTGTAATGATTGCCATTTGGCTATGGCATTTATACGGAAGATACAGGAGCAGAACTATTCAAATCAGAGATGCAAACTGCTTCCATCGTTTCAGGATTGCTTCTGTCATTCAGTGAAGGAAAGTGTGATTGTGGAGACTGTTGATGATGGTTGTGCAGTTGAGTAGCCATGTATTGTGTACTTAGGCTACGGCACTGTAAGGAAAAGTAATGAGTTTGACAAAGTGATTTTTTTTTCATAACGGTACTGCCAGAGTGTGGCATATTCATACACATGTATACAAGGCGCCAGAGGATCTAGATTTAACTGGTGTGCACTATCCATGTCCATTTTCCATGTACACATAAATTTTGAGATAAAAGGAAATAAAGTTGATTTCAGGATTGATTTAAAAATTGTGCACTCAAGTTAGTGTTTTCATTAGATTTGCACAAGCAATAGTTTTGCACTCCAATGTAATGTTTGTCATAGAAACATCACGAGAAATATCTTTAAGAATTGTAGTTAGTGAAAAGTTAGCAAATGACTACTTTGCAGGACGCGAGAGTGAAGGCTCACTTCCTCTTGTTTCAGGGATAATGATGAAGCAGCAGGGTGCATTTGGCCTCTAGTTGCTGTTGGGTTGTGTGGCTAATGAGAAACAGATGGTTTTCAAGATGGGTGGCATTAGTGCAGGCTCTTTCATGCTCTTTGAGTTCCTTGAACCAATGGGCAAATATTGTTACAACCAGTGAGCAGAAACACAAAAATTTATTGTGAATTATTCGGCTTAGTCTCTGTATGCGCTTGTGGAATGGGCCTCTATCTAGAGGTGCTTTTGTAAGTCAAGGGGTCACCCTTGGCTTATACTGTGGGTGTTACATCAGCTCTTTGCTTTTTACTCTCAAGGTACTCCCATTTTTTCTTCTAAATCTTTTCAAAGAGTGATTTGGTTTATCCATCCATTCCCGGACATGTCACAACTTTCATTTTGTGAGAAGCAACCTAGAAAAGTAAAATTTAAGTTGCCAACCAATTGTATAAATTAAGGAGATGTAATGCAACCCTCTAGCAATAAGGTTGGCCATACCAACTTGTGAAAGTCTTTTCCATGTGTTGAAGCATGAAATCAATTGCTTCTATAAGTTCTTTCACACTTTGGTTGGACTTCTTCCCATACTTCTTTTTGAGAATGTGTACATATATATACATGCAAAAGTACAATCTGCTAAAAACAAAGCTGACATCCCCAGTTGGAGAGAGTTACCCAGAGGGCATGCACATGGGAACCCCAACTGATTATTCTGCTTGGAATTTTAGTTATTAACACTAAATATTTATTTTCTAATTTCTCAATTTTCTCAGGCTTCCAAGTTTCTCATAAAAGTATATATCATAATAAAATTTCCAATTTCTCACTAGATATATACACCTAAAAATTAATATCTCACATGCACTACGATAAGGAAAGAGGGATCTTACATTCTCCTCCACTTGAAGATCCAAGATGTCCTTACCTCGCAAACTAGGGTAATCTCTTCTCAACTTTTCATCTTTCTCCCAAATAGCAATCCCAGTCGAGAAAAACTTCCATTTGATTAGATATTCTTTTAAGATCTTATTCCTTAAGGGGTTTTTCTTAGATGTCCAAAACTATTTTTGGTTCTAGTTCCACTTAACCTTGAGTGAGAAAAGCAACCTCCTCATCATCCAATATATGACTTGGATTTGGAATATACTTCTTCAATAAACTAACAAGAAAGACATTGTGGATCTTTAAGTATACAGAGTAAGTAAAAGTTCATAAGTTTGATCTCTAACTCTCCTTGTAATCCTGTATGGTCTACAATATCTGGGTGATAGCTTCTTATACTTTCTCAAGGAGAGCAAACCTCTCTACATGAAGAAAAACCATATCACCTTTATCAAACTCTATGGTAGTCCGCTTTAGATTGGCATACTACTTCAAGCAGCTTCTTTGATGTCCTTCTTTATAGTCTGTATTTGTTGATGATGCAATTTATCCGACATTTTCTTCGACACTTCCACTTTGATCAATGGATTGGACCATTTTAATGGAGTGACACAATCTTGTCCATAAGGTGCCTTAATGGACTCATCCCTATGCTTCTTATGATGACATGTATCATAAGCAAGTAAATTCTACCAGATGTAGATAATTCATCCATATTTTGGATTCTTGCCCATAGAACAATCTTGTCCATAAAGTGCCTTAATGGATCCCGATGCTTCTTATAATGAGATGAATCATAAGCAAGAAAATTCTAGCAGATGTAGATAATTCATCCATCTTTTGGATTCTTGCCCATAGAACACTCGAAGAATATCTTCGATTACTTGGTTTATCCTCTCTGTCTAGCCACCATACATTTTCGAATGATATTTCCAAATGATAGGCAATACTAAGATCTAGAGAGGTACCCACAGCTTTGAAGAAATCAGTCCAAAAGCAAGACGTGAGTTTAGCATCGCAATCACTAACTATGCCTCTAGAAGGTAATCCATGGAGCATGAATATTTCCTCTAAAAAGACTTTAGCAATATTAAGAGCAGTATAAGTCGTTTTCATAGGAATAAAATGTGTGACCTTCATGAAATAGCCTACCATGACCAAGACGAAATCATATCCGACATTAACTGATGAAAGTAATCTAGTAATGAAATCCATGCTTATGCACTCCCATTTCATCTGGAAATATTTGAAGTTTCTTGATATTTTTATTCTTTCAGCCTTAAGCTTTTGGTAGACTAGCTGGGTTGTCCTACTATAGGGGGACTATCATGAGCTTCCTTTGAAATCCTTCTCATATTTAAGACCTTCTTTAATAACATATAGCCAATTATTAAAGTAAGCATCCATCCTCTAACCTGAATCCTTGAACTTTCTTCACTTCTTGGATCTTCTTACTTTCTAACTTTAAGCAAGGCAACAATATATGAGCAAAGAATTTCTCTAACCCAATCTTCTCCTTAATCTCATTGAGTAAGAGATTTGAAATTATAGCTACCACAAGTAAGGAGACTTTCTTGCTAAGTGCATTCGCACCACATTCTCTTTGCATGACCTATACTTAATCTCAAAATCAAAATGTTGAAGCATCCATCTTCTTTGTCTCATGTTAAGATTATTTTGAGTGAAAATCCACTTTAAGCTCTTATGATCTGTAACTAAGGTGAACTTCTTCTTGAGAAGATAGTCAAAGCTTCATGGCATGCAATATTGCAAGTTAACTCTAGGTCATGAACAACATAGCTCCTTTCATGTGGTCTCAATTTTTGAGATTTGTACAGTATGGGGGTGTCCTTACTACATTAGGATTCCTCCAACAACGAATCCTCTAACATCAGTAAATGGCTTTGAAGGGCTTCTCCAAATTATAGTAAGTTTAGCATAGATTCGCCTCTAAAGCAACCTTCAGCATATGAAAGATACTCTATCGTACAGAGACCATTGGAATATCCTTCTTGAGAAGTGCCATTCAAAGGAGAAGCAATATTAGCATATCAGAGAATAAAGATCCGATACCACCTATCAAACCTAAGAATCCTCTGACTTCCTTTACCATCTTTAGTTTTGGCCAATCAATAATAGCTTACACCTTTGCAGGATAACTGATATTCCATCTCTTGAAACTATGAACACTAGATTTTTAATTTAGTCGATAAATAAGTATACCTACTCTTATTGGCAAAAAGTCTATCATTTTTGAGGTCTCTAGGGCTTTACACACATACTTCTCATAATCTTCAATATTTTTATAGACCTCTGGAATATCACCAAAATAAGAGAAACGAATTCATCCAATGCTCTCTGAAGATTTCCTACATTAATCGATTAACAGTAGTAAAGCATTAGTTAATCTGACGAATGGCATTACAATGAACTCATAATGTCCATATCAAGTAATCAAAGGTAGCAAAGCATTAGTTAATCTGATGAATGGTATTATCATGAACTCATAATGTCCATATTAAGTATGAAAAGCTATCTTAGAAATATCTTGCTTCTTAATCCTGATCTAATAATAACTTGACTTTAAGTCAATCTTTGTAAATATGTGGACTCCATGTAGTTGGTCTAATAGTAGCTTATCTATTCTGGGAATATGATATATATTCTTAATTGTGATTTGATTTAACCCTGGACCCTTGATAATCAATGCAAAATCTGAGAGTCCCATCCTTCTTCTTCTAAAAAACAACTAGCGTACCCCACGGGACATACACTGTGTCGAATAAAGCCTTGCTCCAAAAGTTACCTCAATTGTTCTCTAAGTTCAATTGCTTTTGAAATGGCCACCTTATCAGCTCTTTTTATAGTTTGTTGAGCTCTAGGTATTAATTCAATCGCATGATCAACCTCACAAGTTAGGGGCATTTCCCTCAAATCTTCAAGAAATATGTCATCATACAACTCCATGATCAACCTCACAACTTGGGGGCATTTCAATCAAAACTTTAGGAAATATATCAGCATACTCACTTAACCATTCAGGTTCCTTTGTATTATCTACAAGATTGATCTTAGTAACATAATCTTATTGCTTCTTCCTCCTAAGTCTCTTCAATACCGTAGATGCCTTTACAAGTTGCACGGGCTCCAACTACTCCAATCCCTTACACCTTATTCCCATGAAGATACATGAAGGAAATAGTCCCTTTTTTTCACAATGGATGTCAGCTTAATTCTATGTGAGCTAGTCCATCCCAGTAATCCCATCGTATATACCTAAGGGTAATATTTTGAACTTATATTTGGTCAAGTTCACAACCAAGGGGAGAGCTAAATTACATCTATCTCATGGCATATGAAAAGAACCTTTCCACTTGCCAATTCTACTTACATTAGTTCACCCTACTTCTAATTGATTACTAATTTATGTAAGCATCCGAGTGAAATGAATTAATGAGTGCTTCAACCAAGAGCTTAAAATATTTACCTTAGAAATTGGCCAGGGTCTGAATTACTGGAAACTGTTAGTTCTCACCTTGGTGCTCATCAATGATAGGATAAATTATGCCTCTTTCTTCTTTCTCTTAGTCAGCTACTACTATTATGGCATTAGAAGCTATTGACTGGGCTAGAACTTGCCTCCTTTAATTTCTCCAGAGTTATGAGATTGAAGGTCTTTTATATCTCTAGACTAAGACCCCAAGTCTTTGGTACCAGGATCTTGGAGTAGGAGGAGTGCTCTAGACTAAGATCCTACGTCTCTGCTGGTAAATGAATTCTTGGCACACAAGGAGGGAGTGCTTTAGACTGTGAGATGCATCTCTTGGTAATAGGATCCTGGAGTAGGAGTCGAAAAGGTAACAACAATGGGTGCATTAGGAAAATCATTCATCAAATGTCTTGGCTAATGGCATCTGAAACACTTATGCTCCTTCTTCTTGAGCTGGAAAAATGCAGATCCAAAGGTAGTTCTAGGGAAAGAATCCTTGCCTCTAGGTCCACTGGCCTCTAAGACTTGGCTTCAATCCTATCCCCGATTTCTTTTTGGGTTAATTTAACCTTTAATTTGATGGATCTCTCTTCAAGAGAGAGGGAGGTGGAAACAACAAAGATTTTTGATGAGTTATCTCTGTTGGAAAAGCTTGTGTAAAGTCCTCAGCCATCCTTACTACTTTAGCTCAAGAAGAGGGTTTTGCATTCTTTATCAATCTATTTAGGGGAGGATCCAATCTTCTAAAGTTATCTCAAGTAGGTAAACCTATTGAGGCATAAGACTGATGATATGCCTCAATAGGTTCACCTACTTGAGATAACTTTAGGAACACATTCATCTTCTCCTTAATACATTTACCTGCATGAGATAACTTATTCATGTTCTTCTCTTGACATCCAAGAGGACAAAACCTTTGATGGAAGTAAGCTTTCATGTCTTCCCATTTGAGATGATCTTGATTTAGATGGTAAGATTTGATGTGGTTCCTCCAACTGTTTCAAGCAACACTAGTAATCTTGAGCTTGGCAAGAGCCAACTTGTTTCTAATGTTATACTTGCACTATCAAAGTACTCATATACGAAATCATTCTAGTTCTTAGATTGTACCCTACAATGTCAAAGTACTCATCTATGGAATCGGTCTAGTTCAAAACTCCTTCTTCAAGATTGTTACCCTCACCTCGGAATGGTCCTAGCTGAGACCTATGAAGTTCCAACCACAATATTGGCCTTCAAGTAACGATTTCCTATGAGGGAGTCATAGAGACTTAGACGATTAAGCCTGACTAAATACTCATCTAGGGTAAAGAGACTTCTACCAATGAATCGTATACTTCTTTATAAAATCTATTTTTTTTAAATAATCATGGCTAAGCTTAGATTCAAGGCATGATATGGAAGATAGTCTATGTCTATCACCACAATAAACTTTTCTTCATCCTCATCCCAATAGTGAGGCCACATGAAGAGCGGCTGCTACTGTTATAAGGATGCTCAAAGTAATATTCTCTACATTGAGATAGAAAGTTACACCACTGGAAAAATTCTCAAAAGTAACTTGGATTGCTTTGTCATTCTTCTTGGGAAGGAGATAAGTTCTAGGTACATTTTTATTTTACATAATATTACTAAAAAAATAAGATTAAAATAAAAGACAAGGTAATATATGTTTTATTCCAAAAGTGTTATCAGAGTACATCAAAATAGATCATCAAAAACAACGACCAAGCCTTGGATCAACAAAGATTTTAATAAACATGCCATAGTAGTAAACTTGATCATAGGCTTAGCTAATGGTCGAGATCTTATGTCAGGGAATATAATGCATGAGTCCTCTACATCAACCTATGAACTCGGAGTTGTTTTTAATATAAAAGCATGGGATGAACTAAGTTCTCAACAAAGATAACATATGTACTCATTAAAATCTGCTTTGTGGCTAGATGATAAAGTCTACACCCTTTGTTTTCTAAGCTGTATCCCAGAAAGATGCATTTTACTACCTTATCATTACATTGTTGTTGGTCAGGCACACAAGAGCATAAGCAAGACAACCAAAAACAAACACATGATCCATAAAGGGTTTCATAACATTCCAAGCTTTATATAAGAAGTCATTGTCAAGGCCTTCGTGGGGTATCTGTTTAGAACATAAGTAGCACACATAACTGCCTCCAACCTAACAACATGAGGCAAATCCTGGCCTTTAAACATACGATGTGCCATCTCCATAAGAGATATGTTATTCCTCTCAGTCACACCATTTTGTTGATTTATGTAAGGCATTGTGCATTTATAGTTTATGCCTCTTTTAGCCATATATACATGAAACTCCTTTGACATATACTCCCCCGTTGATCTGGTACAAAGGGTGCCAAATTTACATGTAGACACCATTTTGTTGATTTATGTAAGGCACTCTACATTGATGGTTTATGCCTCTTTTAGCCATATATACATGAAACTCCTTTGACATATACTCCCCCCTCGATTTGGTCAAAGGGTGCCAAATTTACATGTAGACACATTTTTAACCATAGAGATAAAGCGTCTAAAGCATGTAAAAACCTTTGACTTTACTTTCAAAGAATATAACCAGGTGTGCCTAAAGTAGTTCATCAATAAAAGACATAAAGTAGAGATATCCACCGATCGATGGTGTCCTCATAGGACCACATACATCACTATGTATAAACTGTAATTTTTGGACAACCCTTATTGATCGATCTTTCGAGACCAACAATGCCCGCTGCATCTTGCCTAAAATGAATTCCTCACATACATGTTTCATAGGGGCCTCAAGATTTTGCAACGTTAACACCATCTCTTGCCTTTTAAGATGCAATAAAGCCAAAATTCAAGTGACCAAAGCGGGCATGCCATAGCTCTGCGTCACTTATAGCACGTGTGGAACTGAACAAGCATTATGTGCTAGTCTCTCATACATGTCCAAATTATAAAGCCCATGGCTTAGAGTATCGACAGATATACCATAGTGATGTCTCTATCACTTCGGTCATGAACAATAAACTTACCATCAAACAAATATTTGACCACTGGTCGTCGCTCACCATGGTAATGGGAGGTCATGGGAGATGGCATGGTCAAGGTTGTGGCTTGATTATGACAATGAGTGGGGATACTCATAGAGGGTCATTGACATCATTGCTTCCAAGTGGAAGTGAAATATTAAAAAAAGCTAATTTTTTCCCAATCCTCTTATATTTATTTTTAGATTCTTATCTTCGCCTTGCCAATTAAAAATTCTACATAGTATTTATGCTAACCACTTTATAATGATGCGCAACAAATTTTCAAGGTGTCATTATCACACAATAAGCCTTGATAATTGATTATTACATACACATTAATTATATAATTTTGCCCACCTAAGGATAACTGTTACAATATTTAAATTAGTATCCATCTTTCATGTCTCTCATGTAGTAAAGAGAATGCGGGGGAGAGGGAGAGCTTGAGTTCCTTGCAAGCAAACACACACACAAGGGAGTGCAAGACACAAGAGAGAGAGATGGATGGCTGAATTTTCTTCTATCTTCTTCTCTTCTCTTTAACCATATAACTAAAAGATAAAAGTACATACATAAAGGGAAAGTACTTTCCTCTACAATAACATACAATGGTCAATCCATAGTATGAACCCGACTATATGAGCTGACCAGTGCTATACCTATGCCATAACTCTAGTACTCCAAAGTGGCTATCACATAGCTTGTCATCCACTGAAAGTATATCAACCATAATCTCACCAACCATGCAAGTGTCATAAGTGCAGAAGCTATCACCCAAGGTGGGTCATTAATGTACGCCGATAGCCCTAGTTGGAGATCTCAACACTCTCGCTCAAGCTCAACTCCACACATTGCACTCCAAGTAAGCTCCTAAACCTGTGGAGCTTCTCTATTCCCAATGCCTTCATGAAGATGTCACCCACCTGATCCTCTATGTTGACATATACTAGATCTACATCACTTGTGCTAGAACCTTCTCCCTCACAAAGTGATAATGCACCTCAATGTTCTTTGTTCTAGCATGGTATACTGGGTTACTGGATAGCTGTACGCTACTCATGTTATCACAATAAATGACAACTGCCCTATCCATGGGCTCACCCATATCACCAAGTAGCTTTCTAAAGCCAAGCTACCTCACAAGATGCGATAGCAGCACCCCATGTACCCTACCTCTGTGTACTCGACAAGGCAAATGTTGGGCTGCTTCTTACTGCTCCAACTCATAGCAGCACTCCCAAATGAGAATATAAAATCAATGGTAGATCTCCTGTCTGCAACAATTCCATCCCAATTAGCATCTATGTATCTGTGTAGTTGTATCTCTATACCAGCCTCATAGAAAAGTCCATAATCAACTATGGACTTTATGTACTTGAGAATCCATCTAGCCGCATCCAAGTGTGGCTTCCTAGGGGCCTGCATAAACTCACATGTCTAATAGCATAGCTCAAGTCTGGCCTAGTAATGGTCATGTAGATCAAGCCCACTATGCGCTTGTACATAGTGGGATCCTCCAAAACCTCACTTGTATGTGCGCGGAAAGCTTTCCGTTCTACTCCAATGGCACTGAAATAGGCTTACAGCCTTTCATACCATACTTAGATAGCATGTCTAAGCCATACTACCTCTACAATAACAAAATGCCATGAGGTGATCTCACCACCTCTATGCCCAAGAAATACTGCAACTCACCCAAATCCTTCATCTCAAATTTTTGCTTCAAAAGCTTTCTGACATCATGTTTGTCAGCATCTCTATCACCATAATGATAATCAAGTCACACTAATAGCATGATCCCTCTATCTGTCTTTTTCACATAAAGTGAAAAAATCTGCATTGGTAACAAGATACTCCTCGATCTTGTTTGACCATGCTCTGGGTGCGTGCTTCAAGCCATACAAGGCTCTGTGTAACCTACACAAAAAATCTAGGTGTGCATCACTCTCATAACATGGTGGGTGGCTACATCATGTATACTCCTCCTTGCAAATCACTCTCATAACATGGTGGCTACATCATGTATACTCCTTCTTGCAAATCACCATGCAAGCAGGCATTCTTTACATCCATCTAATGTAAAGAACAACCCTTTGCTACAACCACAACAATGACAACTCTCACAGTTGCCATTCTTGCAACCAAGCTGAATGTCTCCTCATAGTTAATGCCATAAGTCCACGCATGGCCCTTGGCAACCAATCTTGCCTTATACCTTCTCCCTGAACCATCAACACTATTCTTGACTTTATATATCCCCTTACATCCAATTGACTTTATATACCCACTTACATCCAATTGACTTTATATCCCCAGTTACATCCAATTGACTTTATATACCCAGTTACATCCAATTGACTTTATATACCCACTTACATCCAATTGCCTTTATATCCCCAGTTACATCCAATTGACTTTATATACCCACTTACATCCAATTGCCTTCTTTTTCTTAGGAAAAGGCACTAACTCCCATGTTGCTATCTCCTCATTCATGTCATCTTCCCATTTCGTACTCAAAACAAGTGGGCTCTAACTCCTATATTGCTTTAACCATGTAAGCATAATGATGGGCTCTATATCCAACATATCTCAACGTGTCATGACAGGGTACCTAACACGCGTAGACTTGCATACATTTGGATTACTACTAGGTGTCCTCAAAGCAGCCCTGGTTCTCCTTACACCAGGAGTAACCATAGATGGAATGCCAAGATCCTCATCAAGGCTCTTCTCTCAGATCCACTAGAATCACCATCCACATATGAGTGACCTATACTGACAGATCAGGCACAAAGTTTGATCTACCTTTCTTCCCTTTGCATGATACATGTGTACCTGCATCTGTTCTCAACCTTCCTGAGCATGGACTAACATTAGGTCCACTACTAGAGGACTCTCCAGGTCCACTAAGTACCTATGATTGTGTTGCTCTACATGTGGTATAGCATTAGCACTTCTTACATTTGCATCTTTTGTTGCCTTCATCGAGCTGGTGCATACCAACTACTCATCTCATCAAAGACAACATCTGTGCTTACTCGCATCTCACGAGTGGTAGGGTTATAACATCTATAACCTTTTTGCTCCATAGCATAACAAATAAATATGCATTTCTCTGCCTTTGGATCCAACTTTGTTCTTACTTCATTAAGAAGATGCATATATGCAATACACCCAAACACTTTCAAGTGAGACACATCTAGTCTTATTCCTATAAACTTCTTTTCAGGTGTCATACCATGAACAGCTACAGTGGGTGTCTTGTTCATAATGTGCACAGCAGCGCTTCTGCCCAAAAATAATGTGGCATATTCTTCAACCATCAAGGCATGTGCCACTTCTACAATGTGCCTATTTTTTCTTTTTGCAATACCATTCTGTTGTTGTGGAGTGTATGTACATGTAAATTGTCTCTTAATTTCCTGCTTTCTCAAGAAATCATTCAACTCATTGGAGAAAGACTCTCCTCCATCATCTGATCTCAGGCACTTTATCTACATGCCTTTTTCCTTCTTGACCAAGACTTTAAATTTCTGAAAGTGAGAAAATACCTCACTTTTCTCCTTCATGAAGTAAACCCACACTTTCCTAGTGTGGTCATCAATGAATGTAACATAATACCTACAGTATATGCAATTGTTTTCAGTCTTGGCGGATCTCCATACATCTGAATGTAAAACATCTAATAGCCTTGCACTGACATGATTTTCATGTGGGAAAGCATGTTTATCCTACTTACCAAGCTGGCATGCTTCACATACTTTATGCATACCATCAATCTTAAACTTTGACATGATTTTCATGTGGGAAAGCATGTTTATCCTACTCACCAAGCTGGCCTGCTTCACATACTTTATGCATACCATCAATCTTAAACTTTGGCAAACCTGCAACAATATTTTATTTTGGGCCTAGATATAGTTCAGTCGCGGTGTATATTCACATGACCAATGCGCTTGTGTCATATGTCAATATCTACAATGACACATGTTCCATGCAGAAACATGGTTGCCTTTACCTTAGGCATGTTCACATCCCCAAACTAAACATCTTGCCATTTTTGTTACCCTTTGCAACTAAGCGACACTGATTTTTGAAGTCTTCCACAAAATATCCTTGAGGATTAAACCTCACTTTGCAGACCCTACTCAACCATCTATCCAATATAAGCCAAGTTTGTTTAATTATTTGGAACATAAATCTCATTTTTCCATCCTACATAGACAATGGCACTTTATCAACATGCAGAATGGGATGCACAGTATCATCACATGTTTCTACATAACCTAGTTTTTTCATGTCTCTAAACCAGTCAGCATGACTGGTTATGTGAGTAGAGACGCCAGAATCTACATGCCATATATCTTGAGATCCTGACACATCTCTTGTCATGGAACTGAGCATGTGCTGGATCACAAACAACTGCTCACTTCTGTTATCACCATGTTGTTTGCTAGGTGATTCATAGTTACCTTGCTTTGTCTGCAACTTTCCAGTTTTATGGTCATTTTATTTTTTATAGTAATCCTTTGCCATCTGCCTCTTAATTGGCCTCTTCCACATGTGTATGGTTATTGTTGTCCAGAATTCTAGTTTCCTTGTCGGCCACCACCTTGGCCTCAACCACGACCTCTACCTCCACCTCTACCTAAATTAGAGTTAAAGGCCTATTCTAATGTGTTCTTGCTTTGTGAAGAGGAGTCCTCACACAGAGACTTTTCTTCATGATTCAGCACAAATACCAAGTCCCAAAAGTTGGAAATATTCTCTCTGACTGCAACGGAGGTCTTGAATGGCATGTAATCTTTGCCAAGCCCATTCAAACAGACACTCACCAAATCATCATCTTCCACCAATACATTGATAGACCCAAGGGATTCAACAATGCCCTTGATATTCAAAGCATACTCATTGATAGACATGCTTTTCTTTTCCATAATATGCACCTCTTGTTTTAGTTAGCAGTTTCCTTACCTTTATATTAGTTTGAAACATTTGCATACCAAGTTCTATCGTGCAACGGGTGGAGTCTTGGCATCTTGTATGTATCTTATCATTGTGTCTGTGACACTAATTTTGAAAGCCAATACATGACTTTCCTTGCACCCTGATTTTAATCCTTGAATGCCATTATATCTAGTTGGAGAAGAGCGGCATTCTCTTCAACTCTGGAGGCTCCTCATTATCTCCTTTGACATAGTCCAAAATCCTTTACCCATCAAGAAATTGGTCATTTTTAACTTCCAGGCATGGAAGTTTTTTTTGTCTAGCTTCTCATGGAGAATATGATTGAGTCTGTGAGACATTGTTTCCTACAATAATCAGAAACTTGAAAATAGATCATTTATGTATGTAACTTGTAACACAAGAGTATCTTCTAACTATTACAACAATACTTTAGCAGAACCTAAATGTCACCAGATCTGACCAGAGTACATGTACATACACCCAATATCAACAATACATGTGCAAACACTGTCTGCACTCCCAAAATGCACTGTTTCACTACTACAAAAACCTGATTTCAACCAGAGACAGTTCTCTACCAAAACAACTTGAAACTGCCAAAAATACCTTGACCAAATAGAGATTGAAATGCACCCGAAACGCAAATCTAGCTGTAAAACTGTAGTCTAATGTACTACGTATCACACATAGGCACCTCCAAGCTTGTGAAGACAGCTCCTCAATTGGAGATGTGTAGCTCCTGGAGCTACTGAGGAGGTCTTGTACCTAAACCAAGAAGGGGAAGAGATGATGATGATCTTACCCGTGTACTTCTTTCTTGTTCTTGCCTCTTGCTTGCCTCCTTATCTCTCACACAAACTGGAGCTTTGATACTATAAAGAGAATGCAGGAAAGAGGGAGAGCTTGAGTTCCTTGAAAGCAAACACATAAATACAAGAGAGTGCAAGACATAAGAGAGAGAGAGAGATGAATGGCTGAATTTTCTTCTATCTTCTTCTCTTCTCTATAACCATATAACTAAAAGATAAGAGTACATACATAAAGGGAAAGTACTCTCCTAAATAACATACAATGGTTGGTCCATAGTGTGAGCTCAACTATATGAGTTGGCACTATAACTATGCCTTAACTCTAGTACTCCAAAGTGGCTGTCACAAAACCCCATAATCCTCACCAAATGTGCCAGTGGCATAACTATCACCCAAGCGGGTCATCAACGTCTGTCCTAGCACTAGTTGAGCTTGATATCTCAACATGCAGCTCTTTTCATTTTCATTTTAACTATAATGTATCTCTTTGCATTTTCTTTTAACTATGAACTTGAAGAATATATTGTTCATACCACAAGTCCTTGGTGTCAATCATAGTATATGTTTATCTACATGAATCAAAGAGAGTGGTTGATTACCATTGTTCTTTCCACACAAGCTCCAAGGAAAACAATCTCCAAGAGAGTGGTAGCTGCCATTATTCTTTCCACACAAATTCCAAGGAAAACAAACAAAAGCATTTACCATGCCATGTGGTGATGCTGGTGCATAATGTTGCAATCACCATAGGTTCAACCACAGAGCTATGGAGGATGAAATCTCTCCATGGTTGACAAGGAAGAAGAAGAAAGAAAAGAGAGAGCAAGTTAGGCACAACACAAGGTGATTGTATTATGAATGATATGAGAGATGAGATATGAATGAACCACCAAGTACAATACCCTTTTATAGGCATTAAAACCTATCTTTTGACTCTAACTAATAGGTTGTTCACACCACGTTGGCTATAAACCTAATGACCAGATTCCCGTATCCCCAATGTCACATGGTATTTTGGTGTATTTCTAAAACACCCTCCCTAAAGAAAATATCCATGGCTACTATGATATCAATGCTAGCTCTAGTTACTTCTTACAATGTTGGTTATAATGACCATATTGGTGCCCATAGGTCTTACTCCAATTAGGCTTACAATGCTAATTATGATGACAGATGCTAGAAATCTAGTTATAATTACATTTCACTTAGGATAGAGGGGTGACTACAACTAGGTTGGCCTTGGCTAGATAACAAATCCAAAAAATCTAAAAGATTCAAATTTTGGGGGACGACCCGAGTAGAGAACCTATGACTCAACATAAAACAGGAATTAGAAATAAACAGAGATCCCCCCTTGATGACCAATATGCCGATGAAGATCTTCTTGATGTAGCTCGTAATGTCGATGTAGTTCTTGATCTTCTTTATGTCAATGTAGATCTTGATGTTGATGTACCCCTTAGTCTTCTTCATCCTTGATTTCATTGTGTAATGACATCCATGTAGGCAAAGATGGATCATATTCTCAATGTGTTCATAAAGCCTGACATGATGATGATGCATGTCCCTTTCACATGATAATGCATTGAATATAATTAAGGATGTCTTAGACTTATCAATGGCTAGTGCCTTAACCTTGTATAAATGATTTATGAGCATGATAGATGCGGTACATGAAGCATATAAGCTCAAAAATCCCATTGTTCTAAACAATGCTGATACAGATTTATACCCGATTTTAGATTAATAAATTGACCACTCAAATCAAGGGGAAAATATGATTTGATGTTTTAAAGAGGTTTATAAAAACATGAATGTAAGATATGAACCATTAATGGACCTAAAAACCTCATATGATTAGCACTAATTAAGGTATTAGTGAAAGCAATTTTTTATATTTGAGAAAAAAATACCCTGATTTGGAGAGAATCGTCGGAGAGGAAAGTCAAGGGGCTTTCTCAATATGAATCTTTAGAAAGCAATAGAATGTCCCCAATGGTATGATTAAACCCTTGATGATACTAATTGATGAGTAGAATCAACACTAATTACCTACTTAATGACAAAAAGCTAGAATCAACACTAATTACCTACTTAATGACAAAAAGCTAGAAATGATGATTTGCTTGAATCTCCTCCTTCTTTGATCATTGTGCTTCAAGATTTGGTTTGTAGAGATCTTATACCATGCTATTGAAGACATGCTATTGAAGATTATAAGAGCAATTAGATTGATTCGAAGTAGAGTTGCTGATTTTCATCAACAATGAAGTCTACGTTTTGACTACCCTCTTAAGCCAGTAAATCTGAATTCTCCCATGAGTACATTGTGTCCAGCCACACAGGGTTGGGAATAGTTAGTGTGTCATGTTCAACATCTTCTTTGGATGATAAAAATGAATTCTCATTCAATATCATTGTGAGAGTGACAAGGACCAAAGCCAAAAAATTACAAGATTAGGGAGCCCTGTCCACAACATCTTCGACATCTAAATCCCCTAAAAGAAAAAAAGTAAAAATAAAAAGCAAAGATCATAAACAAGGGGAAGGCACCTACATTACCAAATGAGCCTATAACAGAACCAGGTGAACCAAGGAATTCCTAACTTTTTAAGGGGGTGAACAAGACAAATAAGAAAAATCCAAGGAACCTACTAGTTTATTTTAAAATCAAGGATGTTCTAGATTACTCCACTCAAATTACCTTAGAGGAGTGGGAAACACCAACACACAAATGAATCCTCATTGGATAGTCCTCATATGGACAAAATAGAAGAACTTGGAGAAAATTTCCAAAAGGCATCACAAGCCCATAGGGATGAGAGGTGCAAAAAAAACCAAGACTCCAAGGGATGATTCATGATATATTGAAATAGAAGATGTTCCAAAACCTCCTATTCAAATCACTTTGGCAAGTAATGAGGGATGGAAAGTTGTGATGGATCAATCCTGATGGATAGGATAGATGAACTCCGAGACATGGCCAACAAAGCAGTGGAAGGGTGATATAAAACAAAAGAAACTACAAGAATACCCTTACTCATTGTGGGCTATGCATTTATACACCATCTTCGAGGAAGAATCAATTACAATAGTTAACATGCCTTCAATAAGGCTAGTACTTCAAGACAAAATGGAAGCCTTGAAGGCAATCCTCTCTGTCCTTTGTGACTATCTCTATGGTTCAATATTTAAAAAGAAACCATAAGCCTGGAATAAGGTCCACTAGAGGATGAAAAACTTAGCTTAAGCCATTAGGAAATGTGGAAATATTAACTAAGAAAACAAGGAGAACCGACTGAAGGTATATGAAGGCATGTGTGTCAGTGTAGTGGGTAAGTACTTTGAAGGTGATGACATGAATGTCACCATTCCAATCAAATTGGAGGGTGTGACCATGACTGCAATCCTAGATAAAGGAGTAGGAGTGAGAATAGCCACCAAAGACATGTGGCAAATATGGGGGAGCAATCCCCTAAAACCTTCAAAAATTATCCTCAAATTAGTCGTGCCATAATGGTAATTTAGGAATAAATATAGGAATCCTAAAAGAAGTGGAAGCAATGTTGTGCGGCCTAGCATGTGAGCATACATTTGTTATTATTGACCTTGGAAGGCCCATCATAATGTGATTATTGGACACTCTTTTATGTGCCAAATGATATTAATCCACCACGACTAGAGAAGAGATGACATCTAGCTCCACCGGAGGATAGTACTATCAAGGTAAACCTAAAGAACTATCTTTATAGAGATTTGACTAAGACTCCTATCAAAATGAATTAGGGTATGATATGATAACACCTTTGGAGATCATAAAATTATGTCATGTGAACAAACATAGCTGTAAGCTATGTGAGCATAATGAGGAAACTTCCATTGCTTCACTATCAGACCTTGAATAAGAGGATAACTAGATGCATCTATTGGCTACAATGGACAGGTGTCCTACAAAGACATAAATGATATTATTCCTACTATCACAACCATATCTTCTATATTCTCAAAAAAATCAAAAGGGGTTACATCAATTAAAAA
The DNA here is from genome assembly GCF_041138505.1 of Cibotium barometz. Lineage (NCBI taxonomy): Eukaryota > Viridiplantae > Streptophyta > Polypodiopsida > Cyatheales > Cibotiaceae > Cibotium > Cibotium barometz. The sequence continues at coordinate 32,807,556 of NC_141100.1, forward strand.
CCATGGAGAAAAAACTCCTAGGAGGTAAAGTCTTCTACTCACGGGATCTAGTGCAAGCGTCTAGCCAAGTTGTGCCTTGAGTCCGATAGATAAAGGATGAAGAGAAGAATGCTAGCCACTCCTTAAAGAATTCCTCAAAAATAGAGGAGCTTCTTTGAGAAAGCTAAAAAATCCAATGCATGTTAGAACAAGAGACCCACCTAGCCTTAAAGATAAAGATACTATTTGCACTATATCAAGAACTTGCGAGCTACATAGGAGTTCTATTCTAATTAGAAGAATCTAATGAAGAAGCCAGATCTTAATGTCTTGAAAATAAATCCTGAAATTGCTAAAACCTTTACATAAGAAAATCCTCTAGATTGAGCCTCAATAGACTCCAGAAAACACATCCAAGTTTGGATGGAGAAGGAAAAACAAAGCTTTACATGAGAGATGAATCATGGAAGAATTCCAAGAAGCTAGTTCCAAAGATAGTGACCAAGAAGAGGACTAGAGGCAAGTCCCTTCACATTACATAAATTACAAGATTAAATAAGGTGTGTGAACCAACTCCAAAAAGAGAGAGACTAAAAGAAATAGGGGTGTCCTATGATGGACCTAAAGATTCCAAAAAAATTGACCTAGCACAACCAAAGGAAAATCCCAAAAAGGTTTGAATCTCTAATGACTTAACCTTGAAGAGATCAAATCAACATAGTTAATCAAGGAATATCGAGATGTGTTGACTTAGAGCTAGTCAAATCTCAAGGGAGTTCCTCTAGAAGTTTACTAGCATATGATTCCACTAGTAGATAGTGTAAGGCCAATCAAACAAAATCCTTACACTTCTTATAATGAAACCTCTTCTAGAACCATCAAGGAAGATATTGACAAACTTATTTCAAGGAAGATATTGACATACTTATTTCAACATGTCTCATATATGAAATTAAGCACACTGATTGGGTATCACTGGATGATCATAGTACCAACAAAGAATAGCAAGATTTGCATACGCATGAACTTGAAAAAGGTAAATGCTGCCATAGTGAGAGATTAACCCATTGCCTTACACTAAACATGTAGTGAAAAGAGTAACAAAAAAAGAAGCCTAGGTCTTCTTAGATAAATTTTCAGGATACAATCAAGTATCCATAGATCCCAATGACCAACATAAAATTACATTTGCTACCGAAGATGGGACATTCGGATATACAAAGCCTGTGCTGTTTGGACATACAAACACACCAGCTATGTTTCAATGATGACTGATGTCCATTGCATAGGTATTCATGGAGGACCTCTACACATGAACTCAAAGTTAAGGTTGAGAAGAGAAATATCCCTCATTATTGTGGTAAGTATTCAAGAGGTTTTGATACTCTAGGTTGTGCCTAAACCCAAAAAACTATAATTTCATATAGCTAGGCATGGTAGAATCCTAGGGCATGTGGTTTCCAAAAATGGGATCACAACTCACAAATGAAAGATCCAATTTATTTTAGAACTTGAGAGACCTAAAAGAACAAAGGGGGTCCAAAGGTTTATGGGGAACATGGGCTATTATAGAAGATTCTTATTTATGTGTACAAAAATTTCTAGACCTCTATATGGCTAATTGGTATGTTTCATATGGACAAAGGAATGCCCACAAGCTAAAGCAAGTTCTAATCTTAGCTTCAATTCTGAGACCAAGATGGGATATTGTCTTTCATGTACACATTGACGCATTGGTTTATTCTATAGAGTATGTTTTACAAGTAGAACAAGTTTGTATTTTACGTTGACTATCAAGCCTTATTCTATCTAGTGAACAAACCATGCACAAATGGGGTGGATCACTATTAGCTTTGAATGTAAGTAAAGCTGCAAACACTCACTCAATGTTCATAGATGAAAGAGAAAACACGGAAGAGAGAATGCGTAGAAGGCTAATTCACTAGGAACAAGAGCTCAAGGTACAATAAGGTAAAAAATGAACAACAACCCTAAAACATTTGCTGTTTAGCTAACCTTAAGGTGCTTACTCACACCTAGATGGCCATGGAAAAAAAACCAGTGGGACAAAAGTGCCCATGGCATAAGTGCATCACCTCTTAGTGTAGTACTACTAAATATCTAATAAACCCCCCTGTAGTAAAAATGTGAGGTTTACAAAGATTGTAGATTAGTCTATGAAAGGGAAGAGGTCCAAAGCTTTACAGAAGGCCTCAAATTTGTGAAAAGATATGCCACATTATCATGTATACTATACTAATAGATCAGATTGATCTCTCTTGCTGAGAGTCTCTCCCTGACATAGTGGTAAATGTACCTCAATGTGCTTTGTGCGAGCATGAAAAACTGGGTTTCTCGCAACTGCCAATGCGCTCTAATTGTAAGTGTAGATAGAGGTGGCAGACTCCTGTCCAACACCCAAGTCAGCCATAAGCTATCTGAGCCACACACTCAACCGTAGCTGTGAAAGCTGCCCTGTACTTAGCTTCACAACTAGAAGTGGCCACAGTAGGTTGCTTCTTGCTCAACCAAGATATGCATGAGCTACCGAGCATGAAACAAAAACCACTTGTGGACACTCTTGTGTCATAGCAACCAGCCCAATCTGAGTCCGAAAAAGCATGTAAATTGGGCGGCAACAACGACCCCCCTTGGGATAAAACAACCCAAGATGTATGGTGCTACTTAAGTAGCGAAAGATGCGTTTAACTGCCTTCCAATGCTGAGACCCTGGGCTATGCATAAACCTACTCACCTGTGAGACTGCAAACTGAATGTTCGGCCTCGTAATGCATACATAAATGAGGCAACCAACAGCTGTCTGATAGAGTGTGACATCAAAGTGATCTCCAGCATCATGAAGACTCAACTTCAAACCTGTCTCCATTGGAGTAGCAATAGGCTTGCAGTCTTCAAGGCCAAATCTCTGCAACAATGTCTCAATATATTTTGTCTGACACAAAGCAATACCTCCATCACATTGCTTAAATTGTATCCCCAAATAATGATGCAAATGCCCCAAATCTGACATCTCAAAAGAGGCATTCAAATCAGCCTTAAAATCAGCAATATGACTCTCATTTGGTCCTGTGAGGAGCATGTCATCGACATAGAGAAGAGCAATGATTAGATGTACATCATCCACACTTTTTGCATACAAAGTGCTTTCTATTGGACTATTCTGAAAACCATGTGCAGTCAAATATACATGTATCTTTCCATACCAAGCTCGTGGAGCTTGCTTTAAACCATATAAAGCCTTTTTCAACCTGCACACTTTGTTTTCCTGTCCTCTTTGAACAAAACCACGAGGCACACCTCCTCATGCAAATCTCCATTCAAGAACGCAGTCTTTATGTCCAACTGATGTACATTCCAACCATTATGAGCTGCCAATGCACAAATGCTACGAATGGTAGTCATACGACAAGTGGGAGCAAAGGTCTCATTAAAATCAATGCCCTTTTCTTGAGCATAACCCTTTGTAATAAGTCTAGCTTTATAGCGATCAACACTGCCATCTGGCTTTTGTTTCAACTTAAAAACCCACTTACATTTACCAATAGGCAAATCACACAAATACCATGTACCATTCTTCATTATAGCATCATACCACTTTGCATTGCAGCCAACCAATTTTCTGATTTTTGTGCCTCATCAAATGAAAGAGGTTCTTCCTCTTCACACATACTAGACACAGCCAAAGCATAACAATCTGATGCATAAGAGGCATGCTGAAAACCTGAGCGAGTACGACTAGATATAAGTGTATCAATTTTACTATCACGCAAGGTTTGCACCAGCGATTTAGGCATACCTCTAGCCTGCTCATTTTCAGCCCTATCCTCATGAATTACATCCTGTAAATCTGCATCAGAAATAGGCTGATCTATGATGTCATTTGAAATCTGCATATGATGAGTATTTGCCTCATTAGGACTTACATTTGAATTCCCACCTGTAAATAGAGGCAACAACGTATCAAATACATCCCATGAGCTCACACCTGTCTCTTTGGTACATGATAACAAAGGCTGCACAACATCTTCCACAAAAACAACATCTCGACTAATCAAGATACGCTTTGACTGTGGATGATACAATCTGTAACCCTTTCTCTCAGCACTGTAACCAATAAAAATGCATTTGACAGCCTTATCATCCAATTTTCTACGTTGTTGCACAGGCACTAAAGCATAGGCCAAGCAACCAAAGACACGCAAGTGACCAATAGAAGGCGTCGTGCCATGCCAAGCTTCGTATGGAGTAATAGACTGCAAGGCCTTAGTGGGACACCTGTTGAGTACATATGCAGCACACATGATAGCCTCAAGCCAAAACACATGTGGCAAAGCTTGGCTCTTGACTATACATCGTGCCATCTCCATAAGTGACTTCTTTTTCCTCTCAGCAACACCATTTTGCTGAGGGGTATACGGCACTGTACATTGGTGTTTTATCCCACGACTAGCCAGAAATGCATCAAACTCTTTAGACATGTACTCCCCCCCTCGATCAGAACGGAGGGTGCCCACAGTACAAAATTAGATACATTTTCAACCATAAGCATAAACTGTTTGAAGCACAAAAACACTTCGGACTTTGCCTTTACTAGCTTTGCCTTTAGTGGATATACCCATGCATGCCTTGAGTAATCATCAATGAAAGTCACAAAGTACAAGTGTTTACCAAATGACGGAGTTTGCATAGGCCCTCATACATCACTATGTACAAGTTGCAATTTGCGAGTGGCCTGCACAGAACCATCCTTTGGAAACGCAGAACACTGCATTTTGCCCAAAATACAGCCTTCACAAACATGTTTCAATGGTGCCTCAAGAGGGGGCAATGAAGCAACCATATCAAATTTCTGCAAACGCAGCATGCCATAGTTTTGCATCTGAAACTACCTTTTCATCTCAGAAACTGTATTTGCTGAATCTTCCACACACTTGTCATAAGAATTGAACCTATACAGCCCACAAAACAAGGTGCCAGATACAATAATCGTATCACCAGAAGTCAAATCATGAACAGTACATCTGTCATCCACAAATTTGACTACAAGTCCAAGTCTAGCAAGCGTAGAGATAGATAATAGATTCTTCTTTATCCCTGGCACATACAAAGCATCTGAAAGTGTGAAAGCGCTGCCATTTGCAGCAGTAAGCATAATTTTACCAATGCCCTTCACTAGGTAAGAAGCATTATATGTACATGAAACACATTAGTAAAAAAATGCATACCTGCTCACATTGTTGTGGCAATACGAGCCTATCTTTCTTTGTTTGCCAAAACTTTGTAGAGTCAATAGTTACATAGCCACTTGCATGGCGTTTTATCGTTGCATTAGGCCCTTTTTCCACCACGTTCATTTGCAATTTGACATCCAAAACATACACAAAGAAGCGACGAAAGTCAAGCCTAAATATGTCTTGGATTGTGCCACAATAATCATCCATTTTTCCATTAGCTCCCTCAAAGCTACTAATGACACCGCAATCTTGTGTATTCGTCTTTTCATCAATTCTTTGTGTTCGAAAATGCTTGCCTTCACACCATATAGCATTGAACATAGTGCATTGGACCAAAATAGAAGCAATATTTGTGTAAGCAATGTGAATAAACATTAAAAGCAAATCACTTACAACTAATGCAAAACATTAGTTCTATGTACCTTTAACATGCATCCTCGTGCATACTCCCATTCTTCCGCCGTGATATGCAGCCCCTCACCGCTCTCTGCTCTCTCCATTTCCTCATGCAACCAATCAACATGGATATCATTCGGAAGCGTTGCTAGATGCTTAGGGTACGCCTTATGAGAGCCATGTTGCCTCCTCCGAAAGAGAGCTCTTTTTGCTTGCCTTTTTGTCTTTGCATCCTCATATCTTGTAACCCATCTGCTCATCACATCACTATTAAGGATGCAAGTGAAATTGAGATCATCAATCAATGTTCTGTCAATTACTTTACTCTGTCCTTTTCCTTGAGGCACAATAGAGGTCATCCTCAAGTCCTCTTCATTGCTCCATAGTCATGGCAAAGAGCTGTCCACCTGACCAAGAAATTCTGAAATATATACAAGAGACTCTTGTATCAACCAACCCTTGGCCATGCTTCCTTCAGGCCTTGCACTTTGCCTCACAAAGTCTTTTAAGGTCTTCATGAAGCGCTCTAGGAAGAACATCCAACGTGCATGCATAGTGCCACATAAAGCAATTTCGTCCACAATGAGATGTAGTTGACTTGTGAGAATGGTTCGTGGAAAAGTCTCCTCTACCAAACAAACCACCTCCATTGCCATAACACGCGCATCATCCAACGTGGCTGGATCAATTGCTTTGGAACTAACATATCTGAAAAATAAATGAATAGTACGTTATACCTCATGCACGTTCATTTTGCAAGGTATAATGAAGGGTGATCTGACATGGGTTTTATATACCTCACAAGCTAGCCCATCTTATAAATACATTTTTTCAAACTCTTATTTGCACAATGGTTGATACTAGGTAGTATGAACTGTGCACATAAGAGCACATGTATGTATGGTTTATGGCATTACAAAATTTAATTTCAATGTACAAGACTTGGAAAACACTTACTTGGAGCATCTTGTGCCAATCGTGGGACTTCAACCCATATAATTGCTCAACGCCTCTTTTCTTAGTGGTTGTAAAGGCTCCCTTCAATGATCTCATGCATCCAGTGGGAGTACGCAAAGTGGTGATGGCATGCTTTACCTGCTTCTCCTCTTTCTTTGATATAATCCATGGTGCAGGCGGAAGACGAACGTGCCCACCCTCCTCTCGTGGCCAAGCTTGATGCATACATCTTATGACCCGCAAGTCCTCCCGTACGCTAACATTGTCTCATTTACCAATAACATGTTCCCAAATACCAGATCCCACATTCTTGAAGATGTGCATGGGATCAAGAAGATGGTTGATCTTAAGATGGGTCCAATATGGTAGCCGAAAAAAACTAGAGTACCTACACAAGGGATTGCTCTATGTGATCTTTAATCCAATTAGAGACTACACAAAACAAGATTGAAAAACATTACTATACCTGTTCATGCCATCTGGAGGAAGAATATTTGTAGACTCCCAAATACGCTTCTAATCTTTTGCACGAAGTGTTTGTGGAGGAATGTTACTCTTACTAGCAATATATTTAGGATGATCTGACAGGAGAAATCGATGATGATTATCGAATATGGTCTTACACAAACCGTCAGCATACTCATGTACTATAACGAAGGGCCACAAACAAGACATGCATGTTTCCCCGATGTTTTCAAACCTGTTGAAATATAAATATAAGTTAGAATAATAAAGTCAATAGTTATAATTAATATAGCCAATAGTATTAGAGTAGGGAGGTAATTAGAATTCTTACCAGAACAATCGCTGTATCCTAGAAAGTCATGCATTGTCCACATCAACACTGCTTTTAAGTCGAAGTGTCGAGAGGCCTACTACTAATGTCCACCACCGCAACACCTCTCCATAGTTCCTCCAACTCATCAATCAACGGTTCGAGATAAACATCCATATGCTTGACTTTATGTTTCCCTGGAATTAGAAGGGATAACATAAGATGTCCCTTCTTGATCGCCATTGATGGTGGAAGGTTGTAATTCACCAACACAACTGGCCACACGCTGTATGCGGTGCTTTTGAAACCAAATGGATTCACTCCATCCATACCTAGGCCAAGTCTCAAGTTTCTGGGCTCTGTTTTAAAGCTGGGCCACTCATCTTCAATATGCTTCTGAGTAGTAGTGTTTGCGGGAATTCTCCACATGCCATCATCTGATCGATGTGAGGAATGCCATGACATGAGCTCTGCTATGGATTTGCACTTGCACATGCCAACGATCGAATCATCATGATGGTGTCAACAACACAAAGTTGACAATACCATATTGCAAGGAAGAGGATCCAACCTTAATGGATTTCTATGATGCTGAATGCAAAAAGTTACAAGCCTATTCCATGAAAACCCCGCTACAAAATGACCTACCATTTGCATCAATGACCGACTCCGATAAAGCATCTACTACTTCAACCCCATCCTCACCAACGAAGTTCGATGCCGAAACCTCGCAATCAACAGCTATTCTTGAAGAAGCCCCCCCCTCCCCTCCAGCATAACCATCTATCTCTAACAAGGAACTCAAAGAAAAAGCCCCAGAGCCTATGCCTCTTCATCAACAAACCCCACCAAAGGAGACAACCGCATGCTTGAAAGCCTCATCATTGACAGCCACTCCATAAGAGACTCTAGCCCCATCATCGTCAACAATGCACATGAGTCCCAAACCTGTAGCCTCAGCGCTAACTAATGTGAAGGAGGGCTCACAACATTCCACTTCAACCAAAAAGAAAAACCCACCAAGAAAACAAAAATCAAGGTATGGTATCAAAATGTGGGTGGAGAAGCAGCTACTTATTGCTCAAGGCTGCTATGAAGGTGCCAATAAAATTTGGGTACCTTGATAGTCAAAGCCTCTTCCTCAATGTAGCACTCAGGGACCAAGGAAAAAGAAAAGTACTCTACAATACCGTCCACAAAAGTCTATGCGAGCTCCTCAAAGAACTCCACCAAGTCAATAAGTGTGGGTACCAAAAAAATTACTACAAGCACAAGGGTACTACCAAAGTAATAACAAAGCTTGGATCCCCAAGCGCATCAAAAAGTCCCCTAAGCATGTTCAAAAAGAAACAAACATCAGCACCAAAGGTATCAGCCACCAATTTATAATATTCATCAAAGATGGGTGCCTGTGCGCATGCTTCAACAAAACAAGGATACTATGATGGTAATCCCATCATATAGTTGCCAAAATTGAACAAAGTGAAGACAGACTCGCTATCGACTTTAACCCCAACAACTTCACCTAAAGTTTGACAAGAATGGAGGTCCAAGAAACACCAAACTAAGAATCAATTCCCACGTCAACGGAGAATCATGAGTGCATCAAAGACAAACTCACAATGCTCTTTTCACCCCTTTGGATGTGAAGCATAAGTGTAGAAGCTACGCGACGCGACAGACATAACCTATTCTCTCAAAAAGGAGAGTAGCCACAAGAACCTGTTGCTCGCAAGGTGGTAGTAAAAAAAAACATAAACATAAGGGAGTCACACATATAGTCTACCCTAGAAGTGGTAGAATATCATAAGCAACTCCCAAGGATCTTCAATAGCCATTATATCTTGTTAAGCTTATCGCTTACTATTCTTTTGGCTATGTTAATGTAGCAGCCGCTCCATGAGTACATATCCATACTCATACACTAGAGAACATTTACACCAAATCCTTACCATCGACAACTTCCAGGTACATCTCTAGAAGATGGGGAGCCATGGTGGGCGAAAGCCTTCAATGGTACAACCCATTACCTAGAACTTTCTTTCAAATCGCAAACCTCTCCAAACAAAAATCTTCATTAAAAAATGATCTTCAATCCTTAGTGAAGATATCTATATTAGCCTCACAAGTCGATGTAATTCTTTCAATCCTTGCCAACAAGTGGCTACTTCAACATAGAGTAGTTCAATAAGAGTCTATATGACTCACTTCTTGTACTTCATGTACATTTGCTTCCTAAGAGCACTTCAATATACATAAAAACATAAAATGCACATGGGAAGAAGCATGCGAGAGCATGTCCTACTCAACAAAATTTGAAAAGAATCGTGCAACACAAAGGGACATCATTGAAGGCTAATTTCTTCAAATGATGAATGTTGCTTCAATGAATCAAATGAGGAACTGATAATCACCATATCGTTCAGATGATTATGTCTACGTTTCTCCAGATGCTTCCCTCTCTTTTCTCCCATTATTAACATCTCTTAATGTTACCACTACCACCAATCACATGTAACCTTTCTTATGATTGCCAAAAACAAAGTGAGCAAAAAGCCATAACAAAAACATGCTCACACAAATTAAAAAATGCAATCATTCACAAAAAACCTCACCTCCCTACCCCGTTAAGAATTCCCAATAAACTACTAACCTTTTCATTCACTAACTATCTTTTCTTAGGAACAAAGACCATTAAATGTCACTCAACATCAAAAGTCATCGACCAATCTTGTCCATTCTCCCCACACAAAGGTCTTCAATGCGATCACGAGAGGACATGATCAACATCAGGAAGGGGGAAATGTTTCCCATTCCTAGGGTTAACGAGAATGACCACCATTATCTTACATCAAGGAGTCAAGGTAGATACACCAAAGGGTCATACATTCAAGATATGAAGTAATGGTGTCCAAATCTATAACTTGGTCGGGTGCCCGTAATGGTCTGATGGAATACTTAAGACGATTCCCGCATCAAGAGTAGGTGGTAGCAAGTTAGGATGAAGTCCCAAGTGATGTACTTCATGGAAGTCATTGTAATAGCATTAGGCCTCTTATGAGCCTAAAGTGCCCGACCGGCCATTGTTTAAGTGAGTGTGAACACTTCTGGCCATGTAGATAAGTGAATATCTCTCATAATACAAGATACTCTCCCATTGTGCAATAGAGTCTTTCTTTTGCTAATCCTCAAGCAGTATTTGCATGTGTATTGACGTGTCTATTAGCGCGTCTACACTGAGAATCTAACACTGCGTCTAATAGCACATCTATTTATGCGTGTATTAGCATGTCTATTAGTGCGTCTACACTGAGAATTAGACGCAAAACAGAGAATACAAAAAGTGAGATTTTGGTGTAGGCTGGTAAATGTACATCACTGCTTTCCAAAAATTGCCCATGATTACCAAAGCACATAATTTTAACAAAACATCAATGTTTTTTTGCAAACCCACATATACAAAAATTAAGTGAGGTGAGGAGAATGAGACAATAAATAAAATAGTTTAGCCCATATCAATGATGGGCTACGGTTCAATCTCATCCTCAATGAGATCAACCCTTGCCAAATTATCTACTTCAAAATCCAAACAAGTGTTTAGATCTACAAATACATTCAACCCACTACTACTTGTGCTACTCATGGGTCATCGAAATCAGCATCACCAATGGTAGGCTCGTCCTCACGGGTAATGGCCTCAATATATGTATCTCCTATCTCATGATCATCCTCCTCTCTCGTATCACGGTCATCACTCACCTCCATGGCCATGATCATCCTCCATACGCTCCATATTCGTAAATGTACTATACATCACTTTGGAACGTGGCATAATAGGTATGACATGCCACCATCTATTATTATCCACCATTGGTGATAGACAACCTAATTCAAACACAAATACAATCATGTTATTTTCCTTGCATCGAAGGTATCAAATATTTAAAAGTGAGCATTTTTATATGTGTGTACAGTACATGTTCACATTGTTGTGGTAGTACTAGTGTGTCCTTCTTACTTTGCCAAAAATTTGTGGAGTCAATAGTTATACAAAGCCACTTGCATGGCGTTTGATTGTTGCATTAGGGCCTCTTTCCACCACGTCCTTAAACCACTTTACATCCAAAACATACACAAAGAAGCGTTGAAAGTCAAGCTTAATAATATCTTGGATTATGCTACAATAATCATCCATGGCTCCATTGGCTCCCTCAAAGCTAGCAATGATGCCGCAATCTTGTGTGTTTCTCTTATCATCAATCTGTTGTGTTCGAAAATGCTTGCCCTGACACCATATAGCATTGAACATAGTGCACTACACCATATAGCATTGAACATAGTGCACTACACCAAGACAAAATCAATTAAATAAGCAATCTAAATTATTGAAAGCTCCTAACTTATGCATAACATTCTATATACCGACCTTGCTCATGCATCCCCTAGTATACTCCCATTCTTCCATTGTGATATGCATCCCCTCGTCTTTCTCTGCTTTCTCCATTTGTCAAGTAGCCAATCCACATGAATATCCATTAGAAGTGCTCTTAGATACTGAGGGTATGGCACACGAGATCCGTGGTGTGTATGAAAGAGGGCCCTTTCTTCTTGTCTTCTTGCCTTTGCATCCTCGTATCTTGCCACCCATCTTTTCATCACATCACTATTAAGCACGCAATAGAGGTTGATATTATTAAACTCTGTGTCTATTACTTTGTTGCGTCCTTTCCCTTGAGGCACAGTAGAGGTCATCCTTAGGTCTTCATCATCTCTCCATAGTTGTGGGAGAGAGCTATCCACATCAACAAGAAACTCAGAAATATATACAAGTGACTCTTGTACTAACCAACCCTCGGCCATGCTACCTTCAGGTCTTGCATTTTGTCTCACAAAACCCTTCAAGGTCTTCATGAAGCGCTCGAGGAAGAACAACCATCGTGCATGTATAGTACCGTATATAGCAATCTCATCCACCAAATGTACTATGAGATGTAGTTGGCTTGTGAGAATAGAACGTGGAAATGTCTCCTCCACTAAACAAACCACCTCCACTGACATAACTCGAGCATTCTCAAGCGTGGTGGGATCTATTTCCTTTGAGCTCACATACCTAGAAATGAAAAAGTACACAATATTAGCAATATGAACACCTTGCATGGAGCATTGATACGCATCACATTTTGTATTATGTAAAGTACCTCACAAGCTCGCCCATCTTGTAAATACAATCTTTCACATCCTTCGATGCACTACGAGAAATGCTAGTAGGTAGTATGAACTAAACACATGAGGAATGGTAGATTAGTTGCTTCTAACCTCTCTTTTTCTGTCTTTTTTTCTCCTCTCTTTTCCTCTCCTTTCTCCTCTCTTTTATCCCCCCACTTTTTCTCCTCTCTTTTCCTCTCCTTTCTCCTCTCTTTTCCTCTCCTTTCTCCTCTCTTTTATTCCCACTTTTTCTCTCTTTTTCTCTTCTTTCATGGAAATAAGTGATTGCATGAATGAAGCAAGGGATTGCATGAATGATGGAAAAGGGATTGCATGATTGAAGAAGGGGATTGCATGAATGATGGAAAGGGAAAGCATGATTGAAAAAATGGATTGCACTCTATATTTTCCTCTCTTTTTCCTTCTCTCTTTTATCCTCTCTTTCCTTCTCTTTCCGTCTCTCTTTCTCTCTCTTATCTCCTCTCTTTTTCTCTCTTTTATCCTCTCTTTCCTTCTCTTTCCGTCTCTCTTTTTCTCTCTTATCTCCTCTCTTTTTTTCTCCTCTCTTTTCCTCTATTCTCCTCTCTTTTCTCTCTTTTATCCCCTCTTTTTCTCCTCTCTTTTCCTCTCCTTTCTCCTTTCTTTTATCCCCGCTATGCATGCCTTTTCTACTCTCTTTCCTTCTCTCTTTTTCTCTCTTTTTCTCTTCTTTTTCTCTTCTCAGTTCATCTTCTCAGTTCATCAGTAATCTTCTTTTTTTTTTCCAGTTCATCATGTGGCCAGGAAGCTCTTCAGGCTCACCTGATCTTCGAGAGACCATCTTTCGGGAGTTATATAACCTTTTGGGGCACCCTCCCAGTCCTAGGGAGTTATACGGCTACATGACGGGTACTCTATGACTAAACACCCCCCAGGAGTCAGCACTACAGACTCCAAACCACCCCAACCCCACACCAATTGAGATTACCCCAGCGGAGTCAACACAGCCCAGCCGGCTACATAGCGGAGCCCCTTCCCCCATGCCGTCCTATGCCCCTTCGCCCATGCCGTCAGGAGGCCCTTCTGCCTCACAGAGCTGTCGGCGTACTCCTGTGCAGTCGAGACTTGGTTCTCCAACTACGAGTGGCCAACGTACTAGCTCGACATGACACAGTAGTAGCAGGCGTAGTAGCAGGGAGAGCGGTGGGGGATGCATGGCACAGTGCTTTGGGAGAGGTGGTGGTGGGGACGAGAATGATTCAGATGATTTAGACGTGCCTCCGGGTGATGGTACGATTTACTATGACATCACTCAGACAAGAGGCATCTTGATGATGGATGCACAGGGGAAGGACATCATGGCCTTCATGGGCTTTGTAATTGCTAACAATTACAGAGATTGCTTTATTCACTACAAAGATCAACCAAAGAGATTGGCTGATGAGACCCTCGCTGTTCGCTCTAGGTATCCTAACCCCCCCAATGTTCAGTTCACAGATAAATGGGCCAAGTCAAAGATTGTTTCGATACTTAGCAATAAAAGATCTTCGCTTAAGAGGCATGCACTAGCGGAGCTTTCCAGGCTCCAGGGAGGTCAACCACCAAGGGGCCCGCCCCACACCGCTCACAAGCGTGAGTGGAAGAAAGCAATGAAGTTAGCAAAGGAGGAACCCAGTCTAAAGCACGTGGAGGCACGAAGGATCCAAATGGAGCAATATGGAAGCATGCATTTTGGAGCAGGGGGTGTTGAATCATGGGAGGCCCAGTTTGTAAGTATCGATCTCAAATTATATTGTTTATGTAGTTTATTAGGAGGTTGTTTCTTTGTACTAACCCCTCCGCAAATTGTGTCATCTTGCAGCTTGATATCGTGGGCAGGTACCCTACTCCTGTCGAGACAGCCTACCACCGCCACCATCGCAGAGGAGATACATGGAGACACTTCTATAATGACGGGTTGATTACTGAGGAGCAGTATATCCAGGCTACTGGAGAGTCCCCCGAAGTATTTGAAAGTAATTAAATAATGTCAATATTATAAATAAAGATTTGATTTTTCATACATTGATATATGTTGTCCCTTGTTTTACAGGACCCTGCACAAGAAGATGAGGAAGAAGACGAGGCAGAGAAGGGAGCGTAGAAGGGAGCGAGGACGTGGAGAACTTAGATTAGTCGTAGAAGTAGTGCTAGCTACTCTTTTTTGTACTGAGCCACTGGCTTGGCTTCGTGCCTCTTGTATATACACTCCTCTTATTTTTGGTACTTGAAGCCACAGGACGTGGCTTAGCTTCGTGCTATATGTACATACAAGCACTTTTTGAGCTATCAATTAATGCCTTGTAACTAAACGTTTTGGAGTTGTAATGTTTTATTTGGAATTGTATTTAATGTCAGCTATAGACGTGCTTGCAAGAGTGTTAATTAAAATGCGGTTGGCTGTAAGAATTGAATTACACAATGTGGAAATGGGATTCCTGTAACTACATAGCATACACAACATACACAGCATTCTGTTCAAGCACACAAAATTTAAAAAATATTATATAGCGCGTCTATATACGCGTCTGTCTGTTCAAGAAGCGTCTATTTGCACGTCTACAAACACGTTTATAATTGCGTCTATAAACACGTCTATAAACGCGTCTGTCTGTTTTTTAAAATTTCTCCCTGAGCATCTATTTGCGCGTCTATATGCACGTCTATAGGCGAATCTATAGGCACGTCTATATGCACGTCTATATGCACGTCTATAGGCGCGTCTGTTTGCTATCTTTTAAACGTGCCTTTAGACGCGGGTCTGTAGATGCGCTAGTAGACGTGCCCGTAAGTTTTTCTTTAGTTGAGTAAACGCGTCTGTGTGCGCGTTTGTAGGTGCTTTGTCTTGTTGTGGAGTATACGTGTGTCTTGTTGTGGAGTATACATAGTGCAACATGGCAGTGTGACAACGCTCTTGGGAGGTATGGTGGAATCGCTTCTTAAAGAGTTGTAGAGCTTGGAGACCTCAAGGGTTATGAGCTCAGCCATTGGAAAGATGCTCACGAGACAGTTACGGTTCACCAGGTAATCTCTTGTTAGATGTGTATCAGCGGGGTTAGGGTGAGCCATAGCAAGGAGAGAGAGTACTCCATTTTTAGTGCATGTTCCTCATGTGCTTATGTGTGTATGAGTGCAAGGGTAAAGAGGAGTGAAAGTCCTTGTATGAAGAAAGGCAATATCTTGGTGGTGAGAACTTGAGGAAGGAGGCAAAGAAGTGGAGCTAGCAACCACTAGTACAACTTGGAGTCTTCAAGAGATATGGGCTTGGAGCTAGCGACATGTCAAGGTAAGCATTATCCATTGAATTTGAGGAGGGGTAGTGTAGCCATTAACATTTTTTGTGCCATTGTTGAGGAAGCAACTGGTCTCTTTCTACTCTCTCTACACTCTTGTTGTCTTCTTACAAGTCCCTTTTCCCTAGAAACACCATATTAGATAATTTGGGAAAAGTCCCATTCCCATTTGAAAAATGGGAGCATGGTGAACTTGTCCAAAAGTTTATCAAAACCCCCTCATGTGACATATCATCTGAAAGATCTTGAAGAGTAGAATCTAAATCTATGATCTTCGACAAATTTGGAGTTAGTATGTTTAAGATATGTCTAAAACTATATGGAGTAATTGATTCCCAAAATGTGAGATTTTTCCCAAATTACCTAATATTGACTTTAGATATGACTTTTTGAAGCTGTGTGGATGGTTGAGAAGGGGATAAGTTGTGGATAAGGTTGTGAGAAAAGAGGTTTGTTTTTGCATTTTAAATGGTTGTTTGCATTGATAAAGAGTTAGAAAACTAAAAAACAAGTTGCATTTTTCTTAATCTTGAAAATTTGAAAAAATAAGGAGCCATTGATCCTTTGCTGGTTATCACATAAACATTCATGTTGTAAGACCAAATTGGAAACTTTGAACTAGAGAAATTGAGATTTGCACCCCTAACTATTGATTTTTTAATCGAAACCTGTAGACTTATGTTGACGTGATTCTATAGACTTCAAAATCATGCCCGTGATTCTACAGATTGTAAAATCATGCTCGTGATTCCTAATCACATCCATGATTTTTTGACATTCCAACTATCTTGAGATTGCGTATTTATTTCTAACCAATCAGATTTTATCTTATCTTATCTTATCCAACCATGATCACGGTTCATGGTTCACAATTCATGCTCGTTATTATTGGCATCATCAATCATGGTGACACATCATCAACGATGATCCAAGTGCATCAAACCAGCCGAGTCCCTCCTACCAAAGAAGCCTAGCGTCAACTCGCTTGGCCAACAAACAAAGGAGTGTGTTTGCTTTGTAGAGACTGAATTCTTTTGAATCATCAAGTAGTGAGGAAACCACGGGAGACCTTCTTAATGAGGAATTGACTCGGGAGAAGGGCACTTCTTCTCCAACATTATTTGGTGGATTCCTGGGCTTAGCCCAAGAAATCCTAGGATATACCTGTGAGCTTGAAAGAGAAGTTCCATAAGCTGCCAAGACATAGCCATCAAGCTTAGATAGGGAAACGGACACTATGAGACTTGAGGGAAGCACAAGCCCAACTCTGGAGGCTTGAACAAGAGAAAATGAGCTTAGATCTCCATAGGGAATTGGCAGAGAGAATTGCTTTTGACATGGCAATGTGTGGGGAAGGGTCTTCCAGCCTTAGTGGATTGAGACACAAGGAAGACATGGTATAATGCTAGAGAGATTGGACAAGCAATGGAGGAAGGCATGCCACCTCTAGAACTTATTCTAGAGGAGTCTCTGGAAGACTTGGCTTCTCTCGCAGCACCTCTCTTAGGCAATGATGATCTGTTGAGAGAAAACATAGAGAAGACCTGCACCAAGGTAGAAGTAGATGTGATGTTGAGAAACACAGAGTTCCAAGAGTATATGAGAGAATAGCGAGTCATGAAAAATGTTCACGAGTCATGAGTAGTCGTTTGCAACAAGCTATCTTGATTTTTCACTAGTCCTTGATCAATTTTACAATCTTTTGGAGACATTAAAGAGAATTGTTTTTATAACTTTTGCAAAATAAGCAGAGTTTCAAACTTCTTTTAAAAAATGTACATATTGCTAATTTAAAGGTGAAAAAAATTCACTTTTCATATCAAATAACAAAATGGAAAAAACAAGGTCAATGACAAGATTTAATATTCTTTAAAACTACTAATAATTCACGCATATGTATGTATTTAATCCCTGGATAATGCCTGAATACCTTTGCTTAATGCCATAATGCTCATGAATCAAACATTGAGAGACATAATGACCTTATTAAATCAACGTTAAAAATTATCTCTCTCTTAGTGCATCATCGCCCTCCCTCTCAACACATCATCTCAATGTATCGTCTCTCTCACTACAGTCATGCGTATCGTCTCTCTCCCTCTCCCTCTCATCGCATCGTCCTCTCTCACGCGGGCTTTCACCTAGAACAAAAAACCAGCCTAGCACCTTTTATACCCAGCATGAGACACTGAGATGGTTTACGGAACATTCCAGAGGTTAATAGGGTTAGTAGAAAAAATTCCCTTCACCTTAACAAAAATTTGGCCTAAGGTTGCTCTTGCCTTGTCTAATTAATTCATGTGAACAGTATTTTGGAGTTGGTCTGAATGTAAAGATGTAAAAACTGTAAAGTTGTTTTTGGAAATAAATAAATATATAACTATTGTTCCAAAAACAAAATGTTAGAAATTAAGGTGCTCTCTCTTCCCCCTCCCTCCGCCTCCGCCTCCGCCTCCGCCTCCTCCCCCTCTCTCTCGGCCCCTTTCTTTCTTTCTCTTTTCCCTTTCTCTCTCTCCGCACTCCCCTCCCCTCCTCCGTCCTCTCCTCTCCTTCTCCTCCTCTCACGATCAGTCATACAACCGCGTCGATGCAGACCGTCGTCGCTCAGGTGTATCTGGCGGAGCAAAGCACCCATATCTTGCTGTGGGTGTTTATTGAGCGCCTATGGAAGGACTACTTTGCAGATTCTTCGCAGTGGTGGGACAACTTCAAAAGCAAAGTAAGTGGCTGCCGTCTAGATTGTGAGGCTGGTGTTCTTGTATGTTGCGATCGAACAGACAAACCCAGAGGCCCTAGATCTCAAGGATAAGGATCGCTGTTGATGGACCGCCGTTGCAATCCAAGCTGTGTTATATACATGTTGTGGATTTACTCCCCTCTCTGGAAGAAGGTATGCTTCCCCAGCCCCAGCCCTCGGTTGAGAACCTTGTATACATCGTGCACACGTGCTCAAAAGAGAGGAACCTCGCATCTGCTGTGCGTTTGCATGCCTACACGTGCAACCGTGGGCTGCAAGCTCATACATCACTTGGGAACTACCTTGTCTCCATGTTCGTGGAAGTTGGAAGCATGTGCAATGCCCAAAAGGTTTTTGACAGGTTGCTGGCGAGGAATGAACGTTCCTGGAATTCTCTCATCCACGGTTACGTTGAACATGGGGAGTCAAGGCATGCTCTCACCCTGTACCAGAAAATGCAAGAGGATTCTGTACATCCAAGTGGGTTTACTTTTGTTGCCTTATTGAAGGCTTGTGCTAAGCTGAAAGATGTGGAAAGAGGCCAAGAAATACATGCTGAGATTGCCAGAAAGGGGTTGTTGAAAGTGGACCCTTTTGTTGGGACTGCGTTGGTCGATATGTATGCTAAATGCGGCTCACTTGAAAAAGCACAGGAAGTGTTTGACATCCTCCTGATTCGTAACGTAGTCACGTGGAATGCACTGATTGCTGGATATGTGCAACACAATCGCTGTGACGAAGCACTGAACTGTTTTGAACGGATGCAACTCGAGGGTGTCTCTCCAAATGCTGTCACGTTCACTTGCAGCCTCAAAGCTTGTGGCAGCATTGGTTCCACAGACAAGGGTAGCGAAATACATGCTGAGATTTCCAGAAAGGGGTTGCTAAAAACCAACCTCTCTGTTGGCAATATGTTGGTTGATATGTATGCCAAATGTGGGGTGTTAGCAAAAGCCCAGGAAGTGTTTGACATGCTTCCAGTTCAAAACGTAGTCACATGGACTGCACTGATTGCAGGATATGCACAAAATGAACGCAGCAACGAAGCACTGAAGTGTTTTGAACAGATGCAGCTCAAGGGTGTCGCTCCAAATGCTGTCACGTTTGCTTGCAGCTTGAAAGCCTGTGGCAGCATTGGAGCCATAGACAAGGGCAGTGAAATACATGCTGAGATTGCCAGAAAGGGGCTATTGAAAACAGACCTTTTTATTGGCAGTGCATTGATTGATATGTATGCCAAATGTGGCATGCTAGCAAAAGCACAGGAAGTGTTTGACATGCTTTCAGTTCGAAACGTAGTCACATGGACTGCATTGATTTCAGGATATGTGCAACACGACCAGAGTGAAAAGGCACTACATTGTTTTGAGCAGATGCAACTTGAGGGTGTCTCTCCTAATGCTGCCACGTTTGTTTGCAGCTTGAAAGCATGTGGCAGCATTGAAGCTGCAGATAAGGGCAGTCAATTACATGCGGAGATTGCCAGAAAGGGGCTGTTGAAGACTGACCTTTTCATTGGCAGTGCATTGGTTGATATGTACGCAAAATGTGGCATGCTAGCAAAATCACAGGAAGTGTTTGACATGCTTCCAGCTCGGAACGTTGTCACTTGGAGTGCATTGATTATGGGATATGCACAACATGAGTGCAATGAGGAAGCACTGAACTGTTTTGAACAGATGCAGCTCGAGGGTGTCTCTCCAAATGCTGTCACATTTGTGTGCAGCTTGAAAGCATGTGGCAGCATTGGAGCCATAGAACAGGGCAGTAAAATACATGCTGAGATTGTTAGAGAGGGGTTGTTGGAAATAGACCTCCTTGTTGGCAGCACATTGGTTGATATGTATGCCAAATGTGGCTCACTTGCAAAAGCCCAGGAAGTGTTTGACATGCTTCCGGTTCGGAATGTAGTAACATGGAATGCACTGATTGCAGGATATGTACAGCATGAGCATGGTGAGGAAGCATTGAACTGTTTTGAACAGATGGAAGTGGAGGGTGTCTCTCCAAATGCTGTCACGTTTGCATGCAGCTTGAAAGCCTGTGGCAGCATTGGAGCCACAGAGAAAGGCAGTAAAATACATGCGGAGATTGCCAGAAAGGGTTTATTGAAAACGGATCTCTTTGTTGGCAGTGCATTGGTTGATATGTATTCCAAATGTGGCTCACTTGCAAAAGCACAAGAAGTGTTTGACAGTCTTCCAGTTAGGAATGTAATCACATGGAGTGCACTGATAACAGGATATGCCCAGCTAGGAGAAATAGAAAATGTTCTCTCTATCTTCGACAAAATGACAAAAGAAGGCTATAAACCAGATCCGGCCACATTTGCTAGTGTTCTTAATGCTTGCAGTCATGCCGGTCTGGTAGATAAGGGCCAGACATACTTCCAGGCCATGAACAAAGACTATGGCATCCCTCCAACTCTTAACCATCACACTTGCATGGTTGATCTCCTTGGTCGGGCAGGCCAATTAGACAGGGCTGTAGCAATGATGAAGAAGACACCATTCCATCCCAGTATTGCAATGTGGATTGCAGTGCTGGGTGCTTGTCGAAAGTGGGGCAATGTGGAGCTTGGAAGACATGCCTTTGAACAGGCAGTGCAATTGGATGAGAAGGAAGCTGCAGCTTATGTTTGTATGTTTAACATCTATGCAGATGCTGACATGTATGAGGATGCAAAGGTGGAGGCAGTGAGAGTGAAAAAACAGAAGCCTGGACAGTGTGGTGGACTGATGCCGGTGGAATTATGCATTTGATTTTGATTGGTGGATAAAAAGCATTCCCAAGGAAAATGATTTAGGCAAAGCTCGAAGAATCATGTACAGGATTCAGGAAATGAAATATTTCTGATACTTTTTGGGTACTCCCAAAGTGTTACAGACTTATATTATATGTATACACATCAAATCTAGATGAGGATCTACTATCTATGTCCATTTTTTATGTTCTCAAATGTGTGCTGATGGAGACATAATTGGGTTATTATTGGTGCACTTGACAAAGTTTCAATTAAGAAGTCTTATATAAGATTTTGCATAAGCTAGTCAAGAAGAACCACCAACGTTTATGCTTTTTTGAGCTCGGGAGCGCTTCTGAGCTCCCCCCCATCGCCTGTGTGTCGCCTGTGCTCCCCCCCCCCCCTCCTGTTGCGTGTCTTAGCCCGCCCCCCCTCTCTCGCTTCTCGTGCCTCCCCTTCTTCCTCCGCCCATCCCCCCTCTACCCTCGGCACTTCCGTCTTCTCCCACCCCCCTCTCTCTGCTTTCCTTTGCATCCCTAGCCTCTCGCCTCCTTTCGTAGGCGCCCCCCCCCCTCCCCCTCCCCCCCCTTTTTTTCCGTCCTCTTTTTCTGTTCTCTGCCTCTCTCCGTTTCTCCCCTCCCGTGCAGGTTGGTGCTTTCAGGCTCTTTGGGGTTTTTGCTCTATTCGGCAAGCTTCGGCCTATTCTAGTCTTCGTCCTCAGGACTCCTCCATGGCAGGCGCTCCGTCATCCCCGACCGAGGCCGCCGTTGCTTGCATTTCCTTCTCCGAAGCGGATCTTCAGATTCGTGCAGACAGCTCAGGGATCTTTTACATTCAGTGCAGCCCTGGGGACAGAGTGGGATCTTGGGATGGTGGCAGCTGCCATCTAGGGCCAGGCAGTCGAGCTCTCCCAGCACCTCCAGGATCTTCGCATCACTGACATTCTCACCCATTTCTGTCCTTTGGCTAGGATGGAGCTTGGAGGCTCTGCTCATTGAGGCCAGGACAGGGAGATGGTAGTCTCCAACTTGGAGGTGCTGCTTTTTGTCTTCATGCATACTTTTGTCGTGGTACCTCTCCCCCCCTCTTTTAGATACCTCTATTGTGATCGATGGAGTCCGGAGCATGCATACGCTCGCACTCGTACAAAGTGGCGTCACATCGATTAGTGCCCACCTGGCGCACCTTTGTCCCCGCACGGATTATGATTATTCCCCGTCTAAACCCTCACCTAGGACTCTTCGAGTGGAGGGCAGGTCCGCTAGTGCCGCATCACAAGAGACTAATATATGGATTGCTTTATGGAACATTCTACGTTTAGGGGGGCCTCAGTGCTTTCAGAGACGAGGTGTCCCACGAGGCGAGCTCCAGAGAGCCATGGTTGGGGGACCTATAGACATTTTATTCCTCTAGGAGCACCACCTCTTAGAGGGGCGCACCTGCAGATGCGGGAAGATTCTTCCATGCAAGAGTCACACTTTCTGGTCCCCATCTTTTGGCTCCAATAGGACACAGGGAGGGGTTTGTATTTCTATCAGTGAGCAGTTGCCAGCAGTGACTGGCTCAAGAGTCATCGTCCCCCGGGCGTGCACAGTGGATTACCATTACTATTGGAGAGGATAGCATTGGCTTCCTCAACGTTTACGCTCCGAACGCTGCTGCAGGTAGAGCCCTCTTTTGGAGCTCAATACGGCAAGCCTTCCCTCAGGCTGACTTTTGGTGCTTGGGTGGTGACTTTAACATGATAGAGGCAGTAGAGGACAGACTTGGGCATGGCACGGTCACAGTTTCAGGAGCAAAGTACTCAGGCTGGGAGGAGATGATTCTTGCAGTCAAGGGACAGGACCCTTGGCATCTTCCAGAGTTTGGGCGTAGCCCTCGGAGCCTTCGTTTCTCGAGATCGGATAGGGGGAGCACCGGCCCCAACCTCTCAAGACTTCATAGATTTTATGTTGATGAGTGGGCTTGCAACCAAGGGGGTATGATTGGTATTTTGGCAGACACTTAATTTTCTGACCACGTCCCGGTTATTGTCCTTAGAGGACCCCTGGAGGCATGACAGCCAGGTGAGCTCGAGGATCCCGGACAACCTCATTCAGGACCTAGAGATTTGCAACAGGATGGAGTAGATACGGACAGGATTGGATTTTCTTTTAGGCTCTGCTACGCGCAAAGTGGATGAGGGCTTAGGGGAGATCAACTGTTTCTTGTAGGAGGCAGCCCAGAACCGATTAGAGGGTTTTCAGAAGCAGGAGAGGAATTTGAGGAGTCTTTTCTCTCTACAGCGGCTTCAAGAGAGGTCCGGGATAGCCAGTGGATCGAGAGTCAGCTTGCCGCCGCTTGCACGAAGATTAGATCCATAGAGGAGAGCAGGGTGGAGTACAGATATCATGCCAGGGCCTCTTTTTGGACTCAGGCAGACAATTGGGTCACAGGGGATTTCTTTGAGATAGCTGGCTCCCACAGGAGGAGAGACGGTATTCGCAGGTTGTGTGGCTAGGATGGAGCTATTATTTCAGATCCCCCCTAGATGAGAGCCATTGACATGGACTTTTTTCGATCCCTCCTCAGTAGTGTCCCAGTATCTCCACAGGTGGTGGAAGTACACGAGAGGGTCTGGCGGCATACGAGGGAGGTGGTCCCCCCTTCTCTTCGGTCATTCTTACTGACACCTTTTACTGCTGAAAGGAGTTGGCAGAGGCAGTGACGAGACTTCCCATTGGTATCTCCACAGGTGGTGGAGATACGCGAGAGGGTCTGACGGCATACGAGGGAGGTGGTTCTCCCTTCTCTTCGGTCATTCTTATTGACACCTTTTACTGATGAGGAGTTGGCAGCGGAGGCAATGACGGCACTTCCCAGGGGCAAATGCCCGGGGGCGGACGAGCTTCCAGTCTCCTTCTTTCTTCGCCATTGGGACCTCATGGAAGGGGGCCTTTGTGCTGCCTTCAATGAGATTATGATCATAGGTGCCATGTGAGAGAGGCTCTCAGAGAGCTTGATTCACTTGATTCCCAAGGAGGGTGGTGACAAATTGGAGATTCAGCAGTGGAGACCCATCACTCTTCTAGGGACAGCCTATAAGATCTTGGCCAAGGCCATCAGCAAGACACTTCAGCCTTTTCTCCCAGATTTGATCGATTTTGAGCATTCTAGACAAAATCTTTACGTTCTGGGAGGCGACAGCGTCGTCCAGGATGCGGTAGCTGGACCTCATTGTGCTACTCCTAGACTTTGAGAAAGCTTGTGATAGGGTGGATTGGAGATTTTTGGAGGGCACTATGAGCCGGATGGGATTCCCCATGGAGTGGATTCGTGGAGTCTCAGGACTTAACTCAGCCTCACACAGCCAAGTTCTCATTTAGGGAGCCCATGGTGACAGATTCCCCCTCTCCCACTCAGTTAGACAAGGTTGTCTTTTGGCACCTTACCTCTTCCTATTCGTTTCGCCGAGGCCATGAGTAGTTTTCTCTCCGCCCAAGAGACCGGGCTTCAGGGATTGCGTCTTCTCGTCTGCATGCAGGAGGAGCTGCTGGACTCAGAGCTTGTAGACGACACAACAGCTTCCCGACTTGGCAACTAGTCCAGGATTTTCAATGGGTCCGGAGGGGCACTTCAATTCGATATCTCGGTTGCCATGTTGGCATTGATATCTCTCCTGAGGAGCAGCTTGCCCCCCTTCTTTTGAGTATTCAAAAGAAACTTTTATATTGGAGCTCGGCGAGGCTCTCCCTAGCACACAGAGTGGTGGTGGCAAACCAGGTACTTCTAGCCACACTGTGGTACATCACTTCGTGCTGGGCCTTTTCTCGGGCATGCATTGGCCAGGTACAACGATTGATCTGAAACTTCTTATGGGCCGAAAGTGATGGGAGGCCAGCCAAGGCCAAGGTGGCATGGCGAGTGCTCATTCAGCCACGTAGCAGAGGGGGGCTTTGTTGAGAAAACGTGGTGCTTATGCTAGATCAAAATGAGTGGAGGAGAGACCAAAAAATACAAGAAATGAACTTGTTTATTAAGTTGCTTATGCATACAACTTGGCCTTTGCACCATACAAAATGCCTTCTAGCTTTGCCTTTAAATAGGTGAGCTAGTGGACCATAAGTCCATTCACACACACACACACACACACCCTTCTCCTACCCTTTTACATGACCTTAGTCTTTTAATACCCTCCCCCCTCAATACCAACTATGAAAAAAATTTGGAATAGGTGGTATTGGACATAGGTTGCCTTTATAACATTAGGCGTACAAGGTTAGGAATATAGATGTTGTTACATTGAGATTTAAAACAATTTCTCAGTGGAGTTAGAGGCTGATGCAAAGTTAGCCTCTGACTCTTTGTTAGGACATTTAGAAGTGATATGCCCTGTTTGTTTGCACTTGTTACATTTCATCTTATTGGGATATTTGATCCAATAATTATTTGCAAAATGACCTACCTTTTTGCAATGGGTACACCTTACTTTGCTCACTTGATGTGACAAAGCTTGTTCGATATTCAATGGAGTCGATGCATTTGAAGATTCAGCTCCTCCCTTTGGCCTCTTTTCTTTATCAAGACAAGATTGAATGACTCCTTCAAGGGTGGGATTAGGTATGTTCTTCAGGGTGGTGACTAAGGTGGGGTACACCTTCTTGACTGCTTTTAACAAAACAGCCACTGCATCATCTTCATCCATTCTCGCATTCACTGATGCAAGTTGAGCCATAAGGCTCCAATGCCGTCTCCCTCTTTGAGCTCCAAGCTGAAAAATTCAATTTTAAGTGAGATCTTGGAATTCTTACCACGAGCTCCATAGAGCTTGTCAAGCTCATCCCATTTCTCCTTTGCAGTCAGAAGCTGGTCCACATGGTGAATAAGAGCCTCATCAAGATGAAGCATGATGATGGCTTGTGCCCTCTTATCATCTTCAATATCTTCAGCCTTAGTTCGATCAATAACCTTAGTGCCGGAGATGAATGGCCAAAAACCTTTGGACATCATCTTGTACTTGACAAGAACTTGCCAAGTATAAAAGCCCTCTCATGAGAACTTCTTAATTTGGGTGTTTTCCTTTGACATTGGATATTGAAGGGAGATTATAAGAGAGTAATGGGTTGATTTATGAAGAAGAAAACCAGAAAATTTATGATGTTTTGGCTTAAGTAGAAAAAGAAAGGCTTATGAGAGTGCAACAACCCTTAATCAAGCTAAGGATGTTGCATAAAAAAGGAGATTAAGATGGTGAAGCTTATGGTTTAGCACTTAGGGTTTGTGCTCAACTACTAATTTTGATGGAGAGAGCTTCATTAGTGTCAAGGAATACTTTCTTTGGTGATTAAGATCACCATTAGTGTTTAGCAACACTATTAGTGCTTAAGAGCACATTTTTAGCATCAAATGACACTTGTATTGGTGATTAGATTCACCATTAGTGTCTAAGAAAACTCTTAGTGTTTAGAAACACTCTGTAATGTTGAGAGGCTCCTCTTTGCTGATGGCTACACCCATCAATAGTGTTTAGCAACACCTTTAGTGCTAATAAGCACACTTGGGAATGTTGAACACTTTGATGAAGCTTGATGAAGTTTGATGAATGAGACTTATGAACACCTCATGGTGTATGCCAACAACTTCAGAGGATCTGGAACAAGCCCTCACAAGAGCACTTAAGAGATTTAGAGCCAAGAAGAGAAGATTAGTGCAAAAAAACACTTTATTTTGAAGCTTTAATGGAAGCTTCAATGGCTACCACAGTGGGTAGGCCTGGTCTTTCCTCTATTGCGCGCACATCAGGCCGCCATTAGACCTGAGACTTTGGTAGTAGGGGCTCCTTTAGGTGGGCTTCAATTGCCCGAAGATTTTGTAACTTGGTCTTACACGCAGGAGGTGAATTAGGCGTATGACCATGCTGCAGCAAAAAAAATGCGCCGGCCTGCTCAGAGCTCAGTGCCGCGGCCTTAGTACCCCGACATCAACCATTAGTAGTACAAACTGCAGCGCCTACACCTCCTCTACACTTTCCCAGTTGGAAACATGCCGAGTTCTTGCCTCCACAAGATGCTAGAGCTCCTCCACTGGCAGGAAGTTCAACTCCACAAAAAAAGGAAGATAAGATTGACCTATTCTACACCACAAAAAAATGACCTAATCTTGCCAAGCTCTAGATACCATGTTGAGAAAACGTGGTGCTTATGCTAGATCAAAATGAGTGGAGGAGAGAGACCAAAAATACAAGAAATGAACTTGTTTATTAAGTTGCTTATGCATACAACTTGACTTTGCACCATAAAAAGGCCTTCTAGCTTTGCCTTTAAATAGGTGAGCTAGTGGACCATAAGTCCATTCACACACACACCCTTCTCCTACCCTTTTACGTGACCTTAGTCTTTTAATAGGCTTGTCCTCATATCGATCCTACTATTCAGAGCCGTGCCCGTGATGGGCAACGTGCCCTGCTGGGCAAGCTGATTGTCAGAGGACTCCTTGGTGAAGAGCCCTAAAAGGATTTCTTATTGGCCCGGATTTCAGCCCGCACTCTGAGCCTTGGGGCCCATGGCCGCAGAGTACCCGATGGATCTTCACAGAGATGTGAGCCTGTGGTTTTGGCAGCTTTTGAGGACAGATTTGCAACCAGTTTACTTCGAGCTTGGGATTATCTTAGGCCAGCCCTTAGATAGTTCCAGTTGCCTTAGAGGAGTAGCGCCGGCAGCCTTTGGTCTGAACCCCTTGATCTGTTTACCTAGTGGCCACATGTTAGGGGCCCGACCGCATGTAGCTTGGGGAGCCTTGAGCATAGGACCAGTCAGGTCTCTTGGAGATTGGATTGCACACAAGCAGTTACCCTTGTAGGAGCAGGAGCGAGGCCTGACAGGGATCCAGGGTCGAGATAGGCTCAGCATCGACATTGACTCAACTATCCCTCAAGAGTGGATTCATCGCTTTTCTGAGCCGGTTGACATGACCATTACCGCCTCCCCGGTGAGGGACCTCCCCCTAGAGTCCCCCAGGTGCGGAATCCCCCATGATCTTGGGACAGCGTGTGAACTATAGTTTCTTCTGATGTTCGTTGACGGAAGGGATTGACATGTTTGAGGAGACAGTAGCCCCTATTCGCGTATGTGTGGTTTTTCACCACTCCAGACCCTCTACACCAGATAATGGCGCGATGATCTTCTCTTTCCCCTTCAGTGCAGCCTCGGGGGGGACGGAGTGGGATCCTGAGTTGGTGGCATCTGCCATCTAGGGACAAGCATTTGAGCTCTCCCACCATCTCCACGATCTTCGCATCACCAACATTCTCACCCATTTTTGGCCTTTGGCTAGGATGGAGCTTGGAGGTTCAGCACATTTAGGGCAGGACAGGGAGATGGTAGCCTCCAACCTGGAGGTGTTGCTTTTTATATTCATGCATACTTTTGCCGCGGTACCTCTCCCCCCTTCTTACAGATATCTCCATTGTGAGTGATTGATGGAGTCCAAAGTATGCATACGCTCATGCTCGGACAAAGTGGCATCACATGGAGGACAGGATCAGTACCCACATGGCACGCCTTCGTTGCTATTGATTTCATTGTAGCACATTCTCGATGAGAGCAGAGTCTTTCTTGTATCATTCCTTTCAATATCTTGATATATAGTGTTACACTCTTGTGGTGTTGGGTCTATCTCTGTGTGTGTGCGAGGTGAGTGAGGTGTCAGTGGTGTGTGGTGTGAGTGTGAGGCCTATAGGGATACTACGATGCTAGGTGGTGGTCGGAGAGCACGGTAGATAGTGTAGAGCATAGGTCTTGTATGTCTAGCCAATGAGGTTGACTCATCCTTGGCGGGTATACTTCCCTGAGAGGATCCTTGCTCCCTTCTTCCCAACCTTAGTGTTTGTGTTGGTAGTCCTCGAGTTTCCTATAGCGAGGACCGGCGGAGTCATTCTTGTTCCTGACAACACTAGAAGAAAGTGCCGACCGGTGGTACAATCAATTTCTTATCAACCACTTCCGAGATTGGGCCACCCTCATGCTACAGTTCTTGGCTACCTTTCAGCCGATGAACTACTTCATCCTCATTGCTCAAGAGCTCAACCAACTCTCCATGAAGGCAAGGGAATCAATGGCCCAACTTGTCACAAGAGCTAAAGTTTTGGTCGCTCTGCTACCCCAAGATCGTGGAAACTACATGCTGCAATAGTGGGTGCTTTGAGTACTCCCTACTCAAACGACGATGAAGATGAGAGAGACCTTTCCACCCCAAGGCACCCTGTAAGACTTCCAGGATAGAGCTACACAACTGAAGAATGCTTGCCTCATGGGTGGCGGAGCGCAGTACCTCTTGGTCCCCACTTATCCCTGCATGTCTTTGTCTCCAAGTGTTCCTTTAGTCCCGACGGTAGCTTCTACATCCACTTCCATGGATGAGCTAGCCAGCTCAAGAAGGAGCTTGAAGATTTCAAAAGGTCACAACAAGAGGACGTGGCCTTGGCAACGCTTAGGAAGGAGATCGAGAGAAGCTCAAGGTCAAAGATCCCAAGACGAGTCCATGGTGCCCGGTATGTAGCTCGCAAGGCCATCTTCCAAATGACTATCCCACCAAAAAATATTGCTCATTTTGCTCAAAGGCAGGCCATAAGGACAAGAAGTGTTACTACCTCAAGGGGCTTCACCTTATGCAACAAAAGTTTAAGCAAGGTGCCTCCCCACTTAATCCCTTCACCGAAGACTACTTGGTGACCCCAACCAGTAGTGCTTCAACTTCTGCCCAAGCCCCTAACCACTAACCAAACCCAACACCCTTCTTGAATCCTCAATCAGCTAGAGTAGCTACCCCCAATCCCAAGCTTATATTAACCTTGTCCCCACTGGTCCCTCCTACTTAGCTGCTCCACATACCCTTCCCTCCCCCATGGCTACTTTTGTACAAACCCCTCCACCGCCCCAAGCCACATCATCTCAGCAGCGGGAGCTCAAGTAGCCACGGTAGCATACACTAATATCCATCATCCCGAAGCAGCCCTAACATACAACCCCCTGCCTATGTAAATCCCATATCAAATCCCATATCAAACAATCACTCTCCCAAACAATCACTCTCCCAACCTATCAACAGTACCTCCCACCCGTTGCCACTCCCACAAACACCCCAAGTCTATCAAAACCCACCCCCGGTGGTCTATGTAGTAGCCCCTCCAGTACCTCCGGCCACTAATAACACGTATGGGGCTCGGCCTATCACCAATCGCCGTCCTCCCAACAACAACTCCACCTGACCTCTTATATGCCACCGCTGTGGGGGGAGCGGCCACATGCAAGCTCAATGCACTGTGCTAGAGGGCTCGCCCCCCCATGCCTCCATTGCCCGGAGAGCCGAGACCACTACACCAGGGATTGTCCTAGAAACCCACTGTTAACATGGTGGAAGCAGTGGTGCCATCTTCCAAGGTTGACACTCCAATAGTGGCACTGGTGCCACCTCCCACTGCTGGTAGTGATGACCGTCATCCGGTCGTCCCAAGGAGTCCCCAAGACACCAACATCTCCTCTTGATGGTGCAATTTACCCATCCATGGTGGAACAAGCTTATAAGGAGGTTGTGGAGGAGTTCACTCAAACACCACCCATGGAGAAGGAAGCAGCGCCTATTGAGGGATTAGTATGCGAAATGAATTTTGTGGTGTTAGACCTCCCACCAGCTCGAGGGGCCTATAGCTTGCTCATTGGAAGGCCTTGGTTAAGGGCATCTCAGGTGATCGATGATTGGGGTCGGGACAACTTGCATATCCCTAACCTGGAGGGGACAGTGACCTTGCCCTTGGAAAAAGGCGCCGATGAGAGTGCACGAGGCAGTGCCCTACATGACATGATTCCCATTCGGGAGGAAGGACCCACTGACAAGGAAGAACAGGAGGAATGGCAAGGATTACCAGAGGATGAGGCATGGGATCCATTCGGCTCAGAAGGAGAGGCAGCAAAACCTCTATGGAGTTGGTTAAATTCCTATGAGGGGTTCCAGTGCAATATGGTGGACATAGTGGAGTTGGACCCAGACCCTGGACCCAGACCCTATTCAAGAGGTGTCCCAAGAAGAAGATCTCTCATAAGAAGTAGTACGGGATTGGATAGAATCTTTGCTCACCCTGGTCTCCTCCTTTGCAACAGTGTCTCAAAAACAGGAAGAGATAGAGGTCATAGGTCTAGGAGGGGAACCTGAGTTTTCTTGACAACTTTGCAAGAAGGTCTCTCAAGAGGAGTCATCAGAGGCACCTATAACCCTCCTAGACGCACCCGCAAACAAGGAGAGGTGGGTAGAGCACCTCAGGACTAGGGAGGAAGCCTTGCCACTAGAAGAGATACCCGCTGGCCGGATGGAGGAACACATTGGTGGTGCTTTCCCTCTGGACATAACCCCAGCCCCTAACCCCTTATCTGTCCATCAAGCAGCACTCGGCACCGCTCCTCTTCCACCCACCACTTACCACCACGAGGAGGTGAGAGAGCTGAACTTGGGCACAACAGAGGAGCCACACCCCATCTTGGTGGTGGCAACTTGAGTCTAGGAGGACCCTTCCACTCTTCAAAGAATCACCAACTTTTTCAAACACCAAGATGTGTTTGCATGGACTTACAAGGATCTTCCAGGGATAGACCCAACCATTTGCACTCACATAATTCCACTAAAAGAAGGCGGTTGGCCAGTCAAGAAGGGCATTTGCAGCATGAACCCAAAATATTCAAAGGTAGTGAAAAAAGAGCTGGACAAGATGGAAGAGGCAGGTATCATCGTTCTCATTGAGCACTTCGAGTGGTTGTCACCTATAATGGTGATTCCAAAAAAGAAGACCAACAACATTAGGATATTTGTCGACTTTAGACCCCTCAATCAGTGCACAATCAAAGACGGGTTTCCCTTGCCTTTCATAGAGCGGGTTATGGAAGATGTGGCCGGCCATGTGCTCTATTCCTTCATGGATGGATTCAGCGGCTACAACTAGGTAGTGATCGATGAGAAAGATCAGCTCAAGACAGCAACAGTGGGGAACATATGCCTACAAGATGATGCCCTTTGGTCTTCACAATGCCCCAGCCTCATTCTAGAGGACCGCCACCAAGATTTTCCAGGAGTATTTGAATGATTTTTTACGCATCTTTTTGAATGACTTCTCTAACTTCAGTGGGAAAAAAGGCATGCTTAGGGTGGTGGTTCTAGAGGAACACCTACCTCAACTCACTTTGGTGTTCGTGAAGTGCAAGGTATCTGGTCTCCGCCTTAACCCCTTCAAGTGCCATTTCCTTGTGGGTCATGGTGCCCTACTGGGTCACATCATCTTAGCTGATGGTCTTTCTCCTGATCCCGACAAGATCATTGTTATTCTCAGATTATGCCCTCCGTCCAATCCTGAAGGTGTGCAGGAGTTGCTCGGGCATACAGGCTACCAACGTCGGTTCGTCCGCATGTATGCAGATATTTGTTTTCCACTCAACCACTTGCTCCACTTGGATGTTCCCTTCCATTGGGGCCTTGATCAAGAGAGAGCCTTCACTTTTCTCAAGTACATGCTGGTGCATGCTCCGGTACTCATCACACCAAATTGGGAACCAAATTGGGAATTGATCTTCCATGTACACATGGATGCCAGTGCAATAGCAGTGGGAGCAGTACTAACGCAGCCAGATGTAGATCTGAAGATGGATAGCCCTATTACTATGCAAGTAGGCAACTCAATCGGGCCGAGATAGACTACTACACCACAGAGCAGGAGGGTTTGGCCATAGTCTACTCATTTCAGAAATTCAGACATTATTTATTAGGGCATCACTTTGTGGTCATCACGGACCATCAAGCACTGAAGTGTTTGTTGAATAAAGCCCAGGTGGCTGGCAGGATCTAGAGATGGCTCTTTCTCTTTCAAGAATTTGACTTTAAGATTATGGTCCATGTCATGGCTGATCATCTGTCCAGAATCCCAAGTGGGGAGCCAACCTCGGATGATGGGATTTGTGATGATCACCCGGACAACATGTTGTTTGCGGTGGATGCCACCCCTACTTGCTATGAGGACATTGTGATGCTGTTGAGCACAGCTAGGTTTCTCCAGAATGCTGATGCCAAGGCAAAGAGGAGGCTTTTACTTAAGAGTAGGCCTTATCAGCTCATTGCCGGACAGTTGTACAAGAGGGGCAAGGATGAAGTGTTGAGGAGATGTGTCAACCCTCATGAGGTTCCCCTCATCATGGAGGATGCGCATTCTAGACCAGGTGGAGGTCACTCGTCTGGCCTTGTCACCGTCCAAAAGATCATGTAGTCTGGTCTATGGTGGCCCTCCCTGTTCTTTGACTATAGCAGAAAGTGGGTGCAACAATGCGACATATGTCAAAGGTCTGGACCCAAACCAAATAGTAGGCACTACTTGCCTCTCCATGTTTCACCACCCTCGGAGTCCTTTGAGAAGTGGGGCATTAATTTTGAGTACATTTTGGTGGCCACCGACCATGTGACCAAATGGGCTGAGGCCAGAGCCACTCAGGGCAACACTGCTCTCACAGTGGCCGAGTTTCTGTATGAGAGCATCTTCATCAGGTTTGGGTGTCCCATCGAAATCATCAGTGATAGAGGGAAACATTTTGTGAATGAAGCCGTAGATACCCTATTGGCACGTTATCAAATCTTCCATCGGAGGTCCTGTGTATACTACCGCGGAGGGCTAACAAGAAAGTGGAGAGCACCAACAAGGTCTTGTGTAAGTCCCTGTTTTACAGGTAGCCAAGGAGCACTCAACCAATGGGATCAAGCCCTTTTGGGTGTATTGTGGGCTTATCACCACACAGCTTACAAGGCAACCACCTTGCACACTCCATTCCACTTGCGTTTGGGCTTGAGGCCATATTACCGTTTGAATTTAATGCAGGCTAATCGAGAGTGGGGCAGCCTAGGATTGCCACCTATCACCCCGCATACTCTGATCGGTAGGAGCAGCTCGAAGTCTTGGAAGAGACCCGTCAACTCGCTCAGATGGCCACAGAGGTGGAGCAAATTCGACGTAAAGCGTGGCATGATCGACACTTGAGACTTCCTCAATTCTCCGAAGGTGACTTGTCTTTGGTCTAAAATTCTAAATATTTAAAAAAGGCTCGGAAGTTGGTGCATGCTTGGCAGGGTCCCTTCTGGGTGGTGGAGATCTTGCCCATGGGTGTGGTGCAACTAGAAAC
The DNA here is from genome assembly GCF_041138505.1 of Cibotium barometz. Taxonomy (NCBI): domain Eukaryota; kingdom Viridiplantae; phylum Streptophyta; class Polypodiopsida; order Cyatheales; family Cibotiaceae; genus Cibotium; species Cibotium barometz. The sequence goes on from NC_141100.1 coordinate 32,842,095, forward strand.
TCTCCAAGGTGCCTCCCTTCGATCGGTGAACGGCTCTAGGGTGTATGCTTGGCAAGGTCCCTTCTCGGTGGTGGAGCTCTTGCCCATGGGTGCGGTGCAACTAGAAACTCTCCAAGGTGCCTCCCCTCCATTGGTAAACGGCTCTAGGGTGAAGAAGTATTGGCCTCCTCAAGTGTGACAAGCTAGCAAGTGCTCATGGGGATGACACGGGTTGTACATATTTTATATACATTTTTAAATCTTCTTTTATCACTTTATTGGTTTTCTTTGCATTTTTCATTTTCTCTTTTTTTTCTTCTAGTGGGTTAGAGGGTGGCCTCAATCTCCGCCAATCACCCTACTCCCTCCCCTCTCACTTCTCCCCTCGGCCTTCTTCACCGATTTTCTCACCGCTCAAACAAAAAAATTTAAAAAAATAAAAAATAAATCTCCCTTCGTAGTTTATTTTCCTATTAAAAAATATCACCCTTTCATTTTTTTAATTTTCTTTTTCCCACAAAAGAAACCCTCCCTAAATATTTTTATTTGTTTTTTTCCCCACAAAACCCTTGTATTTTTTCCGAAAAAAACCTCCCCCCTCCTAGTTTCTTTTTTTTTCCTATTATTAAAAAAACAAAACAAAACAAAAAAACCAACAAAAAAAACACCCGCAACATCTCTCATCTCTCCTCCCTCACCGACGTCTCTCTCCCCCCCTCTCCCTCACCTCACCAACCTTGAACCACCCCCTCCGAACCCCTCCCTCTCTCTCTCTCTTTCCCCCACCGACCATCCCCTCTCTCATACCCCACCGACCAACCCCTCTACCTCGCACCCTTCTCTCCCCTCACTGACTGCTCTCACCTGGGCGGCGGCCCCCTTGTTCACTCATCCCACCAACCCAACCCTATCGTCTGCAGCTCTCTCCCTCCCACACCCCACCGACCAACACCCCCCCCTCACGCTTCCCCCCCTCTCCTCTCTCGTGTGCGACACCCCCCCCCCCCCCCCCCGCCCCAACCACTCTCCTCACCCCACCAACCAGCCCCACCCCCAGCCTCCCAGGAAGTGTTTGACATGCTTCCAGCTCGGAACGTTGTCACTTGGAGTGCATTGATTGTGGGATATGCACAACATCAGCGCAATGAGGAAGCACTGAACTGTTTTGAACAGATGCAGCTCGAGGGTGTCTCTCCAAACGCTGTCACATTTGTGTGCAGCTTGAAAGCATGTGGCAGCATTGGAGCCATAGAACAGGGCAGTAAAATACATGCTGAGATTGTTAGAGAGGGGTTGTTGGAAATAGACCTCCTTGTTGGCAGCACATTGGTTGATATGTATGCCAAATGTGGCTCACTTGCAAAAGCCCAGGAAGTGTTTGACATGCTTCCGGTTCGGAATGTGGTCACATGGAATGCACTGATTGCAGGATATGCACAGCACGAGCATGGTGAGGAAGCATTGAACTGTTTTGAACAGATGGAAGTGGAGGGTGTCTCTCAAAAGCCGTCACGTTTGCTTGCAGCTTGAAAGCCTGTGGCAGCATTGGAGCCACAGAGAAAGGCAGTAAGATACACAAAAGAAGGCTATAAACCAGATCCGGCCACATTTGCTAGTGTTCTTAATGCTTGCAGTCATGCCGGTCTGGTAGATAAGGGCCAGACATACTTCCAGGCCATGAACAAAGACTATGGCATCCCTCCCACTCTTAACCATCACACTTGCATGGTTGATCTCCTTGTTCGGGCAGGCCAATTAGACAGGGCTGTAGCAAGGATGAAGAAGACACCATTCCATCCCAGTATTGCAATGTGGATTGCAGTGCTGGGTGCTTGTCGAAAGTGGACCAATGTGGAGCTTGGAAGACATGCCTTTGAACAGGCAGTGCAATTGGATGAGAAGGAAGCTGCAGCTTATGTTTGTATGTATAATGTCTATGCAGATACTGACATGTATGAGGATGCAAAGGTGGATGCAGTGAGAGTGGAAAAAACAGAAGCCTGGACAGTGTGGTGGACTGATGCTGGTGGAATTATGCATTTGATTTTGATTGGTGGATAAAAAGCATTGCCCCAAGAAAAATGATTGAGGCAAAGCTCGAAGAATCATGTACAGGATTCAGGAAATGAAATATTTCTGATACTTTCTGGGTACTCCCAAAGGGTTGCAGAAAGTTCTTCCTTTTCGGTGCACTCGAAAAAGTTTCAATTAAGAAGTCTTACATAAGATTTTGCATAAGCTTAACACTGTTTTTCTCAGTGCTGTTTTTCTCACTATTTGAATAAGGCCAGCTCCAGTGTGCTTATGTTTTTGTAAGTACTACTTAGCTGACTGAGATGATGGACAGGATAATTTCTGGTTATGCAAGCTTTCTCAGACACATGCTCTCTCCAGCACACACTTTACAGTGTTGTCATCCTGTTGGAGCTCTCTCTCTCTCTCTCTCTCTCTCTCTCACACACACACACACACACACACACACACACACACTCGTGTAGGGAATTGGGACCGACCTGCATCCAAAGCACCAAACACAAGTGTTCTGGACCACCCCCAAGCCCCCAGATTTCACAGCCTAACTTTTTCAAGGGCAAGACTAGATCCAAACCCCCACATTGTTGGCTCAACACAGTTATGTACACATCCACTCATTTAGGCCTTTGGCCATGTTAGTAACCCTGCTTACATGAGATTATTAAATCATGTCACACCAATGCTTTCCTTCCTATGTCTTGAGAAAGTCTCTCATCAAGCCATCAACCATCATCAGCTCCTCTACAGAACACACGTTCTGACAATCACAAGCAACATTTTTTAATGTTTGGGAAATAATTTTGGAGTCCCAATTCCCAAAGAGAAATTGTAAACAGTCTCAAAGTCTATCAAGTCTCACTTCCAGATTCACAATCTTTTACAGATGTTTACAAAAATGCTCTTAAGGTAATACTATCCACGGTTAACTTGCATAACCAAGTCATCAATCCAAGAGCAACCACATGATCTATTGGAGGGTATTTAATAATATTGCATTATCAATCCACACTTGATTAAGAAACCCAAGATTGTCTTTCTAAGGATTTTAAATATAAGCTTTTGTGTTACCTTTTGGCCTTCCATGTATGTAGGAGAATGTAGTTTAGGTTTTCTAGAACTATGGCTATGTTTGCCTTGTTGTATGGTAGTTCCTACACCTCCTAGTCTTCACCCTCAATTGTGGCTAGTTGTATCAACAATGCTTCATTTCTTCCTCTACTAGGAATAAAAAATACTTATCCACATTGTCCATGAATAATCTCTAGAGTTAGTACTGTCATGAAAGATAATTGCCAAGCCCAATTGGACTCCTATTTGCCGACGGATCCCATCTACATTCACATCCTTCATAGGCAATCTTGGTATTCTCTTCCATTTGCCCCTAGATCTATTTTTTTTTGGAAATATATAATTATATTAATAACTAATAGATTAATAACCCATCTACTGAGGCCAACAACAAAAACACCATATCAATACTCCCCTAAATACATTTAGTAACCTACCAAAGTGCTTTTATATATATACTCCCAAGAGACTTGAAGGTCCAAGGCCCTGTAAATTGCCTCAATAGAGGAGTGAGTTGGACAGATATCATCAAAAGCAACTCTCCTAGTACCATGAGGATGGACTCCCATTATTATCCCAACCTTGCCCCAGAGGAACTCTTCTAGTACCATGAGGATGGACTCCCATTATTATCCCATTATTATCCTAGCCTTGCCCCATAGGGTTATTCCAAAGTCTTACTCTTCTTCTTGCCCAACAGAAAGGATAAGGCTTGTGTGATCTATTAGGAATCTTTTGATCATCCCTCTTTTTATAGCAAGCATTTTGATAGTGTCCTCAATATGGTGCCAAAACTGTCAAAATTTTGAATTTATGGTCTAGACCATTTTCCCCTAGGTCTTGGCTACATCTTTTTCTAGGTTTGGTAGTGCATCCTCCTTGTTGAATCTCAAATTCATCCCCATGTCCAATTTAACAAGTGTGAAATGAAAGTCTTGGCACTGCATCTCCTCAAAGTGCTCTTGAGTTAGTAATTATTTGAGTGGTTCTACTCTCAAGTCAAACTTTACTTTTAAATGTCTCTATAGGTAGATCTTCCTAAGCATTAGGACTATGTGTGTAAATATTCATTGGATGACAACATAATGACAATGTGAGAGAGAGAACATAGAAAGACTTGTGTTTGTGTGGTAGTCAGTGGTGGAAGTAATAGTTGATATGTAACCTCTCCAACTCACCTCAAAGCTTTGAATGGACCATGATAGTGAGAAGCCAACTTGGTCTTAGTGTCGCCCTTGAGAGAAATATCTCTTGATTTAGGGGGTATCAAGAAACTTTGAATGGACCATAATAGTGATGAGCCAACTTGGTCTTAGTGTCGCCCTTGAGAGAAATATCTCTTGATTTAGGGGGTCTCAAGAATACATAATCCTCTTCTTGGAACTCCAATGGCCTTCTATGCTTTTCTTCATAGTGCTTCATCCTTTCTTGCGACCCATTGATATTACTCTTGTATTGTTGAAACAATGCTTGCATCTTTTCCACTTCTTCTTATATATTTGGGTTAATAACCTCTTATCTGATGACTATCATTATTACATTGATCGTGTATCCATATAATGCTTCAAATAGTGACATGCTAATACTCACATGATGATGAGTACTATTGTTAAGCAAACTTGGAAAGAGAGCCAATCTATCAACCCATGCACGTTGAGTAGTACTAGGAGTCAGCTGGTTTCCATGGCCTTAAATAGAGTTTTTCAACACAAATCATGAATTTGGCATCTCAATCACTAACGATTTTATGTGGCATACCATGTGATTTGCGATTTGAACAATTTTAATACATGCTCCACAAATTTCTTTACAACCATAGATGTCGTGTACTTGACCTTTGTAGGGATAAAATGTGCCACCTTTGTCAATATATCCATGACCAAATACAAACTATCCCATCCCTTCTTTATAATGAGGAAGTCCCATGATAAAATCCATACAAATGTAGTCCACTTCCCTTTGGGAATAGGAAAGGGTTAAAGCCAACCCTTGGACATGCACTTTGACACATATGAATGTATGTCCTTCCACATTCTTTCCAATAAAATCTCTTTCTTATCTTGTCATAGTTCTTGAAAAGACCTAAATGGCTCGAAATAGGAGATGAATGCATTTCATCCATCATCTTTTGCTTATATTTCAACATGGGCACAAGATAGACTCTTTTCTTGTAGTACAAGAGACCATTGTGAAGCTTAAAACGAGGAAATTCTTCATGAGAACCACCATGCTATAATTTATGCACCATTTGTGACACTTCCCTCATCCAAGAGATACTCTGTGAACCACATATTAGTTAACACAATCCTATGACAACTATGTCCGCACACTTATGTAATGGGCGCCCGTGGCATATTGTAAATCCCGTCATTTGATGAGGGAAACGCCCTAAAGACACTTCCAAGTATTGAGCTTCAAAGGACAGACAATAGGATCTTGGTCAGTTGGATAAACCATAGAGAAAAGCCTTGTAACTATGTTTTGGGCACCCCAGGTCACTTACTTCCGGGCAACCTAGTGGGAAAAGCCTTGTAACTATGAATTTTTTGTACCCAAAAAGGGCCTCTTTAGGATTCCTAATTTTACGGGATTAGAGTTTTAAAAGCTGGGCTTAAGGGAGACAAAGGCTATGATGACCCCTATTTTTTGCCTTGCCACATCAGCCATACCCCCCTAGTTTCACTTTTTAAAGGGAATATTCTCATACTCTCTCTCTTACTTTTTGACTTTTCTCATAATTTTTGAATTTTTTATCTTCACTCTCTACAAATTGAATCTTTCTTGTCAGTTTGAAATCTCCTTTCTCATTAACTCCCACCATATCTCCCTTCCACATCAGCAAAACATTCTCCTATTTAGGTGGGCTCCAAAAAGTGAAAATTTTTTATTTTTTATTTTTTTTTACATTTTGAGGTGGAAAAAACACATAAAATTTTTCCTCCAAAAAGCTTGTAATTCAAGGGTCACGTCAGAAGCCTGGAAGGAGCCAGTATATCCATAACTAATTGTCAGGTCCCCACAACCCCATAAACATAACTAACTGTCAGGAACCACTACATCTATGAGATCCCGAAATTGTGGGGATCCCAAAAATTATTATTTTTTAATTTTTCTCATAAATGTAATTTATTGATGAAAATCTCCATGTTAGTATATTTGTATATAAAAAATATCATTTTCAACTTAGAAAAACGGATTTGTGTTAAACCTGCACAACAGCAAAGTTTTAACAGTCTCTCTCACTCCCTCCCTCTCCCTCTCTCCCTCCCTCTCTCTCTCTCTCTCTCTCTCCCTCTGAGGATCTCTCTGCTTTAGCTTCTTCCTCTGCTTAGCTATGGAGCCTTTGCAAGCTGTGTGTGTAGCCCCTTGTGAAGCTAGAAAACGAAAAAGTTGATTTACACATTCGTATTCCTGAAGAGTATGGCAGCTCTAAAAAACCCATCCTACTAATGCACAATCTGTCCAAGCTCGTAGGAGGATAGCTAAGGAGAAAAATGTAGATCTTTGGGTTGATGGGCATCTCTATCCAGTTGACCTTCCATTAAGAGCAAACCCTCCTTTCCGCAATTTATCATCTTTTATGCAATTTGTTGGTGAAGGATGCAATTTGTTGGTGAAGGAGAGCTTGGCGTGTTAGGATACTGCAAAAGATTGACTACAAGTGGAGCTTGGCAAACCCATATTCTCCAATCTCAATTGCAAGCATCACAATTCAGCCTTTTACAATGTCAAGAAGGACTTAAAACATCATCAGATAAAATGAAAGAGATCCTCGCAGAGAATGTGAAGAAGGATGCAAAGATTCAAAGGCTAGAGGAACTTATCAAACGACTCAAAGCAATGCCAAATGGTGCTCGTGAACGTAAAAAAGACATTGGCTGGTATAGAATCTCTTGCGTTTAAAGGTGGAGCAGGATTCGTACAACAAAGCAAGTAACATAAACTTTCATTATGCACTCAGTGATTTAAACAAAATAGTTATGATTTGTGTTCTGCTAGGAATTTTCTGCAAGAGGTGTGTGGTTCTAATGAAGAGGGATGGAAGGATTTGGTCAAAGCCATTTTGAATACCAAGGATATTCTCTCAATTATTACTGACCCTCATCATCCTAAAATACGCCAAGCTATTGTCAATGCAGTGAGCGAGATTACCACCTCCATCGATTCTTCATTAATTCAACATGCTTGTGATGCGGCTAGAATCAGCATGAAAGGGTACCAAGCAATCCGTCAGATTGTAAAAGATGCATTTCTAAGACAAGGAATCACTGGCACTTTATTTCCTACACTCAAGGTGATTCACAATGTCAAGCGTATCAATAATGATGATGTGCAGTGAGCTATAGGACAATTTTATCATGTTGAGGGCACACTAATATTAGACATAGGGTTAAGCAAAAAGAAAATCAAGACAACAAGTATAGAATTTCACTATGATGTTTACAATAACATCTTTGTTCATATTGAGAGACTACAACAAGCTATGGTGAAGTTCTATAGTCTTTCACTAGAGAAGGTGAGAACTTGCAATTGCTACTATTCATGTTTTTCAGTAGAAAATGAAGACGATTATTTTGTAAAATTACCGTTTATTTGCAGTTTGGGGAGCACACTTTCATTTGTGCTCAAGCTAGATGAGTGCCAAATTGTGATAGGTCGGAAGCTGGAATGTATGAGCATTACGTTCATGAATGAGGCCATGATCTGTGCATGGGAAAAGACTACCAAACCAAGTTTTAGTGTGCAATCTGAGAAAGAGGTCTGGTGGCTTGGTGCATTCGAGGTACCGAAGGAGACACATGAGGTATTGACATGGATGTTTGAAAGGACTCCCTGGATAACAGATGTAATAAAAAAGAAAACTGATGGTCAACTTTTAGATGTAGAAAACATAGGAAAGTTGAAGGTGGATTGGCATCTTGGGGGAGATTTGAAGACAATTAAATACACGATGGGGTGTGCTCAAGGTGCAAACACAAGATGGCCTTGTCCATACTGCAATGCTCAGATTGATATTCCTAGGCAGAAAAAGACAAATGGAAAAGGTATACAGAAGGTTGGTTCTGTTGGGAAGGATGCCTCGAAAGGTCCTAAGAAAGGGAAGAAGCAACAAGAAGATGCAGTAGATCCAACCCGAGTCAACTGATGTGATAAAGATGAGGAACAACCAAATGCAAGATGGGTGGAAGGTGTCATGTCTCTTGATATGCTAGGAGAACCAAACAGGAATTCAAATTGGAGCCCCATCACCACTAAAGAATATTCATTTTTGCACACTTCATGTATTCATGAGAATCTTTGATCGATTGCTTAAGTGCCATATCGATTATGCATTCACAATGCCTACACAAGAGAGGAAAGTTGGAGACCTTGGTAAATTAGAGCATCTTTTAAATTCTCTGGGCTGCCATGGCGGAAATGTGAAAATTGAAGTGAATAAACAGGCCTCTGGTATGTCATACGAGGTTGCTCAAAAGGTCTCCAATGACTGGATCAAAGGCAAGGAGATTTTTGGAGAAGCCAGCAAACATAGAGAATTCAAAGAAGACTTGGGGACTCTGGAGAGACCTGTGTGCAATCACCACAAATGTAGATTGTCCAATGCCACCTCTTGTAAATATGCACAAACAGCTTTGGATAAATTTCAATAACATGGTTCGCATTATGAATCAAAGTAGCACAACTGCCCAAGAACGAGCATCATTCCAACAACATATCATAGAATTCACCAAAAGTGTGCTAGGTGCTTGGGGAGAGAGTAAAGTAACACACTATATGGTAATTTGTACTGTAAAAAAATAAACTGGTGTTTTAACCTTGACTTTTTCTAATTAAATTCTATTGTCATGTGTACAGCACATAGTTTATGCGCATGGTGTGTATTTCATGAACAAGTATGGATCGCTCGACATGTGGAGCACCCAAGGGATGGAGAAATCACATTATGAAGCAAGAGGGGTTTATTTCAAAAATACAAGACATGGAGGTGGAGCTTCTGCAGGGGAGGAACACGTACAAACTATCTACAAGAGATGTTCAATTGGTTTTATCGCACAAACTTTAGAAGGGTATTGGTTAGGGAGCATGCCCAACAATCTAAGCTTGTGCAAGAGGCACGCAAGGCTACAAAAAGCCATGCTCGGCTTGAATGGTTGCAGACCACTCCCCATAGGCATGGTGCTTGGCGTGCACGAATGAGGAGACAAGGGAGGCGTTGGATTGTGCACGCACCAGCATAAATCTAGATGTAATAAGGCGTTGGGTTGTACACGCACCAGCATAAATCTAGATGTAATAAGGCTAAGAAAATAAGTTTAGTTAGGTTTTTTTTTTGCCCTTCTCTCACTTCATTTTCATTTCACTTTTTTAGAGAGCTTGAGCTCAAGATCTACGTAGACACCCACATAAGGACACTAGCACATCACCACGTTAGCATAGTCGTACATGGATATGGCATGCACCAAGAACACTGCACATGTTACCATGCCTTTACAAAACATAGTGCAAGGCACCCAACGACCACATACTGGCGACACCACGGAAGAGAGTGACCCCTTGGATTCTAGGACATGCCCAATGGGATCACTAGAGTCCAACCCTCCTCCCACATCAACACCAACACACACACAGGCAGGCCCTTCTAGTTGGAGCAAGCGTGTGAAGAAGACCCCACAATGCAATCACCCCAGAGATCAAGATAGAGAGGCCGATGATGAGCAGTTCGACTGGGTTGGTGAAAACATTCCTACATTGCGCAGCACCATAGGTGACCCTACTACCAGGACAGGGTCCCCTACCTACCCCGGGAGGAACTTGATACACAGGTACCATAGTAACAAGAGGAGGAGGATTCACACTATGAGAGAGACCAAGAGGAGGTTCCTGTAAAAGTGCGCGCAAGCGTAGAAAGGTCAATCTCTTCAAGCCAAGGAAGTCCCAACCTCGCCAACGCACTAACACAACACAGAGAGCTCCAAGGAGAAGGATGTGCCAAGGGCATAGGACTCTACAAGAAATCAAGTTTTTTCAGAGGAACACTGAGTTGCTGATAAGAAGAGCCCCTTTCGCTCACAGAGTGAAGGAGATTCTCCAACGATATAGAACAGAGTTCCGTATGCAGGGGATTGCCCTTGAAGCATTGCAAGAAGCCTCCGAGGCTTACCTTGTTGGGATTTTTGAAGACACCAACCTCCTTGCAATACATGCAAAGAGGATTACCATATCTGCCAAGGACATGCAACTAGCTCGGCGCATTCGAGGCGAGCGAGACACGATCTAGAGATCTTAGATGTTAACCTCTTTTTTGAAGCAACTCTTTTGTTTCAAACCCCCCTTTGTAACAAGCCTATTTGGCTTTCATTTGTAACCTTCTGATAGTTAAAATTTTAAGTTTCTCTTACAATGTCTCGGTGTCATCATGTTTGTTTAACATGGAGTATCTATCGTCGTGCCAGTTTGTCACCCAAGGCATCAGAAATGCTCCTGGAGGACAGAGGAAGATGTGCCAGAACAGTGCAAATTTGGCCTCTGCAATGGCGATGTAGGATCAAAATTCGCACTGTTCTGGTACTTTTTCCCTAGCCACTTAGGATCATTTTTGATGCATTTATAATGAAGTTGAGCACGCTAATGTGAGAAAAACACCTTTAATTATGTGTAAAAATATAGTATTTATCATCCAATGCACCAGAATTGCTCCTGGAGGACTGGGGAAGCTTTTAAGATAAAAACACCTTTAAGCATGTGTAAAAATATAGTATTCATTATCCAATACACCAGAATTGCTCCTGGAGAACTGGGGAAGCTATGCCAGAACAGTGCGAATTTAAGCTCTGCAGAGCAGCGATGCAGGCTCAAAATTCGCACTGTTCTGGCACTGCTCTCCTAGCCACTCAAGATCATTCCTGATGCATTGATAATGAAGTTGAGTACACTAATTGTGAGAAATAATAGTTTATAAGATAAAAACAACTTTAATCATGTGTAAAATTACATTGTTTATCATCCAATGCATGAGAATTGCTCCTGGAGGATTGGGGAAGCTATGCCAGAACAGTGCGAATTTAGGCTCTGTAGCGGCGGTGCAGGCTCAAAATTCGTACTGTTCTGGCATTGCTCCCCTAGCCACTCAGGATCATTTCTGATGCATTTATAATGAAGTTGAGTATATTAATTATAAAAATAGTAATTTACAAAATAAAAATACCTTTAATCATGTGTAAAAATACATTATTTGTCATCCAATGCATCAGAATTGCTCCTGGAGGGCTGGGGAAGCTTTGCCAGAATAGTGCAAATTTGCGCTCTACAGCAGTGGTGCAGGCTCAAAATTCGCACTATTCTGGGACTGCTCCCTCAGCCACTCAGAATCATTTATGATGCATTTATCAATTTGAGTATATTGATTATGAGAAATAGTAATTTACAAGATAAAAATACCTTTAATCATGTGTAAAAATACATTATTTGTCATCCAATGTATCAGAATTTCTCCTAAAGGGCTGGGGAAGTTGTGCCAAAACAGTGTGAATTTTGGCTTTACAGCAGCGGTGTAGGCTCAAAATTTGCACTGTTCTGGCACTGCTCTCCCAGGCTCCTAGGGTTTCTGATGCATTCATAAAAACATTGATGGTACAAGCTATAAAAAACAATGATATACTTGATGAAAATAAGTTTGCAAAAATTGTATTGTATTCATAATAAGAAGTGATACATCATGTTTACAAAAGCTTTCTTACAATATTGAGCTTCCTTCTCTTGTTATTAGAGTGTGCTCAAGGAGTGATTGGGCTATTTCTTGAGGATCCTCTATGCCTATGCTTTTGGCTATACCTATACAAGCAAGAAGCTAACCCCTAAATCTAGAACCAAAAACATCGAAGGCAAGGGATTTTTTAATCAGAACTATACATTTGGTGCTCTGTGCCCCATAGAGGCTACACAGAGCACCTTAGAGAGGGCTTTCAAAAAAAAGAGAGTGAAGGCAGATTGAGGGGTGTAGTCCCTATGAATAATGGCGATGCCATCCACAGGAAGTCGACCAAGATAGTGCGCCATCAAGCCAGCTGCCTTTTCAAGGTCATGAAAAAATAAGTATTCTTTACCTTCCACCACAATGGTGCTCAAGAGATTGATCTCAAGCTCTAGCAGCACCTTGCTCTCCTCGTGTGGGGAAGATGCCCCCCCATCTTCTACTACAGTGGGCTGTTTAGCTGTAGATTGTGCACCCTCTGGAAATTCCTCTGATGCAAGCTGCTCTTCCACACCAGCACTCGTTCCTACTACCTTCACTTCCTTGTCATTCCTCAAATACCCTGCCAACTGCAATGCAGGCATCTCTACCTCCTCATTCGAATCCTCATCGCTCGTTGTGGATGAGGAACGCAAAAGTGGCGAGCCACGAGAGGAACCTAGTTCCTAAATTGCCCTTCCCCAATCTCTTCACCTCCTACTTATTGAAGGTACTGTGACATGAAAAATTGATATCTTTCATTTTCAATTTTGTGCATATTTTGATGGTTTCTCAATGGTAATAAGGTGGAAGCTTGTCCAAGAAGATTGCGGCGCCCACAATGGAATAACGGCGTGGTGATGTGGCGGCTTGGCGGCTACCTTGATAACAACATTCTATCTTCAAATATAATGGTTTTACTTGATTTAGGGTGCACACATTGTAAATGCCACAAGTATGCTTGATAAATACTTTGGTATGGTAGATAGGCTAGTGATGTGGAAAATAAAAGTGGGCCTTCATGCTCACATGGATTTTTATTGTATTATTAATATGGTATTCACCATATTAATAATACACACATGGATTTTTATTGTATTATTAATATAGTATTCACCATAAGGCTACAAGTTGGGGAGTGTGGAAGGCATGTGGAGGAGTGTGTGTAGGTGCATAATTGGGAAAGATTCTTCTAGAATGCCTACATGGAAGAGGAGAATTCCGCCATGTGTAAGTGGGATCTCCACCTACATGCCACTTAGACTTGGCTATTATCTCATCACACTTTCAAAGTCAAAAAGTCTTCAATTTAATAATCAATAGAAGACTTAGCTTAAGAGGACAATTGATGGTGACATCTACCCTTATGTCACTGAAGGGTTGAAGATTTTTATGTTGTAATTTGTAACAATGGAAGAGAGGGTGATTCTCCACCTATAAAAGGAGCCCTCCTCTCCCTTTCAAATCAATGAATGAAGCCTCCTCAATTGAGCATTTTGTGTCATTGCCACTCTCTTATCTTTCAAACCCTTATTCAAACACTCTCTTTACATGAGAATGTCTTATTTAGCACTAGCTCCTCATGCTTAACCTAATTTTGGACCTCTTTGATGATTCATGATAAGTGGGATAAGGAGTTATTATCTTGGTGGGCCTGTGAGTTCTCAAGGTAGCCCTTGCCTTATTGCCGTCCTCCTTTGGAGGTACCAGTGGTTTTAGCGATAATGAGCATGTGGAAAGACTTTGGGGACCATAGGTAAATCTTTACGATTGTCCGCTAAGCAATGTTAACCCTTACCCTCTAGCTTGAATCATGAAGGAGATGAAAGGCAAGAGGCTATGTGAAAATTGAGGTTTCATGCAAAGAGAGGGAAGTACAGTTTTTGTGGTCCAATATCCAATTTTCAATCGGTAATTACTCATCACTCGGGTATTGTTTTCTAAAATTGATAATATGGATCTCTTATTAAAAGGCAAAACCCCATGTGTCTTATCCTCTTGTAAGTGATTGCTATATTCTTTTGCTTTAATATGTTCCATCCAAATCGCCCAATTCGAACGGATGAACCTTACCAACATTTCCCGTATGTTTCCGTTCACATAATCCCGAGTCGGAAGATTTTCTTTCAACAAAGAATTGCCCTCTTGTTTGGAGCTGCAAGACTGGCAGAAATTCTTGCTTCTCCTGAGCCTTTCATCTTTCCTTCCATGAATTATGATCTCACCTTTGATGTGTATATCTTTATCTTAACCTAGTGAGAGAAAGGGAGGTGAGGAGGCTGTGAGGTTTCATACAAGTGTGTTTTGATTCTAAGAAGTGATCGAAGTCCAAACCCCAACTTTGTGTCACATCTTTTGGTGGAGACGGCGGGGAGGTTTTACTTAGAATTATTCTATTTTAACCTCAAGGTCCCGCATGATTAAAGAAAAGTTATTTTAAAAAAAGTAAATTTTTCTTGTTTTGCTACTCATCTTTTGGTGCAAGATGTTTAACATTCCGGTGTTCCAAGGATCGGAAGGAGAAGACTCGGGGAGTTATCTCCGAGAGTTTAACCGAGCATGATGCTTGACGGGTTGGTCTATGAAGGAGAGGGCAGAAATACTTCCAGATTTCTTGGAGGGTGTGGCCTTAACTTGGCATGTGGCTTTGCCTGAGGAGTCCAAGAATGATTGGGAAAGGTTGACCAAAGCAATGAAGGAGAGGTTTGGGACAGTGGAGTCACCAAATGCTTTACTATTGCTATTGGATCAAATTTTCCAAAAGGAAGGAGAGTCAGTTTCTGCCTTTTCAGTGAGGTATGAAGCCTTATTCATCAAATATCAACAAGCTGCTTTACATGTTGTTGCTTCTTCTTCTTCACCATCTATGGAAGATTCAAAGAGTTCTTTAGCAATGGAGCACCTTAAGATGAGCAAGTTTATCAGGGCTTTGGATCCCCGCTTGCATGGAAAAGTTCTTAGCAAAGATCCCACTAATTTTAAAGAGGCTCTTCGTATTGCTTTGAAGAAGGAAGCCACTCTTCATATTGAGTCCAGATTTCAATCTTCTCCAAGTATGCCAACCCCACGAGTAGAGATAGCCTCAATATCTCAGGTACAAGCTCCATCCTTGGATCATAACATTGCACAACTTATGGTGGCAAAATTTATTGATTTGAAGTTACACTTAGTCAATGCAAGGCCACCTAGGGTTCCACGAGCTGAGGATAAATCTAGGGATAGAAGTAGTGTCACATGCTATGAATGTCAAGAGAAGGGGCAAGCACTATCGCACTGAGTGTCCAAAATTGAGAAAAAGAGAGGATAAAAGTTTAGCACTTTTAGAGGAAACATGCTCAAAAGAAGAAGAGGAAACATTGATGCCATTAATGGCAAAAAGGGGTCGTAAAACTAGGAGTCAGGAAGAAGAAGAACAAGAAGATAAATCTGAAGAAGAGGAGAAAAATAAGAAAAAGAAGAAGTCATCTAGGAGAAAAATTGGACAATCTGACTTTCCTCTTGGACAAGAATCTCTTAGTTATGACCTCTTAACAGATCTTAAGAAAAAAACAGCACAAATCACATTTGGGCAGCTTTTGGCACTCTCTCCAAAGCTGAGAAAGGAATGGGGTAAGCTGGCTAGCACAAGGGAATCTAAGAAAAAGAAGAAGAGGGATAATGGGACTCCTATGGTTCAAAAGGTGGATATTGATGTAGGAGATAATGTGCCTGTGATTAATGTCATCATTGAGGGGCAAACAATTTCTGTGATGTTTTGGACCCCATTGGGTAGTCTGATGTCTGTGGAAGTGAGCCTGTCAGTTGGGACTCATTCTGAGATGTTATGGAACAGTTTTAGTGCTGTTATGCTGGCTTGAAAAGTTTGCTCTCCATTGGAGCATGTCTGGGTACGATGGTATGGGGAAGGCCCGGATTTTCCATGGCCTCTAAAGCACCAAGAGACTTAAAAAATCCGCACTAGGCGCTAATTACTAACCCGAACATGCTGCGATTATGACCAAAGTTTGCAAGCATGTGGGAGGTCCAAAGTTTAGTCCCCATCGGAGCATGTTTGGGTATGATGGTATGGAGAAGGCCCGGATTTTCCATGGCCTCTAAAGCACCAAGAGATTTGAAAAATCCACTCTGGGGGTGCTAATTACTAATCCAAACATGCTCCGATTATGACTAAACTTTTCAAGCATGTGGGAGTGGGTCCCCACCACATGCTTGAAAAGTTTGGTCCCCATCGGAGCATGTTTGGGTACACATTGAACATTGATGGATGTGCGTCAATCAATGTCATGAGTGAAAAAACAATGAAAGATGCTGATTTAAAGTTTTCTACCAACTCTCCCTATCGCATCAAACTTGCTGCTGATAATACTAGGGTGAAAACCTTAGCAATATGCTTCTCAATGGGAAGTGTTGAGCGTCTCTCATGTTCTTCCCACATAGCCTTTGCCTGTATATGCTCTTTAGAGAGACTATGATCATCTAAGGCACTCCTTTGTTTAGTTGTAGCACCTTGAGGTTGAGCATAAGGATTCCTTTTGTGTGCATAGGTACACCACCTGCATTTGAGCCTCTCTTTTCCATCAGGCCCATCAATAGGGAAAACCCATGTATGCAAAATTTTCAACTTTCCAAGAAAGTCCGCTCATACTTTTTTTTCTCTTTTGTGGCTTCTTGTGCAGCCACAACTTGACTAGAAGTGGCAGCATTACATTGATCACTTGTTACATTAGTAACTAGACCATGCAGCCCAAGAGATTGCTCAAGGGTTTTCTGTTTTTTACTTTTTTCAGGTCGACCAAGTGGCGCCATATTCTGTACATAACAATAAATAATAATGTGATTTGAAATGCTGTGAAGTTTTCAAGATACTGCTATAAATCTCATATCTTTTTCTATCCTTAGTCTATAATGTAGGCAGTGTTCTTTGAATAAATGCATTATTAAGCTTCATGCTTAGTATGCCAACGATTTCATGTCTTGTGCAAGTAGTCATAGAATTCACAAGTAAAGATAATGCGTGAAAAGAAGACCAACCTTTAGATCTTGGAGATAATGTGGTGGTTGTAATCAATGTCGTCTCAAGACTCGATGACTCTTGAATGCCTTGGATGATGTCTTTGGTCCATATAGATTGTGTTCACTATTTGAAAGACTTAGAACTAGAAGTTAGATTACTCCAGATGATGCCGTGGATGAAGCTTGATTGTGTCCTGCAAAGCATGAAACCCAAGTTTGAGAGAGGGCGACTTTCAAGTTTCTACCATGCAGGCGACTCAGGCGAGAGAGAGAGAACTTAACCTACATAGTACAGGCTATAGCCTACGACTCACGCTGCCCACAAGGCTCATACGACTCTATTCACGTGATCACAAATTATTTTTTGTTAATAACATGTCTTAACATGTTATTAACATGTTAACATGTTAACATGTTCTCAAAAAAGCCGGTGGCAAGCGACCTGGTAACCGGATAAAATCCCGCCGGGCTTTTGATATACCCGACGGTCCCGCCGGGGAAACCTAAACCCCGGCGGGTCCCGACGGGGTCATCATCCAGCCCGGCGGGGTACAATTTTCTATATATATGGGCCCGGGGGACCCTTTGGGAGTTCATTGCTAACAGCATACACAGGTAATGAAACTTGTGTGTGTGTGTGTGTGTGTGTGTATGTGGGTGTGTGTTCGTGCGGGCAGCCGCCCACTGTCGCAATGCGCGGCAGGATGTGGGTTGACAAGCCACCGTCTCTGGTCGGTAAGTTGTGTCAAACTTCTACGGGAAAGAAGAGAGAATTTCCTTACTGTTTCGAAAAAGTGCTGACCCAAACAGACACAAGAAGAGGGTCTCACAATGCGCCCTATTTGGTAAACCCTCCGGCTGCCATTTTTGCAGACTAGTTTTCCACTTCCATTTTGCTTGCATTAAGGTCGTGTTGTTTGATGTCTTGCAGCGGTTGCAACTCTCTGTCACTAAAGCTTGCCTGGATCTGGGTGTGGGCGGAGACATTGAGTTGGAGGAAGAGACCGGGCAGGTGTGGAATGTAGGGCTAAAACATCCGAGCAGTGGGAGCTTCATTTGCAAAGGATGGAAAAAGTTCGCCCGCTACTACAAGCTCCAAGTGGGGGATATCGTGAAGATGAAGATAGTGAGCCAGCATCGAATCTTAGTGCAGATCAGGCGACCCCCTCATAACGCCACCACATGCATGCGACTGTCAATATACAACTTAAGAGGACCAGCACGACTCTCCAATCCAACAACAGCCCATAATGCAAAATACAACTCAAGAGAAAAACGACCACCCTCCCATCCAAGCGCCCATAAGGAGGAAGGTGTAGAAGTTACTCAGAGCTCGGAGTTGGCAATGGCACCCATCATCTCAAAAAGACATCCCCTATGCTACATAAAACTAAAGGCTTCTAACGTCAGAAAGCCCTTCATCATTGTAAGTAGCCTTTCTTCTCTCTTCATTTGGGCTACACGATCAATCCTTTCCCCTTCCTGTAGTTCATTGTCTCTAGTGTTTATGTTTTCATTGTTCTAATGTTTGTGTCGTCCTTTTGTAGGACATCCCCCGCGAGTTCGCCAAACACATGCCCAAGGGACCATGCGTTGTCTCTCTTGTTGATGCCTCTAAAGGAAAGTGGATAGTTCATTCGTCTTATTCACGCACAAGAGTAACACTTGAGGAGGGAGTAGCACTTGAGGAGGGATGGAAACGCTATTGCATTGATCATCGACTTCAAGAAGGCGATATTTGCATCTTTGAGATGATTGACAATAAGACCTTGACCCTTAAAGTACACATCTACAAAATAGACAAAGGAGCTCCATTCTAGCTAGCTTTAAGTGTTAAAATATAAGGTGACTCAACAATGGTAAGCTTCTACCTTAGCTTTTTGAATGGCAAAACATGTATCTAGTTTCTTATCTAGTTCTATTACTTGTGCACGTTGATGCTTTAATTTCTCAATTCATAAGAATGATGCAAAGCATAAAGTGACTCAACAATGGCAAGTTTATACCTTAGCTTTTTGAGTGGCAAAAAATGTATCTAGCTTCTTATCTAGTTCTATTACTTATGTATTGATGCTTAAGTTTCCCAATTCATAAGAATGATGCAAAGCACGCTTGTTAAAATCCTGCCTAAATATTTTTGCTACATTTTTTAAATGAGAAACAATTTTTCTTTTAGTGATGTTAAATACAAAATATAGTTATGTCCTGAAAATTGATATAATGGTTAGTTAGTATGGTGATGGTTGTGAAGAGATTGTAGATATACAAATATCTTATATAACTAATAAATGGAGAATAAGAGTGCATGATGTGACATATGCATTTATGCTTGTAGTATTGTGCTTAAAGCCTAAATAGGATATACAACATGTTTCAATTATAATCAATGATTTTATATTCACATGATCACAAATTTTTTTTTGTTCATAACATGTCAATGAGGCATGCAAAGTTTTTTGAATTATATGCAAGCGTGTTCTTCTCTTTCTCATTCTAAGCTGCGCACACCCTAGTTGAGCCGTCCCAGAAAAGTAAATCGCTTCAGCAAGGGCGAGTTGTGCATCATCAAGTCGACCTTGACGTAGGCTTTCTTGCAATGAAGTTTGACGCATGGGTATATTTTCTACGTCAAAGTTTCGCTTGCAGGAAGATGCACTGGGTAGATTACTTTCTGGTTGCACATTGCCGTTCGGGGTATAAGTCGGCGATGTAGCGGGAGTTTGATGATTAGAACAACAGTGTTCTTGCTGCCTTGATACATTAACGGTAGGAGTGTCATGTTTTCTTGAATCTTTCTTTTGAATTTCTTCTCTTATGCGTTTGGCCACTATAGGTGCAGAGGGGTGGGTACATGACTTTTTCTTCGGTCCGCCTAAAAAGTGTTCTCCTAGTCGAGGCGCCTCACCTGATTTTACTGCATGGCATAGCTTACACTCCCAATCTATGAATCGATCACCAATGTTAATTGCATATTGCCACTCTATCCCAGGTGCCTTTTTTTTCCTGCTATTTGAAATTTGGACTCTATTGGAGGTATCACTGGATCCAACATTGTCCTCCATCTCAACAAATAACCTATTCAACCAAGCATATAACAATGAATACACAAATGAAAAAACAACAAATCACTCACGTATTACAAAACATACATTAGCAGACAAAGTATTTCGAAACTATCTTGACAAATACAAAAGATCATCACATAACACAAAACTACTTCAAACTATCTTGCAAAGTCTTACTACAAAACTACTTCGAAACTATCATGCACATTGCACCCCCAATGAAGGATGCCTTTTGTACCCAATTAAGGATACTTTACACAATCAAAGATCTATGCTTGCCCAATACTCTAGTATAGGACAATAGACCTTCTCTAACATTCACAAAGAAAATCAAAGATCTATGCTTGCCCAATACTCTAGTATAGGACAATAGACCCTTGTCTACTCTAAACTATATCAAGTATCAAGAACCAATACAAGCCCCTAAGCAGGACTCTTGGCTCCATCAAACCAATACAAGCCCCTAAGCAGGACTCTTGGCTCCATCAAACCATTCATAAAGCAGAATGAGGTAGATTACGTACGTGGCTCAAATGCAAAGCTGAATGACTCCAAATTTGTCCCTAAATCTCCGCAAGTATTAGCTACGAACCACACCCTGCCCCCAGTTCAAAGAACTAAGGACGAGTGGCTCAATAGCCTTAGGAGTGCCTACAAGGAAAGACGACAGCCCCTAAGATAAGGACGTTCTTCCCAAGAGGACACTTCTAGCAACTCGAGAGCTCTACAAGTACTTTGAGGAGAGATATCACGCCCCCAAAACAAGGACTATCTCCCCAAAAGTTGTACGATGGGTGTCGGGCAGTGTTTATATACAGAATAGTACCCTGCTGGTGTTCTTTCTTTTTTCCGTCGGGCCCGCCGAGATAATTAGTTTTCCTGGCGGGCCTGCCGGGAAAACCAAAAGCCCGAAGGTGTTATGGGACTAGTGGGTTCTGGCAAGTCATTGCTCAGATCATGTGAATATACAATGTGATCACAAGTTTTAATATGTTCATAATAGGTTTTGTTAACATGATCACGAAATTGTGAAGACATTAATGAAATCCCTGGACGGACTCCCGAATACTTTGATTGAAAGGGTGCCCCATGTAATTGACAGCAAACGTGGCCACTTGAATCATCATATTGGACATGTGTAGGAAACCGTATTTACAAGATTAGGCTCAAACTCTGTCTGGCTCAATGCACTCTTCAGGCATGTATTCACCTGCAGTTCTCGTCATTGCAACCAGAAATGTGATATGGACAGCAAACTATCCCAGTAATGACAGGAAAACATACGCACAGAAAATGTTTGCATGTGGCCGTTCAGCAGATAAAGTGTTCATTGGGCGTGCATGAGAAATGAAGAGAAAGAAGGCTGCTGTGAAAAGCCCACTGATAGTAGCTTGTACATCTCCAAGCTTGACACCATCCAAGTACATCACACTCAGCACATAAGCAGTGGCAAGGTAGTTTAGCCCCAGATTCCAGAATCTTGAACGTCTACAAGGTGGTCACCAAAGTGCTCCTTCCTTGACGAATGATATCAACAGTGGGCTGCTGCACCGAAGCATGTTTTGCAGTAAATGGAGAGGCCATTGAAGCATCACCAAGTTTTACCACAGGAGCTGTCCTTCCATCACCTTCTCTCCCCCCTCTCTGCTACCCATGCCACAACAACTGGGCATCATCTTTGTAAGATTCCTCCCCCACCCCCTTTTTGATGTCTAGTATCTTTCCCTGTAATCAATCCCTCTTCAGAAATATAAAGACCTTGTTTCTATCTGTTTTAGCCTAGAGAGAGAAAAATATTCTAGAGAGAGAATATTCAGATTTTGAATATTTTTGGATAGAAAAATATCTCTTCTAATTCAGATGAGTTTCCCTGAAACAGAAATTCAAAAAGAATTTTCCAATGTGCAATTGGAATTAATTGAAAATAGCTATAAAGAACCTTAGCCTAAGGGTCTAGATTTTCAGAAATCTTTAGACTATGGTCCAATTAAGGTTCCTATGGACCAATAGCATCAATCCATGTGTAGGGAGGAGATAAATCCAACTTGTAAAAAGAAAATACCCAAAAATGAGTAAATGCTCACATGAGGTGAAGAGTTGAAAATGTACAAGGTTTATTAGTAAAAAAACTATGAGCAATATTAAAAGTATGACATATGTAAGGAAGAGGAGTTCTTTAAAGGAGGTGCATATTTCACATAAGATGAAGAGTTGAAAATGTACAAGGTTTATTAGTAAAAAATTATGAGCAATATTAAAAGTATGACATATGTAAGGAAGAGGAGTTCTTTAAAGGAGGTGCATATTTCACATAAGATGAAGAGTTGAAAATGTACAAGGTTTATTAATAAAAAATTATGAGCAATATTAAAAGTATGACATATGTAAGGAAGGGGAGTTCTTTAAAGGAGGTGCATATTTCACATAAGATGAAGAGTTGAAAATGTACAAGGTTTATTAGTAAAAAAAACTATGAGCAATATTAAAAATATGACATATGTAAGGAAGGGGAGTTCTTTAAAGGAGGTGCATATTTCACATGCTTGAATGAGTTTTAAACTCATAAAAATTGAGATATTTCATCTCTCCTCTCTCCTCATTCAAGTCTAGTTCCAAAAAGTTAGCTTAACTGACCTAAAAATGGTCAAATATTGACCAAACTGATTTAGAAAATTCTAGAATCAGTTTGTTTGGTTAGGAGCTCAATTTTTCCTATAAATAGAAGCCTCACCCTTGTTGAAAAATATATAGTGTTTATGCATCGTTACTCTACTCCACCTAAGCCAAGAACTGTGAATTCATTTAATAATTCACTAGTTTTTGGAGCTTCCCTCTTTCTTCAATCCCCATTAGTGGCTCCGTCAACATACTTAACCAATTGATTGGTTGGGGGCCTCTACCGTGAACAAAGAATCAAGCAAGTTGTAAGGTAATTAGTGAATATTCATCTTTCTATAATTTCTCAATGTTTCTCTCTTCTCAACCCCTCTCAAGCTTGAGAAGTTTAATTGGTATGGTTTTTTTTAAATGCTATTGAAGTTTGAATAGTAGTGAAGAGTTACATAATTTAATAAATGCTATTGAAGCTAATTTTCATTTATGTTTAAATTCTAATGATTCTTATGTAAATTCTCTCTCTCACTCAAGAAATGGTCATACTCATGACCCATTCTCAATCCAAATCAAGCTTTTCATAAAGCTTTTCCTTAACCCAAGATAAAGCTATGCTTGAGGTCAAATTAATGGCTTTTTCTTATGCTTTTAGTTTATGTATATTGATGATTCAATCCATTATGGATTAAGGATCCAATTAGAGAATCATTTTAATTATTTCCTTAATGATAAGCTTTATCCCTTAGAAAAATTGAGATTTATCAGTCATAGCACAGCGGAGCTATGGCAAAATTTTTATAAACATTATGCATAAAAAATTTTCATTCAAAGCATAAAAAGAGGACTTCCTACCATATTCTAGGAATCATCATCCTAGATTAATTGAAAGAATTTCATTATAATCATGGAGAAATTAAATTTTAATATTATGCATAAAGGATAAATTTTTATATCAAAAGTGTTATTTTTACCATTTTTATTTTCATGCATAGAAGTATGCATAATGGATAAATTTTTATATCAAAAGTGTTACTTTTATCATTTTTACTTTCATGCATAGAAGTATGCATAAAGGATAAATTTTTATATCAAAAGTGTTATTTTTACCATTTTTATTTTCATGCATAGAAGTATGCATAATGGATAAATTTTTATATCAAAAGTGCTACTTTTATCATTTTTATTTCATACATAAAAGTATGCATAAAAGAAAATTTTTATATCAAAAGTGTTACTTTTATCATTTTTAATTTTCATGCATAGAAGTATGCATAAAGGAAAATTTTTATATCAAAAGTGTTACTTTTATCATTTTTAATTTTCATGCATAGAAGTATGCATAAAGGAAAAATTTTTATATCAAAAGTGTTACTTTTATCATATTGGATTTCATGTATATAGGTATGCATAAAAGATATTCTTTTTATACTAAAAGTATGATTTTCCTCATAAATGGATTTTATGCTTAACTTAGATGCATAAGAGAAATTCTTTTATTCTAAAAGTATAATTCCCTACCAAATTGAAATCATGCATAAGAAGATGCATAAAAGATTGATTTTAATTTTGAAAGTGTTAGTCTCCTTAAATGGAATTTATGTATAAATAAATGTGTAGAGAAATCTTATATCAAATAAAAGAATTCTCTTTAAAAAAAAAAAAAAGATATGAAATGTGATAAGATGTGATAAGAGGTGTATGAGATGTGATAAGAATTGATAAGATACGTATGGAAAGTGATAGGATGTGATAAGAGGTGTGATAAGAGGTGATAAGATGCTTATGAAATAAGTTAGGATGTGATAAGATGAATTAAGATGTGTATGGGGGGATGAGGTAAGAAGTGTATGTGATAGGATAAGATGTATATGGGTTGTGATAGGGCGAGAATGGATGTGATGTAAAAGATTAGATGTGAAAGTATATGGGGTTATATAAATGGGAATGAGAAAATGGATGTATGTATGTGGATGTGTGGATATGGAGATGGGAGTGTGGATGTATGAACATGAAAATGGATATATGCATGAAGATGTATATGCATAGATGTAAATGTGGATGTAGATGTGGATGTATAGATGTGAATGGATGTGGATGTATAGATGTGAATGGAAATGTGGATGTGGATGTATGTGAATGTGGATGTAGATGTGGATGTATAGATGTGAATGTGGAATGTGGATGTGGATGTATGTATGTATGTGGATGTAGATGTAGATGTATAGATGTGAATGGGAATGGGGATGTGGATTTATGTGAATGTGAATGTAGATGTGGATGTATGTGAATGTGAATGTAGATGTGAATGTGGAATGTGGATGTATAGATGTGGATGTATGGGAATGTGGATGTGGATGTATGTGAATGTGAATGTAGATGTGGATGTATAGATGTGAATGTGGAATGTGGATGTGGATGTATGTATGTATGTGGATGTAGATGTGGATATATGGATGTGTATGTATGAATGTGGATATGGGATGTGGATGTATAAATGAGGATGTGAAAATGGAGATAAGCATGTAGATGTGGATGTATGGATGTGAATGTGGATGTGGATGTGGATGTATGGATGTGGATATGGATGTGAATATATGATATGTGATGTGAAGGAATCTGAAGTGAAGAGATGGAAAAGGAGGTGATTGGATGAGTACACATATACATGGAATGTGGAATAAGTAATGTGGATTAATGAGGGATAATGTGGAAAAATGAGAGTTAATATAGAAACTGTATTTGTAAACTGTTTGTAAATGCTGTTTGTAAATGGCTGTTTTATGTCAAGAATGCTGGGGAAGCATTTTGACCGTCTTGTGATTAAGGTCGTGGAGACCTAACTGATAAAGTTGCAACTGCTGACGGAGAGTCAATGGAGGACGTCTCGCGTAGCAAGGTCGACCGAGGTCTTGACCAGCCTCGGTTCGATTAAAATGGTGAGCTTCCGGTACGGTGGATGAGGGACCAAGGAAGCGGCCTATGAGTGAAGCGCTAGGTCACCTGCGAAGGATCCTAGAGGGTGCTGACCATACGGTACTCGGGCTCTGGGTCGCCTAGGATACCCACGCGTGCGTCGAGGAAGATATTGGAACAAGGAGTAAGAGTTGTTTTGTGAAACCGGGCATGGATCTGGTTGACTGACCTTGCTGGTCCTCAACGGATGAGTCCATGGCTCTTTTATATGGATCTGTTGGTTGATCTTGCTGATCTTCAACGAGAGTCCATCTTGATAAGTGATTATATTGCCGAGTATTATGGGCTAGGAACTATGGAAACGGCCTCTGTGTGGACAGGTGGTGAGCGTTCTAGTTGCCAATGATGCCATAGATACTCTGATGAAGGAATGATGGGAAATTATGAATCAACTGGATAAATTGGGAGATTGTGATCAGTGGTACTATGGTTTCATTAAAGGATTGTTTTATAGTTAGCTGATGCTAAGAAAAAGGCAATTTTCATATTGGGTGTGTAAGTGGTGTGGCTAGTTTTATGTTTGCATGAAATTCCGGCTAGGGGGCCTTGGAACTCTTTTCCTTGGTACCCGGGACAAAACCTAACCAAATTCCAAATTGGATCCCATCACTACAGTGGTTGGGCGGTTGGCTAACCCATGGGATCGGATGGGGTTAGGCTGGATTGATGGATCCGTAAATCGAGACTCAATTTCCGTTTTTACGATAGATGAAGTAAGTCCCGGATAGAAATTGTTCTATGGATAGGAATCAACGGCTGTGCCTCTCTTGATGGGGAAAAAAGCGTTGATCCCAATGATCCAAGTGCAAGTTTCTTCCTTGATCTGACCGAGTATCTTTATAGGTGCAGTCGGATCAGTTTGATCATTATTAATGGTCTTGACTACGTTAGAGTAAAAAGTTATCCTGGAGGAATCGCCCGTGCTTTCCGGATAAGGGAAGTTTTTCCGGGTTCGGTTTTGGAAAAACCGACGGATTAGTCTTTTGTCCGGATATCCGTGGACGAGGCCCCGAGTGTGGGACCCTACCTCGCGCAAGAAGTGCTACTTCCGCTGCTAGTATCCCGAATCTGTTGCGCGGTGGAGACCGGGATCTCACAGTTGGTATCAGAGCATTTGGTTAACAAAGATCAACTGAGAAGACAAATATGTCAAAAATTTATCAAGAAACACAAAAAGATTGTAATTGTGTGATATAATTCATACAATTTGATATTCAAACTGAAATTCGTAATTAGTAATTGGGTCTTCAGATGGAAGTACCGTAATTATATAGAATCCCTGACTTGTTTGAGGCCTAGACATGATGGTATTTACCTTATAATTCCAAGGGCCGTGACTACCCGTATATACCGAGAGTATACTGCAGCTCTTTACTGACAGTATATACGAGTAAATCTAAGACTTGAAATTATAAGCATTAATGCTATCCAGTTGATGAATTCGAATGTGGTTGATATGATTTTAAATTCTGTTTGGGAACTGATGAATTGATTGGGATTCTGATTGAAAAATGATGATTTTTGAAATTGAGTTGAAATATAATAACCTGAGCAAAACCACAATGAGGATGAATGGGACGAGTCCCTGTAATGATAAATGATGATAATGATTTCAACAAATCACTATGAGATTAGTGGATTGTGCTGTCAAATTGCTACTGTTAATACTTGAGACGGTAGATCAAGTTAAGGGATGACAAATTGAGAACTTGCTTAACTGAAATTCCCGTGGAGGAATGTTCAGAAGGAAATTATTCGGTCTGATGGACCATTATCGTAGGAATGATATGATCTAAATGAATTATTATTTAATGATGAGTTCTATATAAGGGATATTTATCCCCATATTCTGTTGGGTTGACCGGAATATAAGGAACCCGAGAATAAATTGGATCTTAAGCAAAAGAGTTGTCCTCTACTTGCGAGATGAGGACATCTTGCACCTTTTAAGTGGGGTAGAATGTAAGATTCCTCCCCAACCTTCGAGGTATACAGGAGTAAGAATCTCCCTTTCTGATCTTATAATTATTCCCTCTCTAAAATAAAAGAAAGTTTTGTTTAACAAAGGAAGACCCTTTTTCTAGAATACTTCTCAAGAGTCCCACCTGTTTTAAGGATTCAGAACAATGAGTTCAGAAGTGAGAATCGATGTTTTGGATATCAAGGTTTTGGTCTTCATTCGAGTACGGCCCAAAAGAAGTTCTTTATCTCTTGGGGAGTATATGAAGTTATCCCCCAGATATTGTGAGCCTTATATCTGAATTCAATGAAAGTAGGTGACTTAGCCTACAAGCTTCTTTTATCTCTTCACCTCAAAATTCTAAATGCCTTCTATAGAAAAATATGCCAAACCCAAATCATGGAAAGACGGTAAAACTTCAGTGGCAAGTTACCGTTGGCTTCTAAGTTACGCTAGCTCCTTCCTTTATATAAGTCGTAACTTTTACTTGTCGTTCACAGTAATCTTACTCCCATCGATCTCCTTTCTTTCTTAATCTCCTTCATGGCTTGGCAACAAGAATTAGTTTTATCCATAATGATTCCTCACCTTCAAGACGCAAGTGAGTCTGTGAAGAAGGATTTTATAGAACAGTATCAGCGCTCACTTTTTCCTCACCTAGGAACTTCTGTAGCGCAGACCAAATGGCGGACCTATCAAGACATAACTAGGGTAACACCCTGGGGTCAGCAACACTTTCGTAACAATGTCCGCTTGGCCATGGTTATCGAAGCCTTGGGTTTGGGTCCTCGATACTACTGCGTCATGAGATCAAGACATCTTGGGTTTTCTGAGCGGGTCTTCTTACTGGCGTGTTTTCTTCCTCATGAGAAGATATGCCTTTACCCCGTTTTTGGCTTGCCTCTCAGAGGTCCTTTTGTTAGAACACCTCATACCACTGAGATAGGCGCAGCAATAACCAATAGAATCATTCCCATAGATGAGTTACCTTATACTTGTGCAGCTTCTGAGGACTGCTTTTGTGACCATATGATGGACGGGCTTATGGAAGTGTAAAGAGTTCCTTTATCTTTACTGTATAAGTTTCGAGAATGAATAAAGTTTAAATCTTGTTCTTATTTTGAATCTTACTCTCTTTAAGACTTATCTTGGTGGTTAATCTTGATTAAAATTTTTCTCTAAGTCTCATATTCGTGCATCTTGCGAAATTATCCCAGTTTGCGAGATGAGGACATCTCGCATTTTTTTAAGTGGGGTAGAATGTAAGATTCCTCCCCCACCCCCTTTTTGATGTCTAGTATCTTTCCCTGTAATCAATCCCTCTTCAGAAATATAAAGACCTTGTTTCTATCTGTTTTAGCCTAGAGAGAGAAAAATATTCTAGAGAGAGAATATTCAGATTTTGAATATTTTTGGATAGAAAAATATCTCTTCTAATTCAGATGAGTTTCCCTGAAACAGAAATTCAAAAAGAATTTTCCAATGTGCAATTGGAATTAATTGAAAATAGCTATAAAGAACCTTAGCCTAAGGGTCTAGATTTTCAGAAATCTTTAGACTATGGTCCAATTAAGGTTCCTATGGACCAATAGCATCAATCCATGTGTAGGGAGGAGATAAATCCAACTTGTAAAAAGAAAATACCCAAAAATGAGTAAATGCTCACATGAGGTGAAGAGTTGAAAATGTACAAGGTTTATTAGTAAAAAAACTATGAGCAATATTAAAAGTATGACATATGTAAGGAAGAGGAGTTCTTTAAAGGAGGTGCATATTTCACATAAGATGAAGAGTTGAAAATGTACAAGGTTTATTAGTAAAAAATTATGAGCAATATTAAAAGTATGACATATGTAAGGAAGAGGAGTTCTTTAAAGGAGGTGCATATTTCACATAAGATGAAGAGTTGAAAATGTACAAGGTTTATTAATAAAAAATTATGAGCAATATTAAAAGTATGACATATGTAAGGAAGGGGAGTTCTTTAAAGGAGGTGCATATTTCACATAAGATGAAGAGTTGAAAATGTACAAGGTTTATTAGTAAAAAAAACTATGAGCAATATTAAAAATATGACATATGTAAGGAAGGGGAGTTCTTTAAAGGAGGTGCATATTTCACATGCTTGAATGAGTTTTAAACTCATAAAAATTGAGATATTTCATCTCTCCTCTCTCCTCATTCAAGTCTAGTTCCAAAAAGTTAGCTTAACTGACCTAAAAATGGTCAAATATTGACCAAACTGATTTAGAAAATTCTAGAATCAGTTTGTTTGATTAGGAGCTCAATTTTTCCTATAAATAGAAGCCTCACCCTTGTTGAAAAATATATAGTGTTTATGCATCGTTACTCTACTCCACCTAAGCCAAGAACTGTGAATTCATTTAATAATTCACTAGTTTTTGGAGCTTCCCTCTTTCTTCAATCCCCATTAGTGGCTCCGTCAACATACTTAACCAATTGATTGGTTGGGGGCCTCTACCGTGAACAAAGAATCAAGCAAGTTGTAAGGTAATTAGTGAATATTCATCTTTCTATAATTTCTCAATGTTTCTCTCTTCTCAACCCCTCTCAAGCTTGAGAAGTTTAATTGGTATGGTTTTTTTTAAATGCTATTGAAGTTTGAATAGTAGTGAAGAGTTACATAATTTAATAAATGCTATTGAAGCTAATTTTCATTTATGTTTAAATTCTAATGATTCTTATGTAAATTCTCTCTCTCACTCAAGAAATGGTCATACTCATGACCCATTCTCAATCCAAATCAAGCTTTTCATAAAGCTTTTCCTTAACCCAAGATAAAGCTATGCTTGAGGTCAAATTAATGGCTTTTTCTTATGCTTTTAGTTTATGTATATTGATGATTCAATCCATTATGGATTAAGGATCCAATTAGAGAATCATTTTA
Organism: Cibotium barometz; assembly: GCF_041138505.1. NCBI lineage: Eukaryota > Viridiplantae > Streptophyta > Polypodiopsida > Cyatheales > Cibotiaceae > Cibotium > Cibotium barometz. The sequence goes on from NC_141100.1 coordinate 32,872,439, forward strand.
ATTATTTCTTTAATGATAAGCTTTATCCCTTAGAAAAATTGAGATTTATCAGTCATAGCATAGCGGAGCTATGGCAAAATTTTTATAAACATTATGCATAAAAAATTTTCATTCAAAGCATAAAAAGAGGACTTCCTACCATATTCTAGGAATCATCATCCTAGATTAATTGAAAGAATTTCATTATAATCATGGAGAAATTAAATTTTAATATTATGCATAAAGGATAAATTTTTATATCAAAAGTGTTATTTTTACCATTTTTATTTTCATGCATAGAAGTATGCATAATGGATAAATTTTTATATCAAAAGTGTTACTTTTATCATTTTTACTTTCATGCATAGAAGTATGCATAAAGGATAAATTTTTATATCAAAAGTGTTATTTTTACCATTTTTATTTTCATGCATAGAAGTATGCATAATGGATAAATTTTTATATCAAAAGTGCTACTTTTATCATTTTTATTTCATACATAAAAGTATGCATAAAAGAAAATTTTTATATCAAAAGTGTTACTTTTATCATTTTTAATTTTCATGCATAGAAGTATGCATAAAGGAAAATTTTTATATCAAAAGTGTTACTTTTATCATTTTTAATTTTCATGCATAGAAGTATGCATAAAGGAAAAATTTTTATATCAAAAGTGTTACTTTTATCATATTGGATTTCATGTATATAGGTATGCATAAAAGATATTCTTTTTATACTAAAAGTATGATTTTCCTCATAAATGGATTTTATGCTTAACTTAGATGCATAAGAGAAATTCTTTTATTCTAAAAGTATAATTCCCTACCAAATTGAAATCATGCATAAGAAGATGCATAAAAGATTGATTTTAATTTCGAAAGTGTTAGTCTCCTTAAATGGAATTTATGTATAAATAAATGTGCAGAGAAATCTTATATCAAATAAAAGAATTCTCTTTAAAAAAAAAAAAAAGATATGAAATGTGATAAGATGTGATAAGAGGTGTATGAGATGTGATAAGAATTGATAAGATACGTATGGAAAGTGATAGGATGTGATAAGAGGTGTGATAAGAGGTGATAAGATGCTTATGAAATAAGTTAGGATGTGATAAGATGAATTAAGATGTGTATGGGGGGATGAGGTAAGAAGTGTATGTGATAGGATAAGATGTATATGGGTTGTGATAGGGCGAGAATGGATGTGATGTAAAAGATTAGATGTGAAAGTATATGGGGTTATATAAATGGGAATGAGAAAATGGATGTATGTATGTGGATGTGTGGATATGGAGATGGGAGTGTGGATGTATGAACATGAAAATGGATATATGCATGAAGATGTATATGCATAGATGTAAATGTGGATGTAGATGTGGATGTATAGATGTGAATGGATGTGGATGTATAGATGTGAATGGAAATGTGGATGTGGATGTATGTGAATGTGGATGTAGATGTGGATGTATAGATGTGAATGTGGAATGTGGATGTGGATGTATGTATGTATGTGGATGTAGATGTAGATGTATAGATGTGAATGGGAATGGGGATGTGGATTTATGTGAATGTGAATGTAGATGTGGATGTATGTGAATGTGAATGTAGATGTGAATGTGGAATGTGGATGTATAGATGTGGATGTATGGGAATGTGGATGTGGATGTATGTGAATGTGAATGTAGATGTGGATGTATAGATGTGAATGTGGAATGTGGATGTGGATGTATGTATGTATGTGGATGTAGATGTGGATATATGGATGTGTATGTATGAATGTGGATATGGGATGTGGATGTATAAATGAGGATGTGAAAATGGAGATAAGCATGTAGATGTGGATGTATGGATGTGAATGTGGATGTGGATGTGGATGTATGGATGTGGATATGGATGTGAATATATGATATGTGATGTGAAGGAATCTGAAGTGAAGAGATGGAAAAGGAGGTGATTGGATGAGTACACATATACATGGAATGTGGAATAAGTAATGTGGATTAATGAGGGATAATGTGGAAAAATGAGAGTTAATATAGAAACTGTATTTGTAAACTGTTTGTAAATGCTGTTTGTAAATGGCTGTTTTATGTCAAGAATGCTGGGGAAGCATTTTGACCGTCTTGTGATTAAGGTCGTGGAGACCTAACTGATAAAGTTGCAACTGCTGACGGAGAGTCAATGGAGGACGTCTCGCGTAGCAAGGTCGACCGAGGTCTTGACCAGCCTCGGTTCGATTAAAATGGTGAGCTTCCGGTACGGTGGATGAGGGACCAAGGAAGCGGCCTATGAGTGAAGCGCTAGGTCACCTGCGAAGGATCCTAGAGGGTGCTGACCATACGGTGCTCGGGCTCTGGGTCGCCTAGGATACCCACGCGTGCGTCGAGGAAGATATTGGAACAAGGAGTAAGAGTTGTTTTGTGAAACCGGGCATGGATCTGGTTGACTGACCTTGCTGGTCCTCAACGGATGAGTCCATGGCTCTTTTATATGGATCTGTTGGTTGATCTTGCTGATCTTCAACGAGAGTCCATCTTGATAAGTGATTATATTGCCGAGTATTATGGGCTAGGAACTATGGAAACGGCCTCTGTGTGGACAGGTGGTGAGCGTTCTAGTTGCCAATGATGCCATAGATACTCTAATGAAGGAATGATGGGAAATTATGAATCAACTGGATAAATTGGGAGATTGTGATCAGTGGTACTATGGTTTCATTAAAGGATTGTTTTATAGTTAGCTGATGCTAAGAAAAAGGCAATTTTCATATTGGGTGTGTAAGTGGTGTGGCTAGTTTTATGTTTGCATGAAATTCCGGCTAGGGGGCCTTGGAACTCTTTTCCTTGGTACCCGGGACAAAACCTAACCAAATTCCAAATTGGATCCCATCACTACAGTGGTTGGGCGGTTGGCTAACCCATGGGATCGGATGGGGTTAGGCTGGATTGATGGATCCGTAAATCGAGACTCAATTTCCGTTTTTACGATAGATGAAGTAAGTCCCGGATAGAAATTGTTCTATGGATAGGAATCAACGGCTGTGCCTCTCTTGATGGGGAAAAAAGCGTTGATCCCAATGATCCAAGTGCAAGTTTCTTCCTTGATCTGACCGAGTATCTTTATAGGTGCAGTCGGATCAGTTTGATCATTATTAATGGTCTTGACTACGTTAGAGTAAAAAGTTATCCTGGAGGAATCGCCCGTGCTTTCCGGATAAGGGAAGTTTTTCCGGGTTCGGTTTTGGAAAAACCGACGGATTAGTCTTTTGTCCAGATATCCGTGGACGAGGCCCCGAGTGTGGGACCCTACCTTGCGCAAGAAGTGCTACTTCCGCTGCTAGTACCCCGAATCTGTTGCGCGGTGGAGACCGGGATCTCACAATCTTTCTGCCTTGAGCGTTCTTTACCATCTGCCATGTAGCCATACCCCCATGACTGCACCCACTTCCTCTCTGCTCCTCTCGGTGTGGCTGCCTGGTGCTTTATTCACCTAGATGCTGCCTAGCATTATTGTATGCTAGCCGACGATGCAGTAAGAGAACAAGGAGGAGATGTCGCTTTCAAGCCCAGCCCTTTGTTCACGGCCAGCCTTTGCTCTATAGTGCACCAGCTAATAACTGCTTAACCACTTGTATGGCACCTTTGCTTTGGGCTTTAAGATCTTCATTTATGGAAGGGGTGAGTTGGCGAATGCTCGAGTTCTTCAACTCGAGTTTTTCTCTCGCTGCTCTGCAGGGGTGAGTTGGCGATTGCTCGATTGCTCGAATTAGACCCTTGCAAGCTGACTGAATTGGAGTCATTGACTGAATCTTCCGAGTGCACTACACAGTCTACCCCTAGTATCGCCTTGAGAAGAAAGTCGAAAATGGTGGTGGGCAATGGGCATGATACGAGAGCCTGTGACTCAGGCGAGAGAGAGAGAATAGCCTACGACTCACGCAGTCGGTAGGAAAGAGGCCCTCAAAACAGAAACAAGACCGAAACCCCTAATTAATCCCGACAGTCCCGAGAACCTTACGTAATCTCCATACACATAATCAGCCTTAGAACCCTAATCGTCTGTAGTCTCGAAAAAACAGAGAAGCGAAAGCTGATGGAATACAGAAACCCTAGCCCTAATACAAACCCCATACAAAGGAGCCATTTTTTAAAAACCCACAAACGTAATCGAGGCAAAGAGAGTCATGGTAGACCTTTGGTTGGAGGTTGGAGCTACGACGGGGTGAAGGCCTTCCGTGATGGCAGTCCAATCGAGGCCCAAGGGTAGGAATCACGCTGCACGCAAGGCAAATACGAGCGTTGAGAGAGGGAGAGAGAGAGAGAGACACCTGTTCGGGATTGGGGAAGGCGTTCACTTTTCAAATTTCCAAGTTCCAACTACCAATTTACCAAAATTAGCAATGACCATTGACAATGAGTTGTCAACTTGTCAATGACATTAATTTAGCATGCAGGGCAAGTTGGCAACTAAGAGGGCAGGCTGGCTGCTGTAGTTGGCTTTTTCTTTTAATATTCTTCAAGTTGCTTAAGGCCCAAGGGCCAAGGGATTATTCTCACGGGAAGCAGTGAACCACCCTTGCGCAATACCAACATATAATTTTAAATTTTATTTTTGAAGGGCATTTTCAAAAAGTTGCCCTTGTTTTGATAGGTGTATAAATTTTTTGCACATCCTTATGGAAGGGAAATTTTTTGTCTAGCTCGTCCTTTGACAGGTTTCATCTCGAATTGGCCTTCGTACGACGGCGGGTAGACGACCATCGGAAGGGAAGATGGGCGTCAAATCCTATCGTTGGTGTTGACTTGGCTGTTGGCTGTATGCGACTACTTTTTTCGAAGTACTGTAGCACGCATCTCTTGCTAGTGTGCTTCCACTACTAATACAAACTATGGCGAGGAGCTGTGCAAAGGAAATGGTTATGAGAGCTTCCTACGCAGAGGAAAGCAAAGAAGGGATGAACTAGCTCTGATACGAGTATACGAGTGAGAGGCCACCATGAGACCTCCATGAATCTACTAGAAGAGAATAGGGCAACTCTCCACCCACCCATCGGATATAGACCCTAGCCGGCTAAAATAGCCCTGGATGTCCACACATGTACAGATTCCCCTGAAACAATCGACTCCCCTTAGTCCTACTCGAGTCCTGACAAACCAAGATTGCAACAATTGTAGGTTGCAGGTATTATGTTACATTCATTGATGTGATCACACAACAAAGAAAGTGCGGATTTATTTTATAAAAGAGAAAAGCCTGGAGGTGTTTTCTCACTTTTAGAGATTTAAAGTCTTGGCCAAGAAGGAAAAAGGTATGCAGATCAAATGTCTGAGATCATATTTTTCAATGAGTTCAGTGATTTCTTAAGAAAGAAAGGATTCAAGAGACACTTTGTATGTAGATACACTTCGTAACAGAATGGTGTTGCAGAAAGGAAAAATAGGCACATTACAAAAGTGGCATGTGCCTTGATATTCAAAAAGAATATTCCAGATTATTTTTGGACAAAAGAAATAGCATGAACTTTGCTATGTACATTATAAACATGACCCCCACTACAATTGCTCATGGTATGATGTGTGAACAGAAGTTTACAGGCATAAAACTAGATGTTCATGTTCCAATGAAGTGAGAAAAAGTTGGGTCTAAAGGTAGAGAAATTTATCTTCATTGGTTATTATTTGGATTAGAAAGGCTATAAATGTTATAACCCTAACATTTGTGAGCTGTGAGTAAGCAAAGATGTTTTCTTGATGAGATGAGTAGCTCGTTTGCACCAGTGATGAAGATAAAGAAGTACAACAGTAATCACAAGTGCTTAGATGACCTGGAGTAGAGCAACAATCACAGGTGCTTAGTGGACTTGGAGAGTCCTCTAGCACTGGAGGTAATGTTAATCCAAGTTCAAGCAGGTTAAGGTTAGATGTAGGTCCACATGTAACATGAAGGGAAGGAAAATATAGATTACCCTTTTGTTGCCTGCCTGAACTGGCAGCAAGTCACTCACATGTGGATGGTGAATCTAGTGGCTCTAAGTAGAGTCTCGATGAGGTCTTGATGATGATCTTGAAATTCTGTCAGTGTGGTTGCTCCTAGTGCAAGGAGAACTAGGGTCGTTTTAAGGACACCTCTAGGTTTATTCAGGTCTATAAGAGTTAGATACCCTCTTGACAAGTTAATATATGATGGATATATAGTCCATTATTATAATTACATGGTTAAAGTAATACAAGAATTGGAGACCACTTGTTTTGAGCATGCACTTGAAAATTTAAAAAATGGAAAGATGCCATAAATGAGGAGATAGCACCATTGGATGAAAATGTAACATGGGAGTTAGTGCCTTTGTCTCTAAGGAAAAGAATAAAATTTGATGTAAGTGGGTGCATAAGGTTAAGCATAAAGTAGATGGATCAATGGTTAGAAAGAAGGCAAGATCGGTTTTGCCAAGTGTTGTGTGCAGATTCATGGCATTGACGATGAGGAGACATTCCACCCAGTTGCAAGAATGGTAAAAACCGTGAGAGATGTCATTGCTATGGATACAAAAAAGGATTGGTCTTTACATTAGATGTTTGTAAAGAATGCTTTCTTACATGGTGATCTGCAAGAAGAAGTGTACATGATGTAGGAACAACCAGATTTTGTGTGCGCAAATCCTTGTATATGGCTTGAAGTAGAAACCTATAGCATGGTCAAACAAGATCGGGGAGTATCACGGTAACTATTAGATTATTTCAAATATCCAATGCATATTTTTTACTTCAACAGGTGAAAAAGATAGATATAAGAATCATGCATGCTATTATTCATTTATGTGGATGACTTGATTATCATTGGTGATAGTAGTGATGCTGACATACATGATGTCAGGAGAATTTTGAAGTAAAATCTTGAGATGAAAGATTTTGGTGAGCTATGATATTTCTTGGGCATAGAGGTGGTGATATTAACTCTTATGGCATTTAATTGTTACAGAGAAAGTATGGCTTGGACATGTTATATGGTATGACAGGCTGTAATTCTATTTTAATGCCATTGGAGTATAACACAAAGCTTTCCATAGATACAGGTGAGCTTTTAGAGGATCACACCATGCACAGGTACATAGTGCAGGTTGCTTGATCTACATGACCATTACTAGGCCAAAGCTATGCTGTTGGACTTGTGAGTTAGTTTATGCACGCTCCTAGGAAGCTACACTTGGATGTGGCTAGGTGCGTTTTTAGTTACATAAAGTCTACAATTTATTATGGACTTTTCTATGAGGTTAGTAGAGAGATATTGCTACATGGGTACACAGATGTTGATTAGGCTGGTAGTGTTATAGACAAGAGATCTACTAGTGGATTTATGTTTTCTTTTGGGAGTGCTATTGTAAGTTGGAGTAGTAAGAAATAGTTTGGCAATTGCCTTGTTCAAGTATAGAGGTGTAGTACATGGGCACTGGTAGCTTAGTTTTCAAATCTACTTGGTCACTACAAGGAAAAGCGATCGTAGATGCGTTTGTAGACAGGTTTGGACAACATGGTTTAAAATGTTACGGGCACGTTTATAAGTGCGTCTAAAATCATGTATACCGATAGGCATCTATATGCACGTTTATAAGCGTATCTATATCAGTATATAGACGCGCTTATAGCCTCCATTATAGAGGTGCTATGGAATTTAAAAAAATTTTCAAAGAGCTGCCTGTGCAGATGTACAACTGCATTTTCTGCACATGAGCTGTATTTTTTGCATAGACAGCTCTCTGGTTTAAGGTTTTGCTTACTTGTACATAGACGAATCAAGATCAGCAAAGATACCAACATAAAAACTTAAATTAAAGATAGATATGCACAAAAATATTTGTGAACACATTTAGAATATTGATTAAAGAAGATGAGAAATTACATTTTATATCCAAAAATTTATCCAGACATGATTGTAGCCACATAAGGCTTGAATAAAACCATAGATACATAAAGAAGATGCAAAATTTTATCTTATGTTCAAGAAGTTATCCATACATGATGGTAGCCATATGAGGCTTGAAAAATAAACATAGTTGCATAAACCAAAACTATACATGAAGAAAAACTAGCAGGCGACTACTTGGAGGAGTCATCACTCTCAGAGTCATCTTTTCCTCCTCCTTGTCCACCTTGTGCCTACACAAAGTGAAGATATATACAAATAAAAATAGAAAGTATTATAAAGCTCAAAACATGTTTTGTAAATTAAAAAAAAAGTATTACTTGCATTGGTGTTCTCGGGTGGTTGCAAGATGAGGGTACTCACTTTCGTTCACTCTCTCCAAAATTGGGACATCCATCCATCTCGGGCTGAGTACCTCGATCGTGATAGTACCGCGAATCAAAAGATGACACGTGCCTCCCGAGCCTAAATCGACATATCTTGATCGAGATGCCAACTAATGCCACGCTAGCAGGTCCGGCTTTCTAGGCGTCATCCATGTCACCAATACATGTCACCGCCACCACAATATCTCGATCGAGATATCTATGCTACTCGGATCCACATCAGGGCCACGCTGTATCCCCGTAGGCATATTTGACTAGCACATCTCCATCGTCCACGTATCTCGAACGAGAAATATACATCCAATCGCGACCATTCATTGTTCGAGGTAATCGGATACAATCTCCACCGTCCCCATATCTCGATCGAGATACTGAGCTCACATCTGAGCCGTCCAAATATCTCGATCGTGATACAGAGATTCAATCTGCACTGTCCGAATATCTCGATCGAGATACGTAGATGCAATATCCACCGTCCAATTATCTCGATCGAGATATGGAAAAGCAATCTAAACCGTCCATTCACGTACGCTGGAAGATGCGATCTCGGCCGTTTAAATATCTCGATCGAGGTATATAATGAATCTTGACCGTCGAGATACCTTGTCGTGGTAATGCCTTTAAATCGTGGCCGTCCATTTACCTCGATCGAGATATTAATATCAAATCTCAACCGTCGATCCTTCCCCAACCCTAGAATTAGGTGTGTATCTTGGCCGTATGTTGCACTAACCCTAATATCCAGAGCGTTAATCTTGCAAACCCTAAATTGCATGATGTTTCCGAACCTCGATCGAGGTTATAAAACCGGAAAACTTTTTTTTTTGCCTCATTTTCACAAGTCGTTTTCACTCCCTTGCTCTCTCTTGATTTGGATTAGTGTTAGTGAGCCCATTAGCTTTGTTTTTAGCTTCATTAGTACTACTTAGCACTAAGCATTAGACCTTTCACATTAGACCCTTCACATTGGACCCTTCACATTGGGCTTAGGTTTTAGCATGGAGGGCCACGAGGAGGGCCATGAGGAGGGCCGCTCATCTATTGCGGACCTCATCGCGGAGATAGACCGTGAGTTAGCGGCTATCCGTAGGAGTGCTAGAGACACTCCGTCTACATTACATATCGTGGCAGACTTGGAGGCGATGCTTGCGTCCCTTCGTAGCCTTCACGATATTGTTTATGTAGATGAGTGGATAGCCCACCATCGCGCTGCTCTGGTGTCACATGGCCTGACATATCGTCAGGTCTGTGATCTTGCTCCTATTAGGGATGGGGCTTTCCTAGATCTTTTCCTCGATAGTCGTGGGATGAGGCCCGGGGCGGGGAAGCCCCTCACTATTTCGCGGTGTTCGCATCCTCGTATGGCGGCACATATCTATAGTCGATATGTTGCCGCATATGGGAGGATGCCGAACAACCGCCAGATCCCCATATACTTCGCAAAGCAGTTATATGCGGAGTTTGTCTTAGGGGAGGAGGTCGATTACACCAGCCATCGTCCGGGTGGTGGTGCTGGCCGAGGCCGTCTCCAGGACCAGGGTAGGCGGCCTCCACCAGCACTTCGTGTAGCACCTGCCACAGATCCTTCATTTGTGCCATTGTCGACAGTAGAGGCTCTTGGCACGCAGGTCGGCATTGACGTACGGAGTACCACGGAGAGCATCCAGCACGTGATGCGCCTATTCTCACGAGCTATACCGACGACAGATGTGGAGGTATTTACATATATATTACGTCTTAAGTTTTTTTGGTCATTTATCTTCATGTTTATATGTACTTTTCTATATTTTTACATGAGCAGCATGGTTGATTGTGTCACGCAGGTTCCCACACCTGCCACTCAGAGGCTCACTCAGGAGTTGGTAGAGGCGAGAGCGGAGATAGACCGCCTCCGAGCTGCATTACAGATGGCAGAGGCAGCTACTGCAGAGGCACAGCATCTGAGAGAGTCCGATATCCAGCAGGTAGGTTTCTCTTGCACGTTTAAGTTACAAATTTCTTTAAGTAATACCTAATGAGAGACTAATCAAATATTTTAATGCTTTACTTTTTTGCGTAGGCTCGGACCGAGGTAGAGAGCTCCAGAGCTGAGGCACAGCATCATCAGATTATGGAGCAGATTGCCCAGCACAGGGCAGAGCAGCTGATGCTGCATGTTCGAGAGTATCGTAGATCATCGGACGTGATAGTGTCTTACCTACCGTTATATCCACGGCCTGTCACAGAGGTTTTTCGACGACCTCTCCCTCAGGATGCACCTCCCTTCCTACGTGATGCGTGCTGCTGTTTATGTATCGAGGACATTGATAGTACAGGAGGATATGCCCTAGGATGTGGACATATTTTCCACTTGTCTTGCATCACCCAGGAGCTCGTCCGGTTCTCAGCATGCCCATCCTGCCGTGCACGCGTCGACTTAGCGACGTACAGGGTATTGGGCATCGATGATCTTCACCCAGGCCTTGTACGAGTAGATGCCAGGACTGGGAGGCCTGTCGACTTTACATCAGCTACGGACTTGGGACTCGACGCCTTCGACGATAGAGCCCAGGAGCCTGAGGTGCCTCCTGAGATAGAGTGGAGCTCACATGAGTTCGACGCTTACCAGAGAGTCCTACATGAGAGCCAGGTGACAGCATTTGAGCGCGTGGGTGGTGCTGGCCCTAGTGGCACAGCGGGTGATGGTGCTAGCAGCAGTGCTGCTTCTCATGAGCAGCGTGTCCTTACAGCAGAGGAGCTTACACGAGCAGAGTGGCAGACACGCACCATTGCAGATTATAGATTTTGGGTTTACAGACAGAGGCGTCTTGCATTAGCACGACGTAGAGAGAGAGAGAGGGCCATAGCAGCTTTTGGGACTCGTGAGCTCCCGAGTATACCGGCACCAGCTCACGATCCTTCCTTTGAGGCAGACCTCCCCGCAGACATTCGACGACCCCCGCAGCCGGCATAGCCTCCTCGACGTGCACAGCAGCCTCGACGCGCACGTCGACCGGCAGTTAGAGATGACGATTTCGATTGGGTTGCTGTTGATAGTGACTAAACTCAGACTAGCTGGGTTAGCTCACTTACATTGTACTTAGATTTTTGGGCAGTGACTAACCTCAGGCTAGCTGGGGTAGCTCATTTTCATTCTGATGTACTTATTTGATGTTTATATCATTATGAGTTTTCTCATTATTGAGTATCATTACATTTTAGTTGATGTTCTTGATTTTATTATATTTCTTAACACTTTGGCTATCATATTGTTTGTTGAAAATCTCCATGCCATCGTACCCAAACATGCTCCGATGGGGACCAAACTTTGCAAGCATGTGGGGGTGGGTCCCCCCCACATGCTTGCAAAGTTTGGTCCCCATCAGAGCATGTTTGGATTGGCAATCGGCGCCCAGTGCGGTTTTTTCAAGTCTCTTGGTGCTTAAGAGGCCATGGAAAATCCGGGCCTTCCCCATACCATCGTACCCAAACATGCTCCGATGGGGACCAAACTTTGCAAGCATGTGGGGGTGGGTCCCCCCCACATGCTTGCAAAGTTTGGTCCCCATCGGAGCATGTTTGGATTGGCAATTGGCGCCCAGTGCGGGTTTTTCAAGTCTCTTGGTGCTTAAGAGGCCATGGAAAATCCGGGCCTTCCCCATACCATCGTACCCAAACATGCTCCGATGGGGACCAAACTTTGCAAGCATGTGGGGGTGGGTCCTCCCCACATGCTTGCATAGTTTGGTCCCCATCGGAGCATGTTTGGATTGGCAATCGGCGCCCAGTGCGGGTTTTTCAAGTCTCTTGGTGCTTAAGAGGCCATGGAAAATCCGGGCCTTCCCCATACCATCGTACCCAAACATGCTCCGATCGGGACCAAACTTTGCAAGCATGTGGGGGTGGGTCCCCCCCACATGCTTGCATAGTTTGGTCCCCATCGGAGCATGTTTGGATTGGCAATCGGCGCCCAGTGCGGGTTTTTCAAGTCTCTTGGTGCTTAAGAGGCCATGGAAAATCCGGGCCTTCCCCATACCATCGTACCCAAACATGCTCCGATGGGGACCAAACTTTGCAAGCATGTGGGGGTGGGTCCCCCCCACATGCTTGCAAAGTTTGGTCACAATCAGAGCATGTTTGGGTTGGCAATCGGCGCCCAGTGCGGTTTTTTCAAGTCTCTTGGTGCTTAAGAGGCCATGGAAAATCCGGGCCTTCCCCATACCATCGTACCCAAACATGCTCCGATGGGGACCAAACTTTGCAAGCATGTGGGGGTGGGTCCCCCCCACATGCTTGAAAAGTTTGGTCACAATCAGAGCATGTTTGGGTTGGCAATCGGCGCCCAGTGCGGGTTTTTCAAGACTCTTGGTGCTTAAGAGGCCATGGAAAATCCGGGCCTTCCCCATACCATCGTACCCTAACATGCTCCGATGGGGACCAAACTTTGCAAGCATGTGGGGGTGGGTCCCCCCCACATGCTTGCAAAGTTTGGTCCCCATCAGAGCATGTTTAGTTGGCAATCGGCGCCCAGTGCGGTTTTTTCAAGTCTCTTGGTGCTTAAGAGGCCATGGAAAATCCGGGCCTTCCCCATACCATCGTACCCTAACATGCTCCGATGGGGACCAAACTTTGCAAGCATGTGGGGGTGGGTCCCCCCCACATGCTTGCAAAGTTTGGTCATAATCAGAGCATGTTTGGGTTGGCAATGGGCGCCCAGTGCGGGTTTTTCAAGTCTCTTGGTGCTTAAGAGGCCATGGAAAATCCGGGCCTTCCCCATACCATCGTACCCAAACATGCTCCGATGGGGATCAAACTTTGCAAGCATGTGGGGGTGGGTCCCCCCCACATGCTTGCAAAGTTTGGTCCCCATCAGAGCATGTTTGGATTGGCAATCGGCGCCCAGTGCGGGTTTTTCAAGACTCTTGGTGCTTAAGAGGCCATGGAAAATCCGGGCCTTCCCCATACCATCGTACCCTAACATGCTCCGATGGGGACCAAACTTTGCAAGCATGTGGGGGTGGGTCCCCCCCACATGCTTGCAAAGTTTGGTCCCCATCAGAGCATGTTTGGATTGGCAATCGGCGCCCAGTGCGGTTTTTTCAAGTCTCTTGGTGCTTAAGAGGCCATGGAAAATCCGGGCCTTCCCCATACCATCGTACCCTAACATGCTCCGATGGGGACCAAACTTTGCAAGCATGTGGGGGCGGGTCCCCCCCACATGCTTGCAAAGTTTGGTCCCCATCAGAGCATGTTTGGATTGGCAATCGGCGCCCAGTGTGGGTTTTTCAAGACTCTTGGTGCTTAAGAGGCCATGGAAAATCCGGGCCTTCCCCATACCATCGTACCCAAACATGCTCCGATGGGGACCAAACTTTGCAAGCATGTGGGGGGGACCCACCCCCCACATGCTTGCAAAGTTTGGTCCCCATCGGAGCATGTTTGGGTACGATGGTATGGGGAAGGCCCGGATTTTCCATGGCCTCTTAAGCACCAAGAGACTTGAAAAACCCGCACTGGGCGCCGATTGCCAATCCAAACATGCTCTGATGGGGACCAAACTTTGCAAGCATGTGGGGGGGACCCACCCCCACATGCTTGCAAAGTTTGGTCCCCATCGGAGCATGTTTGGGTACGATGGTATGGGGAAGGCCCGGATTTTCCATGGCCTCTTAAGCACCAAGAGACTTGAAAAACCCGCACTGGGCGCCCATTGCCAATCCAAACATGCTCTGATGGGGACCAAACTTTGCAAGCATGTGGGGGGGACCCACCCCCACATGCTTGCAAAGTTTGGTCCCCATCGGAGCATGTTAGGGTACGATGGCATGGAGATTTTCAACAAACAATATGATAGCCAAAGTGGTAAAAAATATAATAAAATCAAGAACATCAACTAAAATGTAATGATACTCAATAATGAGAAAAATCATAATGATATAAACATCAAATAAGTACATCAGAATGAAAATGAGCTACCCCAGCTAGTCTGAGGTTAGTCACTGCCCAAAAATCTAAGTACAATGTAAGTGAGCTAACCCAGCTAGTCTTAGTTTAGTCACTATCAAGATAGAGATCTAGTTAGCAGCCTCGAGTCAGCAGCACCCTCTCTAGCTCTCAACTGCTCTAGAATGCTCTCATGGTCATCCACTCGAAGCCGAAAACGAGGGTGAGAACTGTGTTTTCGGCTCTGTACTCGAACAAGAGTGAGCCTGGTAGCAACCACTAGATGAGAGAACTGAAATGCCTCTAACTCCCACTTCCACTGCTGGAACTCAAGACTCCCCCGATGAAGTCGAATCTGCTGGTAGAACCGGCTTGCCACAATCATGCTATGGGCGTCATAAGAAAACCCATGATCATCCACTGTATCCTGGTCAAGCATGCACTTTGGCCTAGTGCAACTCATCAGATAGTAGTCTACTCCCTCGCTGTTTCCCTCACTGGCAATAACAGCAAATACATCACCCTCCTGTAGCAAATCTGTCAGGTCATCATAACTGACCATGAACGCAGGACCTGTGTGCTCATCAGACACCACTGGATGTGAAGGATGCTCGGGGGAGAGGAATGTCTGTATCCATGCATCTGCCCATCCTCTCGAGGCACAATGTGACCAATCGCCATCCATACATGCTCCACAGAAGCATGCAAACCGTCGTGTGTAAATCGTGGGGGCCGCCATGCACGTGCTCCTGATGGAATGTAAGCCCAAGGTGCCAGGTACTGTGTCACAATCATGGGAGGCTCTGCGGTCAATCGTGCCACCATCCACATGCCAAAAAAATCTCCTGACAATCCGAGCATCACGTCTGGGGTACGATGATGCTGCACTCCCACACAAATGTTGGGAGCACCACTCGACTACGTGGCCCGCATCTCTGAACCGCTGAGCATCCTGTCGCAGCTGATGACGCCTCAAGGCACGTTTCACACACGCGCCTGCACCATCATGCTCACCCTTCCCGTGACCAGTCTCAAAGAATGACCAAATCACTGGGATACTAGACTGCACATGCCACCTATAAATCCATAAAAGATAGTCTTAGTTATTGTTTTCTTTAAGATGTTCTAGTGAATTTAGTTTAATTGAAAATGTAAGAAAGCCATAAGTACAACCTGTAGAGCCAATAGAATTGACGTGATGACTTGAACTGTGCGCCACAACCATCCGACCAAACCCATCGCTGGACATGTCTGATCCCACAATCTCCTAAAAAATCGTCATGGAGACGAAAGCAGTGTTGCACAAAATGTGCATCATGTGAACGATCATCACTGATATAGAAATGATACTCTCGAATAATGACACAGGTCTCGGGGGTACTCGCTATCCCATCTACATGAGCCTCTACATGTCGATAGCTAATGTGGACCAAAATAGCAACCTGGTGAGGGAAGCAATACATACGTTTAGGACACAAAAAATCAATTAAGTAATGAAGCTCCAACATAAAACAAATAGTACAAAATATAACCATTACCTGCTCTGAGAAGTAATACTCAGATTGTATCTCCTGAAAAGGTGTGAAAGTGTAGTTCTCTGCAAAATCAATCACAGAGACGACCACACCAATAGGAAACTCTGCTAGGCATGCTCGGAACTGACGATCCTGCCACTTGGCACAATGACTGTGCCGTATGTAGGGGTAGATCTGCTCCCTAAATGTGGCTGTGAAGTGACAACGTGGTGTATGTTTGTCCACGAGCTGCAACTTCCTGGACTGTCCACCACTCTGGAGCTGGTGTGTCACATACTCATAACGTTGCCATGCCACTATCTCTTGGTCACTTGCATCAAGATCTACCATCTGTAGATGTGCAAGTGAACCACATGATGTGCAATTGCTCTCCACACAAGGCATCCTATGGAACTGGGCATCCTCCGTGCGTGCACACAAAAGAGAGTGGATGAAATCACGTGGACTACGAGGCAACTCTCTATGCCCACTAAGAGAACGGAACACATCATAAAAAAGATTGAACTCAACATGGTAGCGACAACAACATGTGTCACGCTGACGTGAGTACCTCACAAACCAAGGCTTACACCCCTCAAATGACCTTTGCCCAATTTTAAGCTCTGGATACGAAGCCACAAACTGAGAATACAACTCAGTTTGGGACATTTCAAGAAAGCAAGCACCGTGCTCAATGAACACTCCTCTTGTCACTCTCTTACGCAAAGCTTTCTTGAAAACTGGCGATGCACGACAATTCTCCTCCCAAAAACTTTCTATCAAGGTTCTAGTGGTTTCATCTAGTAGGCGATCATGCCTAGCTACACGAACACTACTCGCCCACATAGCACCAACCTCATTGGCATCTAAACTTTGTCGCCTAATAGACCCAACTCTAAGTACGTGTGGTGCTATGGAAAGGATGCAAGATGTGGCACTAACCTTACCCTTCATTTGGGAGCTACTTATGGCTGCCACAATAGCCCGTCGAGCAGCCAAAGCGTCCGCAGAGTTCCTCTTCTTGTTAACTATATAGGAATGACGAACACTTTGTAGCACCGCCATGCCAGCTCTCCTCTCTCTTCGACCTCCAATGTCGGAAAGCGCCCTGCAGTTGGCCATGTTGGGCAGATCAATCAAAGCATCAAGCACACATGCCTGTGATGAAGACGTGAGGTCTTTGAAATAGGATTGGAAGATTGCATGGGCACGACGATGTGCCCCTGACTTTGATAGTTCTTTCCTATCCACACGAAGGGCGCCCAAAGGAGGGGGGGTGGGTTCTTGTAGAAGAGAGGACTCAAGAAGGGCGGGTTCATGTGGATTATCTAAACTAAGGGGTAGTGGGGGGGAAGAGGGCGAAGGGAGAGGAAGTGGAAGAGGAGGAGCAAGGCTTGGATCATCGCCAACGGAAGGTGTTGCTCGTTGACGTGCTCTCCACTCTCTCTTTCTCTCACGAGCTACCCTTCTCCTCTCCTCCTCTTGAACTTGGTGGATGGGGGGGAGTCTAGTCCTATCACGTTTCCGACTCCTACGACTTTGAGAACCCATTCTCAAGGAAGCTAAGAGAGAAAATATTATAAGGGCTCAATGATGGGATAGTACTACAGATAAGTGTGGGATAGTACTAGAGATGTGTGATTATATAGGAAAAATAGGTTATCCACTTCAAATCTCACTGGATTTCCTATCTAAGATTGATTGGATAACTAAGATAAACATAAAGATATTTAAAGATAAACTATTATCCACTTAAAAATTAATATTATTTATAATATTTATTAACAAGTCTAAATATTTATCATTGCCAGATATATAAATATATCTTTAAAGAAATCTTTTATTTTATAATTATATAACTGCTTTTTTTAAATAAAGTATTTTTTTCATATTTTATTCAAAGGTTTATTCTACATAAAAAATTTTCAAGAAATATAAAAATAAAAAATTTATTTTTTTTTTAAAATTAATAATATGATCTTTAATAATATTTTTATTGATCTAATCCCAAAATATAATCCTTTTAAATTAGTGATTTTAAATTCTTTTATTTAATAAGTTACATATATTTTATTATTTAAATTTCTATATTCTATTTCTCTAAATTACTAAATTAACTTTTCCAAAAATATGTTTTTGAAAAAAGAGGGGAGGTGGGAAGGAGATGCCACGTGTCACAAGCGTGCATGACACGTGGCATTCTCTTGACATGTGGCACTATTATGGTTGATGTGGCAATTCCATGATGTGGCATGCCATGTCACCATGTGCGAGGTGGCATGCAAAGGTGGCAAGATGATGTGGCATTAATGATGACTAGGATGATGAGGTGGGGAGTCAACTAGGTTGACCATGTTGACATGGAGGGTGGAGGTGGCAAGCTGAGGTGGCAAGCTGCTTATGTGGATCCTCTCGATGCTCACGTGGACATAAAGTGGCATGCATGTATAAGGTTTGGGCCTACCCAAGCCTCACACATGGAATGAAACCTAAGCTGTGAAGTTTACCAAGCCTAGATTTCCAAACCTAACTAGGATTGGTTTTAGACTTGAAAAGGGGAGAGTGGACACAATATGGGAATTTTCACTTGGGAGGATTGAAAATGGACCTTCCCATACTCAAATCAAGCCAATTTTTTTTTGATAAATTCATGGCAACAAGAGTATTGATCCCATGAGTTTTTAGATTGAAAGATTCAATATTTAATTTTCTAGAATTAAATTACTATTGATTTAATGGGCCTCTGACAGTCATAATAAATTTTCCAAAGTAAATCTACAAAAATCAAACCGTTAGATTTGTAATTTTATCTTATACCCACATTATACTAATCTTTCCCAATCTAATCATCACTAGATCCATACAATTTGAGCATTTTAAATGGTAGATGTGGTGGGAGGATAAAATAGTATGTTTTTTAACAATTCTAATATCTTTTAAATAATATAGAAAATAGTAGAACACATCAAAAATTACTTGATAAATCAAGTTAAGCTCTATGTTATTTGTATTTGTGATATGCAAAGTGGGAACATCGTATGAGTAATAATGTAAAAGTTATAGGCAATTTACTCACATTCACTATACTTGTCTAAACCTAGGACAGGGCCTGTATACAAACTTGGTTCCCAAAGAAAAGGGGATTTGCAATTATTGGATATTCGATCAGATTATAGTTTTAGGTGCCCAACTTTGTATATGATGTTTCATTAGAAGACCTTGAAGTGAAACTCCTTGGCTAACTATGAGAGATTGGCTATTCTTCTTGAAAAAATGCCTGTTTTTCAGCTAAAGCCAAGGGCGCCCACGACATGAAACTAGATAACCTCATCTTGCAACCACCCTCTCCTTGCTCGATTGTATTGTTTGTCTGAGATGATCCCTTTATCGTGAAGGTAATCCCATGTATCTCCTCTACTGTGGGTGACGATGGTAGCCAGTCTCTACTGGGGGAGGACCTCTACCCATAATAACATGCTACATCACAAGACAAACATTATAACACAACTCAAATAGAGAGAATACAAAGATAAGACATGAAGTTGCACTATACATACAAACTCAGCCTCCCATGATGCACGACCTCTAGATCCAAAGTGTGATGATCCATATCTCTTCATTTGTATTCGCCGTGCTTCTCTTTGTTGCTGGTTCACTACTCCTTCTAAGAGATCCTTCTTGGCTTTCTTCCACTTGCCCTTATGAGCAGTAGATGGCTTATAGTGTCCATTTTGACCGGCATCTATTCGTGCTTTCTCCTCCTTTGCATGTCTTCTTACTAGAGACCTCCTATTCTTAAGTATGACTTTGATTTTGTGTCGTGCCCATCTACTGTTAAACCTTTGGTCATGAGGATTAGGATACTTCTTGTGGACAGCTTTAATGCAATCATCCACTAAGCTCTCCCTTTGTTGCTTAAAATGTATAAAGCCGTCCTTATAGTGTGCAAAAACTACTTGGCGCAAGTAGTTTACCACCTCCTTCCCATGAGAGTCATCAACTATGCCACCCACATCTATGATATCATAATATGATATATCACCATGATGTGGTGGTGACTCTGAAGAACTATCCCCACCCCCAAAGCATTGCCATAGGAATCCTCTATCTCCTCTACCTCCACTCTCAAAGCTAGTGCAGCGTGAGGTAGGACCGCCACTATCTCCACAACTACCCTCCCTACGATGATGATCGCCACTCTCATGAGAGCCATGATAACTATGAGGTGTCATATCTCCTGAAGGTGGATATATAGGAGATGCTGTAGCACTAACTGGGGCTGATGGGTGAGGGGTGCATGTAAAGGTAGGTAAAGTGCCTAGCAAGGATAAAGTGCCTAGTAAGGGACTCTGTTGGTTTGTGGGGGTGGTGGGGATCTGATGGTAAAGGGGTGCCTGCTGCATACGCTGCCAACTACTCGGGGGTGGGAGTATAACCAAAGATGCCCTCTACCTCCCTAGAAAACCGTCGTTGTTGAGACTCGATAAGAGCCGCAATCTGTGGGTCTGTGGGACAAGAGGATGAGGACCCATGCCACATATTAAAAAAAATATTATGCAAGCTAGAGAAGCCTTATGCAACCATTATGTTTAAAGTACTATGCATAAGCTTAAAACACTATATGCATTATGTTTAAAGCACTATGCATTATGTAAGCTGTTACGCAAGCCTTGCATAAAGCATTATGCATTAGGCCTTATGCATAAAGCATGCATGAGGCCTTATGCATAAAGCTATGAATGAGGCCTTAAGCATAAAGCTATGCATGAGGCCTTATGCATAAATCACTATGCATAAGGCCTTAAACATGAGGCCTTAAGCATAAAACTATGCATAAGGCCTTAAACATGAGGCCTTAAGCATAAAACTATGCATGAGGCCTTATGAATAAAGTGTATGCATAAGGCTTATGCATAAAGCTATGCATGAGGCCTTATAAAAGTATGCATGAGGCCTTATGCATAAAGCTTATGTATGAGGCCTTATGCATAAAGCATTATGGATAAAGCATGCATGAGGCCTTATAAAAGTATGCATGAGGTCTTATGCATAAAGCTTATGTATGAGGCCTTATGCATAAAGCATTATGGATAAAGCATGCATGAGCATTATGCATAAAGCTTATGCATAAACCTACAAAATAAATCCCCAGCACACCCAAGGGTGCAATAATAATAGAGGAAAGATATGAAAGCACTTACCTCTTTTTTATGATGTTGAAAGAGAGGATTAGATGACCTATAAAACCAACAAAAGGGTGAGGAAAAGATTAGTAATGCATACCTACAAAAGCTTATGCAAGCTATACAAGGCCCTTGCAAGCCCTATGCCTTATCAAGCTATGCTAAAGCTTATGCATAAAGTTTTAAGAATAATGCTTTATGCATGAGGCCTCATGCATAATAAATCTTTAAGTATAATGCTTTATGCATGAGGCCTTAAGCATAAAACTATGCATGAGGCCTTATGTATAAAGCATGCACGAGGCCTTATGCATAAAGCTATGCATGAGGCTTATGCAGAAAGCATGCATGAGCATTATGCATAAAGCTTATGCGTAAACCTACAAAATAAATCCCCAGCACCCAAGGGTGTAATAATAATAGAGGAAAGAGAGAAAAGATAGAAAAGCACTTACCTCTTTTTCGTGATGTTGAAAGAGAGGATTAGAGGACCTACAACACCAACAAAAGGGTGAGGAAAAGATTAGTAATGCATACCTACAAAAGCTTATGCAAGCTATACCGCTATACAAGCCTTATGCAAACTACGCTGCTATGCAAGCCTTATGCAAGCTATGCTAAAGCTTATGCATAAAGCATACATGAGGCCTTATGCATAAAGCTTTTAGCATAATGCTTTATGCATGAGGCCTTATGCATAAGGCTTATGCATAAAGCTTATACATAAAGCATTCATGAGTCCTTATGCATAAATCTATGCATGAGGCCTTATGCATAAAGCTTTGCATGAGGTTTATGCATAAAGCATTATGCATAAATCAATATGCATAAAGCTTATGCGCAAACCTACAAAACAAATCCCCAGTACCCAAGGATGTAGTACCCAAGGATGCAATAATAATAGAGGAAAGATAGAAAAGCACTTACCACTTTTTCGTGATGTTGAAAGAGAGGTTTAGAGGACCTACAAAACCAACAAAAGGGTCAGGAAAGGATTAGTAATGCATACATACAAAAGCTTATGCAAGCTATGCCGCTATGCAAGCCTTATGCAAACTATGCCGCTATGCAAGCCTTATGCAAGCTATGCTAAAGCTTATGCTGCATCAAGCATGCCTGAGGCCTTATGCATAAAGATTTAGGCATAAAGCTATGCATGAGGCCTTATGCATAAAGCATTATGCATAAGGCTTATGCATAAAGCAATCATGAGGCCTTATGCATAAAGCCTATGCATAAAGTTGTGCATGAGGTCTGATTCATAAAGCTATGCATGAGGCTTATGCATAAAGCACTATGCAAGCCATGCAAGCCTAAACTAAACCATACCCCGGCACTATGCATAGAGCTTAATGCATGCATAGATTAAGCTCTATGCATGCATAGATTAAGCTCTTTTTGGTGAAGTTGAAAGAGAGGATTATAAGACCTACAAAATAAATCAAAAAGTTGAGAAAAGAATTAGTAATACAAAACCCTAAAAATGTGAATAGCATGGATACACAAGGAGGTTTAAGCCTTATGCATAAGGAGGTTTAAGTATAAGCGTCTTATGCATAAGAGGCTTATGTATTAGAGGCCTCTTATGCATAAGAGGTCTCTAATGCATTAGAGGCCTCTTATGCATTAGAGGCCTCTTATGCATAAGAGGCTTATGTATTAGAGGCCTCTTATGCAATATAAGAGGCTTATGTATTAGAGGCCTCTTATGCATAAGCCTCTTAGGCTTATGCATAAAACAAAAAGTTGAGAAAAGAATAAGTAATACAAAACCCTAACAATGTGAATAGCATGGATACACAAGGAGGTTTAAGCCCTATGCATAAGGAGGTTTAAGTATAAGCCTCTTATGCATAAGAGGCTTATGTATTTGAGGCCTCTTATGCATAAGCCTCTTATGTATTAGAGGCCTCTAATACATAAGAGGCTTATGTATTAGAGGCCTCTTATGCATAAGAGGCTTATGTATTAGAGGCCTCTTATGCATAAGCCTCTTAGGCTTATGCATAAGAAAGAGAGATAGAGAAGAGAATACCATTCAAAAAATTTAAACATAAGAAGATTATGCATGAGAGAGAGAGAAAGAGAGTGAAGAGAATACCAATCAAAAACTGTAATTCTAAACATACCATTCAAAAACCATGAATATAAGAAGAGGTGGGAGAGACAAGTGGGATATAGATTACCTTGTGAGGAATCGTCCTTTTGGGAGGATACTTGAGAGAAGACTTTATAAGGAGAGGACAAAGGGTGAGGTGTAGCCATCACTCATGAGGAAGAGAGGGTTGCAAAAACTTAGGGTTATGTACAGCAGAGGGAGCAGAGGGGAAGCGAGAATAACTGCGGCGTTGACGTGGGATTATTCAAAAAAAAAATTAGCGTGTTTATATCAGTATAGATGCGCTTATAAACGCACATATATCCGCACATATATCCATGCATATAGCCGCATAAGTAGCCGTGTAAACCCCGCGAGATCGCAAATTCATCCATGGCGCCTCTCTCACTTCCATCTCTCTCTAGTTTGCACAGCTATGTTGCGCGGCTATGTTCTTATTCTCTTGTAGTGAGTGATCAATATGTGTAAGCCCCTGGATAGGGACATTGTCATTTATTGTGCCAACATGAGTAGCATTTGGTAACCCAATATATCATGCTACGATGAAGCACATTCAAGTGCATTATGATTTTGTGAGGGAGAAGGTTCTAGCATCAGGTGATGTAGATCTAGTATATGTGAGCATAGAGGTTCAAGTTGGTTGACATCTTCATCACAAAGGCACTTGTGGCACAAAGAAGCTTCACAATTTTAGGAGCTTACTTGGAATGCAGTGTGGGGAGTTGAGCTCGAGAGGGAGAGTTGAGATATCAAGCAGCTAGTGCTATAGACATTGATGACTTGGTTTCTTCAAATAAAAACAAAATCTATGATTCATTGCATGAGCACATGTTTATGTAAGCCATCTTCCTACATTCAAATGTATATATGAAAGCAACGTTACTATATTTAAGAGTGGTTCTTATAAACCGCATGTACTAATGAAACACATCACCATTTGTTAATGAAATTCATTTGGAGAAAATGAATCACAACATGGAGGATCCACAGTTGGTGAAAATAAGCCACTTCATTATCCTTATCAAATCAATAATCTTGATAAGCAAATCATCCATGGCCTTGGTCTAGATGGGAGCCTTGAACATATACTTAAAGCAAGGGGGAAAAAATTACAACTGAAGTTGGATTTAATAAAAAAACTCAAAGTCCTCAAACTTTTCTTCTTTAGAGGGTGCAAATTCTAAACAATGTGAAGGGAACATTTCAATGCTAGTATGCGAGAAGGATGCCAATGGTATCTATGGATTTTACTACTTTAGAATAAATAGTGGTGAATTGAGAAGCTTCTAGATGCCAAGGTTGTAAAGTACATATTCACCCTTCCGCTGCTATATGATGGAAATCCTCATGACATGTTGAGGAAAGTTCCGGGAGGTGAGTGTTTCACCATTTGACAAGCTTGGTAGATAGATTCTACGAAAGAGGAATGGCGCTTGAAGTCATGGGGATAACCGGCCAATTACCAAATTAGGATCCACACTTTTATCTCTTTCTCTTTATTCCTTTAACTAGTATGTAATGCAAGAGATATAAGTGGGCTAAGAGATTGATATCGAGGTTATTAACATTTTTCTGCAACGTTAAATTTCGAAAATGTTGCTATTTTCACGTCGCATGTAGCATAGACAAGTGGCTCGTCAATTCTATGGCATTTAACGACATATTTTATAGTGCAAACTGACACACTTGATGATATTAAAAAATACTTTCTTAGGGCACATTGAGGGAATTTCGATCAGATCTCTATCCATCGACGAGTCTAGCATCGCCACTGAAAGTGAGCAAGCTCGTGTGGATCAAACAAAGTTTCAGATTGCAAAGCTGATGATGGCTATGGCGCCACGCTAGTAACTAAGATGGGATCAGCACCTGATGGCGACAATTGGGGGAAGATACACAGGAGAGGAGACTCCTCTCCATTTCTCCGTCCATGGCGTTACTACATTTGTTGGTAAGGTTGGATTAAGTGTAACTGGTCTGGTGGTCACAAAGGGGGCTCTAACAATTCAGGGAAGTTCAAGGCAGGGCAAACACCAGCAGCAAATGCTGGTGTTTGCCCTGCCAGTTACTGCTGGTGTTTGCCCTGCCTTGAACTTCCCTGAATTGTTAGAGCCCCCGTTGTGACTAACAAAGAACAAGATAAGTAGGATGATAAGCACCAGAGTTGCAGCTACGATCAACCTTACCAGCAAATGTAGAAACGCCGTTGAGGTGAACCTGGAGATAGTATGTGTTCGAGCCCAAGGCAAGGGCGCTGGTGGGTGAATGCCGTCGACGCTTCTCTCTACAATTGTGTGAAGGAGGCCACCATCATCGCCGGGGGCTGAAGGGCGTTGACCTTGCACGAGGCGGACCAAATCGGTGGAATCATCTTCGTTAGGCGACGGAGAGACGGCAGGAGGCGACGAAGAGCCGGCAGGGGGGACTTACCGTGTGTTGTCTGGACTCTGGGGCGCGTAGCAGCGCCAGCTTCTTGGAAGCGCCGGACTGCGCGAAGGCCATGAGCACTACACCGGAAACTGTTCCAGCGCTGTTGGTAGTGGACGCGGTTTGCCATGTACCAGAATCTGCAGGTGGCGTTGCGAGCTAGGGCTGCGCTCTTCCACTTCTGCAGACTAGCTAAGAAGGGCCGATCGCCGCCTTCATCTTTCCTAGGGCCTGCAAATCGTCCAATGATAGGGAATCTTTTGGCACACTAAGGTTTTTTTAAAAGAAAAAAAAAGAAAAGGTCAAACAAAATTACGTCACTGCTTTCTCAAGAAGCATAACTTATTGTTAATACATTGAGCCTTTTCTTTTCAAAAAATAAAAAGAAAAGGTCAAACAAAATTACGTCACTGCTTTTTCAAGAAACATAACTTATTGTTAATATATTTATCCTTTAATCGAGCTTTTCTTTTGAAGGGTTTTTCAAAATCAAGCTTCTCTATTGAAGGGTAAAATTTTATGTCCCCTTACCTGAAGGGTAAAATGCCTCAATAAGGGTTCCAAAGGCTTCAAATTTGAGGCTTGCTCAGATTCCTTTAGAAGGCCACTTGCTTACCATTTGATAGACCACCCCACCTTTGACCAACTGGGGTCACCTTAAAAATGACGAGCTTAGTAGAATTAATGCCCGCCTTTTCATATACATATATATATATATATATATTGACGACTACTCAAAATAAGA
The DNA here is from genome assembly GCF_041138505.1 of Cibotium barometz. Classification (NCBI taxonomy): domain Eukaryota; kingdom Viridiplantae; phylum Streptophyta; class Polypodiopsida; order Cyatheales; family Cibotiaceae; genus Cibotium; species Cibotium barometz. The sequence goes on from NC_141100.1 coordinate 32,898,630, forward strand.
AGTGGTTGCATTTTACATCCAAAATATCCAAAAATGAGCATGATGCGTGTCAAAAAACAACCTTGACCCCACCCTTAGATGGATTCCTCTTGAGTCTCAAAGAGTTTCTGGAGAACATTTTCGTGACCCAAAATAAATAAAAATAAAAAAAATGGAAAAGTAAGAGATCTAGACCTATAGACAAAGGACGTGCTCACAAGAAATACATTACAAGATGTTATAATGAGGCTAGAAAGAGAGTTAGTAGGATCACAAGAAATCTCTTTCCAAGGATCCTTAACAAATACGGCTCTTTCAAAAGGCTAGAAAGGGGGTAGCAAGAGAACAAGAAGGTAGTTGGTGTGACTGAGGCTTCTCAACAAATACCGCTATTCTAAATGTCTCTCTAACACACACACACACACACACACACATGATTGCAGTCCATGATATGCAAAGTTTTTAGTGATAGGAAATAGGTTCGAATCGTGTTGTTCCATAACGTGTTGGTCCACACACACACATGCATAAGCATGTAGACATATGTGTATGAACCAAAGTTAGATATTCAATAATTAGAAATTTACATTTTGGAAGTTCTAATACATTTTAAGATGGAAAAAAAGAACTTTCAACTCCTTCATAATCATGACCAAAGATCGAGCCTAAAAGTTAGCGTTTTACGATGAGCAACGAGCTTAGAACTAATTGTAGAAGTCATCAAATTTTGAGTCACCATGAATGCAAAGTGCTTGCTTAACTAAGATAAACATTTGAGTCACCACGAATGCTAAGTAATTTCTTAACTAAGCTAAAGATTTAGTTTTCTTATACAAGATACTTATTTTCCAAACTATAACATTTATTGATTGGATGCAAGACAAATAAATATTGTGTATAGCTAAAAGAGTTTCATCACTACAACACATGGAGAAAATAGACACATTCAGAGCCACGCGAATTGAAAAGAATTTATTTATGGCAAAAAACTTCATGTGGCTATAGGTGCACGACTATACACATGGCTAGGGACGTGCGGTAATAGCCATGCACATAATTGCACATATAGATGTGCCAATGATAGTGTGTATAGTGACTGTCGGCAAAAAAAAATGGGGATAGAATGGGCGATGGATGTGTCTCCACATCCCTCCCCCTTTATATCCCCATTTTTTTAATCACATTTTGTAAACAAAAATTAATCACATTTTTTAAAGCACTTAATCACTTAAAACATACATTACATAAAATACACAAAAAATTTGCAATACAATGTCGTGGGCATTATAATAATACTATTATTTTACAAATTACATAAAGTTTATTATGTCCAAAAAAACAAAGATAGAGATGACTAAGAAAACTAATTAAATTAATTGATCATCTTCATTCTCCTTGCACATCTTCACCACATGCACCACCACCTTCATCACTGCTGCTTTGAGCATCGTCTTCCTATGTTAAATAATAAAACAATACAAAAACGTTAGCCACAAGAAAAAAAACATAAGAATTGAGACACTTGGGTGATAATTAAAATACAAGTTCAACTACCCACTAAGTTTCCCTCAGCTTGTTAGTGGATATCTGCATCGGGACCAATCCTTGTTGTTTGAGACACTCCCAAATCTTGGCTTTGTTGTGATTCTTGATTTACCTTTTCTCCCGAGCCATTGGGGTGCAACCTACTATCCTTTCCTACAACAAATTACAATGTGCATGAGCCATAAATTCACGAGGCCAAATGAACTAAACTTAGTGATGTATGGCAAATAAAAAAATCACAAATTGTGCAAGCCAAGTTACCTTTTCTCTCGAGTCATACTTTGTCACTTTGTACTTTTGTAGTTGACTTGCATGTGTCGCTTTTTGTTAAGGGTATTAAGTACCCACCCTAAGTTTGATCTTTGCCTTCTTCCACTCCTTAATTGTACAATTAGAGGGCATTTGTGAACCATGTTTCGCACACCTCCTTGCAAATCAATGGAGTCTTGCACATCTAGATCAAAACCAAGATCTGGTAACATACAAGTTGTGTTGAAGTACTGTAGCAACAGTCACAGAAGATACTACTGTATTACAGGTCGCATACAGAAATTGTCTGTTTGCAAGTTTCGGACTGTTGTAGGCAAACGTCTATGAGACAAACTCATTCAGATTGTGAGTGAGAAGCTGGACAAGAAGAACTTCCATACCTAGAAGTTTAGAATGACCAATTTCTTGTTGGGTAAACAATTTTGGGATTATGTCGAAGGAGTCTCCAAAGTTGTCTAAAGATAATGTTACTCCAACGGATATAAAGGAATTCAAGGATTGGAATCATAGTGCAAGGAAAGTCATGTACTGGCTTTCGATCAGTGTCATAGATAAAATAATAGGACACATACATGATGCCAACACTCCAGCAGTTGCATTGGTTAGACCTGGTGTAGATGTTTCAAACTAATAGAAGAACAAGGAAACTGCAGCTAAAACAAGACGTGCATACTGTGGAAAAGAAAAGCATGTATATCAATGAGTATGCTTTAGAAATCAAGGGCATTGTTGAATCCCTTGGGTCTATCAATGTATCGATGGAAGATGATGATTTTATGAGTGTCTTTTTGAATGGGCTTGGCAAATAGTAAAAGCCATTCAAGACCTCCATTGCAGTTAGAGAGAATGTTCCCAACTTTTGGGACTTGGTGTCTATGTTGATAATAGAAGAAAAGTCTCTAGGTGAGGACTCTTCTTCACAAATCAAGAACACATCAGAAATTGCCTTCTATTCTAGTTCAGGTAGAGGTCATGGCTGAGAACAATGTGGTGGTGGCCGATAAGGGAACAAGAATTCCGGACAATAATAATCCAATAATTCATACCTACAATCATACACAGGTGGAATAGGCCAGTCACAGAGGTAGAGGGAGACAAAGGGACCGAGGTGGTTTGCAAATAAATCAGAGTGCAAATAGCATAGAGTGCTATTATTATGGTAAACAAGAGCACATGGCAAAGGACTACTATAAAAAGCAGAATGACATTAAAAGTGAAAAGTTACAGCAAGGCAACTATGTATCATCTAGTAAACAGGGTGCTGATAACATAGGTGAGCAACCGTTTGTGATGCAGCACATGATCGGTTCCACAACAGAAGATGTGTCAGGATCTCAACATATATGGTATGTGGATTTTGGCACCTCTAACCACATGACCAGTCATGGTGAGTGGTTTAGAGACATGCAGAAAATGGAAAAACTAGGTTATGTAGAAACAAGTGATGATACCGGGCATCCCATTATGCATGTTGGTAAAGTGACATTATCTATGTAGGATAGAAAAATGAAGTACTTGGGAGACATACTTTATGTTCTAAATATATTACAAAGAGCCTAGGTTCTGTTGGATAGATGGTTGAGCAAGGTCTACAAGTGAGGTTTAATCCTCAAGGATGTTTTGTGGAAGACTTCAAAAATCAATGTCGCTTGGTTGTAAAAGGTAACAAAAATGGCAGGATGTTTACTTTGGATGTGAACATGCATGAGCTAAAGGCACGTGTCATTGTAGATATTCACATATGGCACAAGTGCATTGGTCATGTGAATATAGAACAATTGAAGTCTATGCAGGCCCAAAATATTGTTGTAGGTTTGCCAAAGTTTAAGGTTTGATGGTATGTATAAAGCATGTGAAGCATGCCAACTTGGTAAGCAGGCTAAACATGTTTTCCTACATGAAAAGCATGTCAATGCAAGGCCATTAAATGTTACAAATTTAGATGTTTGAGGACCGACGAAGACTATAACAATTGTAGGTTACATGTATTATGTTACATTCATTGATTTGACCACACTAGGAAAGTGTCAGTTTCATGCAGGGGTGTTTGCTCACTTTTAGAGATTTAAAGTATTGGTTGAGAAGGAAAAAGGCATGCAGATAAAATGCCTGAGATCAGATGGTGGAGGATAATATTTCTCTAATGAGTTCTATGATTTCTTCCAAGAAGTAGGGAATCAAGAGATAGTTTGCATGCAGGTACACTCTGCAAACTTTCTTATCATGCTATATATCATTAGAAAGGTCTCGAAGAGTAGATTCCAAATATCCAAACTGTGCTCACTTTTGAGTTGATTTGAAATAATTCGCCATGAGTCCATTTTTCTAAAGAGAGGAGGTGTGGAAATCCTTAAGGGGCAAAAATGAGACTCCATATTTCACCTAATGCTTTCCATAGATATAGTGAGCCTTTGGATGTGGCTAGATGGATTCTAAGGTATATAAATTCCATAGTTGAATATGTACTTTTCTACAAGGCTGGTACTTATTACAAAGATACAACTACATGGGTACACATATGCTGATTGGGCTAGTAGTGTTGCAGACATGAGATCTACCAGTGGTATTATGTTTTCATTTGGGAGTGCTGTTATGAGTTGGAGTAGCAAGAAATATCCAATCGTTGCCTTGTTGAGTACAGGGGTGCTGTTATCGCAGCTTGTGAGGTATCTTGGTTTCAAAAGCTACTTGTTAATATGGGTGAGCTCAACTAGTATTGTAGACATTGATGACCCATCTAGGTGATAGCTTCTGTACTTATGTCACTATCACGCTTGATGAGATTATGGTTAATATGCCACCCCAGAGTAGATGATAGGCTATGTGATAGCCACTTTGGAGTACTAGAGTTATGGCATTGTATGTTATAGTAGGAGAGTACTTTCCCTTATCATAATATGTACTCTTATGTCTTTATAATAATGGTTGTAGAGAATATAAGAAGATAGAAGAAAATTTAGCCATCCATCTCTCTCTTGTGTCTTGGTCTCTTTTGTATATATATGTGTTTTGCTTGTAAGAAACTTAAGCTCTCCCTTTGCCCTACTATGTTCCAATGGGCATAGGATATATATCGCTAGTAAGTGCATCAATTTTTTCTCCTTTTTAGGATATGGTAATGAAGCTATGGAAGATTTGTCTTCCGACTCACATCTTTTGTCACTTTTTCCATTGGAGTGGTGTATATGTATTAGGTCCAAGTGGCGAGTCATAAATGTTCTGGTGGTGACTTCTTTATACTTATGGTCCTTTAGGTTTATCTTAATGTCATTTCCCTCTTCATGGAGGTAAACGATATTATAACCCGAATTATCAAAACATTTTACAAAGAGAAATCATACAAAGAATCTCATTAAGTGATTCTAGCATTGGACCAAGTGCTTATGCATTTAGATTTGGGCCAAATCATTGTGTCTTCATACTCAAATCTAACATTTGAACACCAAACATATTATCATCGTACATGCCAACACTAGGGAGTGGAATAGGATGAGGAGCCGATCTAACCACCCTAGTAGCTCCTGATATTCTAGTTTGAAAGTAGAGAAGGAATACTTCACAACAGAGGATACAAGTTCAAGATTATGGGGCATTAGCCCAATTCAGTGTCTAAATGGAAATGGCCAAACGAGACTGTGGAGCATTTATAGGAAAGTTGTTGAGATGGAGCCAAAAGGCCCCAAGCTGAAAGACCAATGGGTGAGAAGGGTGGAAACGAGGGTGGAAATGAGCAAAATAGAGGCTAGACTAGTAACACATGGATGAATGAAGTGTACATTTTGCAATGCTAAGGCTTCCATAGAACTAACCAAGTCCCAGAGTTCATTGACTCAAATGGGATACTCTTGAAGAGATGGCCAATGCCATCCTTATACAAAATTACGCCTAACCTCTTAGACAACCCACGAGTGATATTGTTAGCTAAAGGGACTAGGAGTTCTATTTGGACTCCAACAGAATGATATATCCCAACAAGACACATCAAGAAGGTTAAATCTATAACCATGGTCATTCATATAAGAATATATCTAATAAGGAGTCGAGCAACGCCAGTAAGGACTCAGCCCTCTTAAGGAGGCTTAGAGTCGACATTGAGGGAATAATGTTGTATGAGGATGCCCCAACAAGAAACCTCTACACAATCACTACAACTCATAGGGCTTTGTAAGGATCTTTAAGAAAGTGTTACCGCCATAGATCAAATGTCATATGTTAATGAAGAAGGAACACCTATACCCCAAGCCTTTCTAAGGAGGTAAGGAATATAGAGAGATTAAGGTAGGGGAAGTCACACCATCCTTAGCCTACTAGAGTGAAAGAACAGTAGAAGGAAGACAAGGGAGGACCTCTTAGAAGGAAATCACTTCAAGATGAGGTAATCCTGATGGAGGAGCAAGAATTCTCATTCTATAGCCATAGACAGCACGCGGAATTTTAGATTCCTTCCTCATTGTTGGGACCCAATTAAAGAAGCAAGGACAAGGGAAAACAATGCCATCTGAAGAGAGGTAGTACCTCTCAAAAGAGCAATACTCCTTTACTCTGCTGGGTGGGAGGTATAGTTTTAGAAAGACCTACATACAACGTGCATTCAAAGGGTATTTGGGATGCCTTTTTATGTGTATATGGAAAACCTCCAATGATCCCACTTGCTTGATATCTAGCCACTCTGGCGATAGCACCTCACAAAGATTAGAGAGTTGGAAACATCCCAGTAGCCTACATGATAGGAGGTGTGTATTTCTCTAGTCTTTGGCCTCTTGAACACCTAGAGAGAGAGAGAAAGAGAGAGAGAGAGAGAGAGAGAGAGAGAGAGAGAGAGAGAGAGAGAGAGAGAGAGAGAGAGAGAGAGAGAGAAGTTCACTATAACCATGGCTATATACTTGCCATTCAAGCCGGAAGCTTGGGATGAAGTCCATCAATGGATGAAAGAAAAGGTTAAATCTATCAGAGAAATTGAGGAGGCCAACCAAGATGAAATGTGTATAACCCATGATGGATATTTAAGAACGTACCGGTCTCAATATGGTTGGAAAGTATTATAGGAACCCCTAACGGAGTCCTAAGGATGTTGAGGTACATTATGTGGCTATGATTGGAAAGTATTATGAAGGAGATGCTATGAATGCCACTATTCAAATCAAATCGGGAGGAGTGACCACCACAATGATCCTTGTGACGGGGGACTAGGAGTGAGCATTGTGACCAAATACATGTGGAAAAGATGGGGAAGCAAGTCCCTTAGAGCCAAAATAGTCCTTAATCTAGCAGATGAAAATTTAGGAACCCCTAATGGAGTCCTAAGGATGTTGAGGTAACATTATGTGGCCTGACCTACGAGCACACATTTGTTGTTGTTGACTTTGGAAGGCCCACTAATTATGACGTGATTCTTGGAACACCATTCATGTGCCAATTGTTGATGATTCACGATTGGGGTTATGACATCATTTACTACCGTTAAGATGGAAATGCCATTAAGATGAACCTACAAGACCATAAGTATACAAAGAAGTCACCAAAAAGCCGAAGACTTGGCGATGGCTTGCTCAAAGGTAATACATATGCACCGCTTCAATGGCATCCATATGGCCTGCTCAAAGGCATAGCTCTAATATTCGGCTTTGTTAAAGCTAATCATTAGAAATACACTTGTAGCTTTGAGCCTTTATGGCACTTTGTGTTCTTTGTATGTGGTCCTCAATGTATACGATCAAAAATTCATCAATGCCGTTTCTTCTAGCAGTTGCCCGGCTTCCATGTTATCCTCCTCTAACCACAGCGGCCTTCTTTCCCACTCAACAATATGAGCAATGAGCACAATGCAAGAGCCTCATAGTGATGCCCAGACTCCATCACCCATTGTAAGCTGTCCATCTGTGCGAACTGCAACATTGGCTGTACCCAAGCTTTTATTGATGGGTTCTTATTCTATTATAAGAGAAATGGTCCCTGCCTTCCTCGAAAATGTTCGCCATCCGTTAGACAAAGCGGGAGAGGAAGATCAAGATCAAAATCACGTGTTTAGTAATGTTCAAAAAATGGATATGACGTCCTTCAAAAAACAACCTTGACCTCACCCATAAATGAATTCCTCTTGTATATCTGGTAGTGAAATGTTCAATTTGAAAGGCTAGTTAAAAATGGTGCATCTTAGTCACTCTTATCTCTTTGATCTCTCTCTCTCGCATCTCATCTCCCTCCTACCTCTAAGAGCGCTCTGTCTCTCTCTCTCTCTCACACACACACACACATCTCTAAGAGAGAGAGAGAGAGAGACAGAGAGTCTCTCACTTATCTCTTAGAGATTCTCTGTACCCAAGGGTGGGTAGAGAGAATCTCTAAGAGATAAGCAAGAGACTCTCTCTCTCTCTTCTCTAAGAGATTCCCTCTCTCTTTCTTATCTCTTAGAGGTTCTCTCTCCCCCTCCCTTAACTCTTAGAGACTCTCTCTCTCTCAACAATTGTGTAAAGTAGGCGATCATCATCGCCGGCATCAACCTTACACGTGGCGGACCATACAGCTGATTGCGGCCTTCAGGCTTGCCCCACATCATATTGAATGCCGTTTTGTGCTGGTCTTCTGGTGTTGTTATGGACAGGTGATTATAACTTGGAAACCCATTTCTAATGGGGTTGAAGGCTCCCCTTTTGGTTTGGAAAAAAAGATTCCTTTAGAAGGCCACGGGCTTTGTCACCCTTCAAAGTCACGTGTTAAGTAGAACTAGGGCTGTCTTTCCATATTATACCTTTTTTTTGACTAATATTATTAGGCTCCCTTAGCTCTTAGAGACTCTCTCTCTCTCTCTCTCTCTCTCTCTCTCTCTCTCTCGCTTATCGCTTAGAGAGAGAGAGAGAGAGAGAGTGATAAGGTTTAGTAGTGTTGTCCATTAAACTATATACAAATAAGGATAAGAAACCAACATAAGTTTGAGTTGATCAATTTGGATGACTAATGTACTAGAGAAAAAATAGAAACAATGTTTGTCCTCTAACAAGGAGTCTTTTGAGAGGATAATTACAAAGAGGAATCTTATGATGTGTGGACAAAAAGGATATTCATAAAAGAAAAATTGCAACAAGGCATGTCCTTCAAAAAGAATTCTTTAGATTTGTGGACATGAAGAATAACTTTCCAATAGCAAAACTTGAGAATTTGTGTTTCGTATTGGATAAATTGGCTAGTGAACTAACTTTGCTAGATGGAAAAGAATGCACCTCTCAATGTTTCCTTTAATGTCCCTTTATATTTTTATCATTAGAAGGTGAGCATTTATTTTGCAACCTTGGTTTAAAATCACCCTTTGTTTATAAGCATTGAATGTTCCTTTTAGTCTATTCAAAATCTATATCCTATACAAAAGTAAATCTTTAGGATTTTGCATGTTTTATATCGAGCCTCATTTAAGTTCTATTTTTCTTCTTTCAACTACACATTTAAGGCCTCCATATAGATCGAGACTTCAGATATCTACTTCTCAAGAATGTTAATTCACAACCAAGATAATAAAGTGGATTTTTTTCAGTAAACCAAGTATCCTCCATGTTGTGAGTGACTAGTTTCTTCAAATAAAAACAAAATCAATGATTCATTGCATGAGCACATGTTTATGTAAGCCATCTTCCTACATTTAAATGTATATATGAAAGCAACGTTACTATAAAGAGTGGTTCTTATAAACCACATGTACTAATGAAACACATCACCTTTGTTAATGAAATTCATTTGCAGAAAATGAATCACAACATCGAGGATCCACAGTTGGTGAAAATAAGCCACTTCATTATCCTTATCAAATCAATAATCTTGATAAGCAAATCATCCATGGCCTTGGTCTAGATGGGAGCCTTGAACATATAGTTAAAGCAAGGGGAAAAAATTACAACTGAAGTTGGATTTAATAAAAAAACTCAAAGTCCTCAAACTTTTCTTCTTTAGAGGGTACAAATTCTAAACAATGTGAAGGGGACATTTCAATGCTAGTATGCGAGAAGGATGCCAATGGTATCTATGGATTTTACTACTTTAGAATAAATAGTGGTGAATTGAGAAGCTTCTAGATGCCAAGGTTGTAAAGTACATATTCACCCTTCCGCTGCTATATGATGGAAATCCTCATGAGATGTTGAGGAAAGTTCCGGGAGGTGAGTGTTTCACCATTTGACAAGCTTGGTAGATAGATTCTACGAAAGAGGAATGGCGCTTGAAGTCATGGGGATAACCGGCCAATTACCAAATTAGGATCCACACTTTTATCTCTTTCTCTTTATTCCTTTAACTAGTATGTAATGCAAGAGATATAAGTGGGCTAAGAGATTGATATCGAGGTTATTAACATTTTTCTGCAACGTTAAATTTCGAAAATGTTGCTATTTTCACGTCGCATGTAGCATAGACAAGTGGCTCGTCAATTCTATGGCATTTAACGACATATTTTATAGTGCAAACTGACACACTTGATGATATTAAAAAATACTTTCTTAGGGCACATTGAGGGAATTTCGATCAGATCTCTATCCATCGACGAGTCTAGCATCGCCACTGAAAGTGAGCAAGCTCGTGTGGATCAAACAAAGTTTCAGATTGCAAAGCTGATGATGGCTATGGCGCCACGCTAGTAACTAAGATGGGATCAGCACCTGATGGCGACAATTGGGGGAAGATACACAGGAGAGGAGACTCCTCTCCATTTCTCCGTCAATGGCGTTACTACATTTGTTGGTAAGGTTGGATTAAGTGTAACTGGTCTGGTGGTCACAAAGGGGGCTCTAACAATTCAGGGAAGTTCAAGGCAGGGCAAACACCAGCAGCAAATGCTGGTGTTTGCCCTGCCTTGAACTTCCCTGGATTGTTAGAGCCCCCGTTGTGACTAACAAAGAACAAGATAAGTAGGATGATAAGCACCAGAGTTGCAGCTACGATCAACCTTACCAGCAAATGTAGAAACGCCGTTGAGGTGAACCTGGAGATAGTATGTGTTCGAGCCCAAGGCAAGGGCGCTGGTGGGTGAATGCCGTCGACGCTTCTCTCGACAATTGTGTGAAGGAGGCCACCATCATCGCCGGGGGCTGAAGGGCGTTGACCTTGCACGAGGCGGACCAAATCGGTGGAATCATCTTCGTTAGGCGACGGAGAGACGGCAGGAGGCGACGAAGAGCCGGCAGGGGGGACTTACCGTGTGTTGTCTGGACTCTGGGGCGCGAAGCAGCGCCAGCTTCTTGGAAGCGCAGGACTGCGCGAAGGCCATGAGCACTACACCGGAAACTGTTCCAGCGCTGTTGGTAGTGGACGCGGTTTGCCATGTATCAGAATCTGCAGGTGGCGTTGAGAGCTAGGGCTGCGCTCTTCCACTTCTGCAGACTAGCTAAGGAGGGCCGATCGCCGCCTTCATCTTTCCTAGGGCTGCCAAATCGTCCAATGATAGGGAATCTTTTGGCACACTAAGGTTTTTTTAAAAGAAAAAAAAAGAAAAGGTCAAACAAAATTACGTCACTGCTTTTTCAAGAAGCATAACTTATTGTTAATACATTTATCCTTTTCTTTTCTTTAAAAAAAATTACGTCACTGCTTTTTCAACAAACATAACTTATTGTTAATATATTTATCCTTTAATCGAGCTTTTCTTTTGAAGGGTTTTTCAAAATCAAGCTTTTCTATTGAAGGGTAAAATTTTATGTCCCCTTACCTGAAGGGTAAAATGCCTCAATAAGGGTTCCAAAGGCTTCAAATTTGAGGCTTGCTGAGATTCCTTTAGAAGGCCACTTGCTTACCATTTGATAGACCACCCCACCTTTGACCAACTGGGGTCACCTTCAAAACGACGAGCTTAGTAGAATTAATGCCCGTCTTTTCATATATATATATATATATTGACGACTACTCAAAATAAGAAGTGGTTGCATTTTACATCCAAAATATCCAAAAATGAGCATGATGCGTGTCAAAAAACAACCTTGACCCCACCCTTAGATGGATTCCTCTTGAGTCTCAAGGAGTTTCTGGAGAACATTTTCGTGACCCAAAATAAATAAAAATCAAAAAAATGGAAAAGCAAGAGATCTAGACCTATAGACAAAGGACGTGCTCACAAGAAATACATTACAAGATGTTATAATGAGGCTAGAAAGAGAGTTAACTAGTAGGATCACAAGAAATCTCTTTCCAAGGATCCTTAACAAATACGGCTCTTTCAAAAGGCTAGAAAGGGGGTAGCAAGAGAACAAGAAGGTAGTTGGTGTGACTAAGGCTTCTCAACAAATACCGCTAAATACATTACAAGATGTTATAATGAGGCTAGAAAGAGAGTTAGTAGGATCACAAGAAATCTCTTTCCAAGGATCCTTAACAAATACGGCTCTTTCAAAAGGCTAGAAAGGGGGTAGCAAGAGAACAAGAAGGTAGTTGGTGTGACTAAGGCTTCTCAACAAATACCGCTAAATACATTACAAGATGTTATAATGAGGCTAGAAAGAGAGTTAGTAGGATCACAAGAAATCTCTTTCCAAGGATCCTTAACAAATACGGCTCTTTCAAAAGGCTAGAAAGGGGGTAGCAAGAGAACAAGAAGGTAGTTGGTGTGACTAAGGCTTCTCAACAAATACCGCTATTCTAAATGCCTCTCTAACACACGCACACACACACACACACACACACACACGTATGATTGCAGTCCATGATATGCAAAGTTTTTAGTGATAGGAAATAGGTTTGAATCGTGTTGTTCCATAGCAAGAAAAGGTGCTTTTTGAATAGACTATTTGTGTTTTAATACTTTGGCTTGTTCCTTGTGATATAATATAAAATCATAGTTTTCATGTAGTCAATGTAAGGTCATAATTTGCAACTTGGAAAGTTTCTTTAGATGAATCATGACCAAGAGGCATAAGCTCTCCAAATATTGCAAAAAACCATCATTTGTTTACTTAATGAGAATAGAAGCTTCATCCTTGAAGAAAGGCAATTGTGTCATGCAATGTATGCTTTTAACTAATCAAGTGTCCTTACATCCATGCTCTAAAAACAGATTTAATCTACATACAACCTGAGTGGTTTCTATGTTCATTAGGTTGAAGCATTCCCTAAGCTTTCAGGATGAGACTACACAACCCACAAATGTTACTAAATAGTGGAGTTTTTTCAAAGCTGAAACAAGTAGTTTGCAAGTTTTCACAAGTAACCTAACTTACATGGTTTTACGTGAGAAAGGGTAATGCTCTTAACTTGACCTTCAATTTGTAAAGGCAATTTCATTTGTATGTTATAATGGATTCTGAGTGATTTACTAAATCTCTCTCTCTCTCTCTCTCTCTCTCTCTCTCTCTCTCTCACACACACACACACACACACACACACACACACACACACACACACACACACACACACACACACGCATGCATAAGCATGTAGACATATGTGTATGAACCAAAGTTAGATATTCAATAATTAGAAATTTACATTTTGGAAGTTCTAATACATTTTAAGATGGACAAAAAGAACTTTCAAATCCTTCATAATCATGACCAAAGATCGAGCCTAAAAGTTAGTGTTTTACGATGAGCAACGAGCTTAGAACTAATTGTAGAAGTCATCAAATTTTGAGTCACCATGAATGCAAAGTGCTTGCTTAACTAAGATAAACATTTGAGTCACCACGAATGCTAAGTAATTTCTTAACTAAGCTAAAGATTTAGTTTTATTATACAAGATACTTATTTTCCAAACTATAACATTTATTGATTGGATGCAAGACAAATACATATCGTGTATAGCTAAAAGAGTTTCATCACTACAACACATGGAGAAAATAGACACATTTAGAGCCACGCGAATTGAAAAGAATTTATTTATGGCAAAAAACTTCATGTGGCTATAGGCGCACGACTATACACATGGCTAGGGACGTGTGGTAATAGCCATGCACATAATTGCACATATAGATGTGCCAATGATAGTGTGTATAGCGACTGTCGGCAAAAAAAGTGGGGATAGAATGGGCGATGGATGTGTCTCCACATCACTCCCCCTTTATATCCCCATTTTTTTAATCACATTTTTTAAACACTACTTAATCACATTTTTTAAAGCACTTAATCACTTAAAACATACATTACATAAAATACACAAAAAAATTGCAATACAATGTCGTGGGCATTATAATAATACTATTATTTGCAATACAATGTCGTGGGCATTATAATAATACTATTATTTTACAAATTACATAAAGTTTATCATGTCCAAAAAACAAAGATAGAGATGACTAAGAAAACTAATTAAATTAATTGATCATCTTCATTTTCCTTGCCCACATCTTCACCACATGCACCACCACCTTCATCACCGCTACTTTCAGCATCGTCTTCCTATGTTAAATAATAAAACAATACAAAAACGTTAGCCACAAGAAAAAAACATAAGAATTGAGACACTTGGGTGATAATTAAAATACAAGTTCAACTACTCACTAAGTTTCCCTCAGCTTGTTGGATATCTGCATCGGTATCCTTTCCTATAACAAATTACAATGTGCATGAGCCATAAATTCACGAGGCCAAATGAACTAAACTTAGTGATGTATGGCAAATAAAAAAATTACAAATTGTGCAAGCCAAGTTACCTTTCCTCTCGAGTCATACTTTGTCACTTTGTACTTTGGTAGTTGACTTGCATGTGTCACTTTTTGTTAAGGGTATTAAGTACCCACCCTAAGTTTGTTCTTTGCCTTCTTCCACTCCTTAATTGTACAATTAGAGGGCATTTGTGAACCATGTTTCGCACACCTCAATGTTTCGCACACCTCATTTGTGAACCATGTTTCGCACACCTCCTTGCAAATCAATGGAGTCTTGCACATCTAGATCAAAACCAAGATCTGGTAACATACAAGTTGTGCTAAAGTACTGTAGCAACAGTCACAGAAGATACTACTGTGTTACAGGTCGCATACAGAAATAGTCTGTTTGCAAGTTTCGCATTGTTGTAGGCAAACGTCTATGAGACAAACTCATTCAGATTGTGAGTGAGAAGCTGGACAAGAAGAACTTCCATACCTAGAAGTTTAGAATGACCAATTTCTTGTTGGGTAAACAATTTTGGGATTATGTCGAAGGATTCTCCAAAGTTGTCTAAAGATAATGTTACTCCAGCGGATATAAAGGAATTCAAGGATTGGAATCATAGTGCAAGGAAAGTCATGTACTGGCTTTCGATTAGTGTCATAGATAAAATAATAGGACACATACATGATGCCAACACTCCAGCAGTTGCATGGCTAGACCTGGTGTAGATGTTTCAAGCTAATACAAGGACAAGGAAACTGCAGCTAAAACAAGACGTGCATACTGTGGAAAAGAAAAGCATGTATATCAATGAGTATGCTTTAAAGATCAAGGGCATTGTTGAATCCCTTGGGTCTATCAATGTATCGATGGAAGATGATGATTTTATGAGTGTCTTTTTAAATGGGCTTGGCAAATAGTAAAAGCCATTGAAGACCTCCATTGCAGTTAGAGAGATTGTTCCCAACTTTTGGGACTTGGTGTCTATGTTGATAATAGAAGAAAAGTCTCTAGATGAGGACTCTTCTTCACAAATCAAGAACACATCAAAAATTGCCTTCTACTCTAGTTCACGTATTGGTCATGGTTGAGAACAAGGTGGTGGTTGGCCGATAAGGGAACAAGAATTCCGGACAATAATAATCCAATAATTCATACCTACAATCATACACAGGTGGAATAGGCCAGTCACCACAGAGGTAGAGGGAGACAAAGGGGCCGAGGTGGTTTGCAAATAAATCAGAGTGCAAATAGCATAGAGTGCTATTATTATGGTAAACAAGGGCACATGGCAAAGGACTACTATAAAAAGCAGAATGACATTAAAAGTGAAAAGTTACAGCAAGGCAACTATGTATCATCTAGTAAATAGGGTGCTGATAACATAGGTGAGCAATCGTTTGTGATGCAGCACATGATCGGTTCCACAACAGAAGATGTGTTAGGATCTCAACATATATGGTATGTGGATTCTGGCACCTCTAACCACATGACCAGTCATGGTGAGTGGTTTAGAGACATGCAGAAAATGAAAAAACTAGGTTATGTAGAAACAAGTGATGATACCGGGCATCCCATTATGCATGTTGGTAAAGTGACATTGTCTATGTAGGATAGAAAAATGAAGTACTTGGCAGACATACTTGTTCTAAATATATTACAAAGAGCCTAGGTTCTGTTGGATAGATGGTTGAGCAAGGTCTACAAGTGAGGTTTAATCCTCAAGGATGTTTTGTGGAAGACTTCAAAAATCAATGTCGCTTGGTTGCAAAAGGTAACAAAAATGGCAGGATGTTTACTTTGGATGTGAACATGCATGAGCTAAAGGCACGAGTCATTGTAGATATTCACATATGGCACAAGTGCATTGGTCATGTGAATATAGAACAATTGAAGTCTATGCAGGCCCAAAATATTGTTGTAGGTTTGCCAAAGTTTAAGGTTGATGGTATGCATAAAGCATGTGAAGCATGCCAACTTGGTAAGCACGCTAAACATGTTTTCCCACATGAAAAGCATGTCGATGCAAGGCCATTAAATGTTACAAATTTAGATGTTTGGGGATTGACGAAGACTATAACAATTGTAGGTTACATGTATTATGTTACATTCATTGATTTGACCACACTAGGAAAGTGTCAGTTTCATGCAGGAGGAAAGTGAGGTGTTTGCTCACTTTTAGAGATTTAAAGTATTGGTTGAGAAGGAAAAAGGCATGCAGATAAAATGCCTGAGATCAGATGGTGGAGGATAATATTTCTCTAATGAGTTCTATGATTTCTTCCAAAAAGTAGGGAATCAAGAGATAGTTTGCATGCAGGTACACTCTGCAAACTTTCTTATCATGCTATATATCATTAGAAAGGTCTCGAAGAGTAGATTCCAAATATCCAAACTCTGCTCACTTTTGAGTTGATTTGAAATAATTCGCCATGAGTCCATTTTTCTAAAGAGAGGAGGTGTGGAAATCCTTAAGGGGCAAAAATGAGACTCCATATTTCACCTAATGCTTTCCATAGATATAGTGAGCCTTTGGATGTGGCTAGATGGATTCTAAGGTATATAAGTTCCATAGTTGAATATGTACTTTTCTACAAGGCTGGTACTTATTACAAAGATACAACTACATGGGTATACATATGCTGATTGGGCTAGTAGTGTTGCAGACATGAGATCTACCAGTGGTATTATGTTTTCATTTGGGAGTGCTGCCATATGAGTTGGAGTAGCAAGAAGTAGCCAATCGTTTGCCTTGTTGAGTACAGGGGTGCTGTTATCGTAGCTTGTGAGGTATCTTGGTTTCAAAAGCTACTTGTTGATATGGGTGAGCCCATGGATATGGCAGTTGTCATTTAGTGTGACAACATGAGTAGCATACAGTTTTCCAGTAACCCAATATATCATGCTAGAACGAAGGACATTGAGGTGAAATATCACTTTGTGAGAGAGAAGGTTGCAGGTGCCAGGTGATGTAGATCTTGAATATGTTAGCATAGAGGATCAGGTGGGTGACATCTTCAAGGCATTGGGTATAGAGAAGCTCCAAAGGTTTAGAAGCTTACTTGGAGTGCAGTGTGTGGAGTTTAGCTCGAGGAGGAGTATTGAGATATCAAGCTCAAATAGTGCTACCGGTGACATTGATGACCCACCTCAGTGATAACTTACACACTTATTCCACTCTCATGGTTGGTGAAATTATGGTTGATATGCTGTGTGAGAGTCATATTAGAGTACTAGAGTTATGGCATAGTTATAGTGCTAGCTCATATAGTAGGATTCACACTATGGACCAACCATTGTATGTTATTGTAGGAGAGTACTTTCCCCTTATGTATGTACTCTTATCTTTTAGTAATATGGCTGTAGAAAAGAGAAGAAGATAGAAGAAAATTTTGCCAGTGGATGTTAGGCTATGTGAGAGTCATACTGGAGTACTAAAGTTATGGCATAGTTATAGTGCTAGCTCATATAGTAGGATTCACACTATGGACCAACCATTGTATGTTATTGTAGGAGAGTACTTTCCCCTTATGTATGTACTCTTATCTTTTAGTAATATGGCTGTAGAAAAGAGAAGAAGATAGAAGAAAATTTTGCCAGTGGATGTTAGGCTATGTGAGAGTCATATTGGAGTACTAGAGTTATGGCATTATTAGTTATAGTGCCACCTCATATAGTAGGATTCACACTATGGACCAACCATTGTATGTTATTGTAGGAGAGTACTTTCCCTTTATGTATGTACTCTTATCTTTTAGTTATACGGTTGTAGAAAAGAGAAGAAGATAGAAGAAAATTTAGCCATCCATCTCCCTTGTGTGTGTGTCTTTCACTACTACATGTTAGCCTAATACTGGCGCTTATACCGACGTCATTCAACAGGGTCTAAAAAAGCCCCGTCATCGGTATAAACGCCGGTATATGCGCCGGAACCATGACGTCGGTATAAGTGTCGGGTAACAATACCGGCGCCTATACCGGTGTCTATACCGATGCTCACCGGCGCTAATACCGACGGCCGGCTATTCCAGCGTCTATACCGGGGTGTATACCGAGCGCTATACCAACTTTCACCGGCATCTATACCGACGCCAGTACCGACAGATATACCAATGAATATACCGCCGGTGTACATATTGGGGAATATACCGGTCGACGCTGTACCAAAATTTTTTTTGGGCAGAATAGTGTTGCCTGGCTGCCTGCCAATGAACAGGATCAACAACAGCAAACAGACAGCACCATTCTGTCTAAAATAGAGCACAAAAACAACCGTGCTTGTTTTTTTATTTTCCAGATCGATAAACAAGAAATTAAATTAAAAATTAATACTCAAGAATGTTTTGATCATATACTATTAGTTTGAAGGTCATCTTACATCATGGTAATGCCTCCCAATTGACGGTCTCTCCTTCTTCTTCAAGCATCTCAAATAAGGCCACAAGGCCATGTTTGTGCGTGTACTTCTCCTCTCGCCTACTAGGTGGGCGATTCATGGCCAACCCCTACACAAACGATTAACAATTATAACTTTTAGAAATCAACATTTAGCCAACATACATACATTTACATAAATAAAGTTGCTACAAATACTTACGAATTCATGGCGCATGGTTTCGTAACCACCACTCCCAAGATGAGAAGCCCCTACTGTTTGGAGTCTTGCCCTTGCCGCCTCTCTTTGTTGTTGAAACCTCTCTGGTGTCTCTGTGAGCTCCTGAGCAATGGCTGCCCACTCCCTGTCATCTAGCCAAACAGGTTTCTCTTTCCCCTCTCTAAATGCATCCCTCGCCTCTGACCTACGATGCCCCATCAAAATGCGAGCTGTATACTGTATCCACTCATTAGAGACGACATTCATAGGGTCAGATGGCTGAAACTCTTGCTTTATCTTTGTATTTATATAATTTTTCTTCCCCTTATCTTGCTGATCCCATTTAGTCATGACAGAGTCGTGAAACTGTATAGTGCACAATTGTCGAATGCGTGTCTTCATTGCCTTCCCTGCACTATTCATTATTGGTGCCCCATCCCTAATTGTGTATATCTTGCTGTTGTCATGGTTATGTGCACCCCAGGGAGTGGAAGGTGACCTTATGGGTGTGCTATCAATAGATGAGAGCGAAGGATGACGCTCACGTGGTGGTGGTGTCACAGCATCTGTGGCACTACCACCACAACAACCTCCTCCTGAAGACCTACTACGTGAGCGCCGTCTATGTGAAGAGGTGGTAGATGGAGCTGTAAGAGGAGTGGAAGGCTGTGTGGTAGATCGAGCTGTAAGAGGAGTGGAAGGCTGTGTGGTATGAGGTGTGGGAGTTGCTGTCGTACCCACGGGTGTGGGAACTGGCATCGGGAAGCCAGATGGTGAGCCAGATGTCCCTGCTCCAGAACCCCAATAACTCTGAGCCATGGCTCTCTGCTCTGGAGTCATGGACGAAAGAAAACCATATAACTGCTGGGGACTCATGCCCTGCGGTGTAGGATTAAATGAGAAATCAGGACTGTAGTCGTAGGGCGGTGAGTCACCCATGGCCTGTTGGACAAAAAACCATATGACAAACTTGTGCGAAATGAAAATTACACGGTAAACAATGAAAGAACCATATGACAAACATTAACAATGATAAACAACATTGGTAAAACTATATCAACTTGCTCCTACAATAGTGATTATGATGGTAAACATTAACAATGGTAAACAATGAAAGGACCTTCAATGTCATAAAATCATTACAAATATGTCATAACTATTTGCATAATCATTAAGATACATCATTTTAAAAATTGTTATCTATTCTATCATCCTCATTAAGATCAGTAGCCCCAAAGAGATCTATGTCTATGTACATTTCAGCATCCTCATCACATTAAAAGTCCCTTGATGAAGGATGTCTTCATCATCTATGTCTTCTTCCTCAACATGTTTTTCAGCTTCCTTGGTTTGCACCTCTTCATTTGGATCTTGCTCTATTGCTCCTCTTCATTTGCTTGCTCCTCTTCATTGTTGATATCGGCTTGTTCTTGCTACTCTCCACCACCCTGTGCATCCACATCACCTTGTTGTAGCTCAAATTCTTCAAAAATTTGCTTACTACGGGGGGGCGACTTGAACCACAAATAGCCAGCATGGATCTTTTGGATCCACTTTAAAGACAACCTGCTCACAATGCTCTGGGCGCACAAAAGTATCTTGCTGATCGGTCCATACCTTTGTGGAGTCCACTTGGATGAGGCCACTCTTGTCTCTACGTACAATTGCATGTGGCCCATTCGTGATTACCTTGAACCACTTCACATCAAAGATAAACGACTCAAAACTTCTGAAGCCAACCTTTAATATATCTTGAATGGTTCCAAAGTAATCAAGCATTCCAGTAATTGTGTTATCATCACTTGCACTTGCACGACTTTCTTGAACAAACTGTGCTGTGACACCACAATCAAAGGTTGCTCTTCTTTGGTCTATTCGTTCTACTCGAAAATGACGTCCATGTGACCAAAACGCCCCATATTTGTGATACTATAAATAGCACATAAAGATTGTTGATGGAGAATCAAACACTGAGACATGTAGAGAAAAAAAAGAGAGACATGTAGAACTTAAACACTTACATGCCAATCGCATCCTTTTGTAAGCTCCTCCTCCTCCTCTGTTATAGTTAAACCAGCACTTTTGGCTTCTAAAATTGTAGCTTCTAGCCATCTACCTGTGGGAAAGTCCGGAAGAGCTTGCATACCTTCTGGATATGGGAGATTTCTTGTAGTGCGATTCCTTCTAAAACTTAAACGATCTTGTACTCGCTGTCGCTTGAGAGCTTCATATGTCTCAATCCACTTCTCCATTACATGAGAGTTCAAGATGCAAAATTTGTTGATTTTTTCCCTCAAATTGTTATCCATCTTTCTCTTAATGCCTTGGCCTTGAGGTTCCTCACCAATGACTCGCCTGTTAGACTCTTGAGACCATAGTCGAGGTATCTCTGGATCTGAGGAACTTAAATATTCAGTGATGTAAACAAGGGACTCTTGTATTAGCCACCCTTCTGACATACTACCCTCTGGGCGAGCCATTTGGCGAACAAATCCCTTTAATGTCTTCATAAACCTCTCCAAAAAGAACATCCATCTTGAATGGACTGTTCCAGCAACTGCAACCTCATCTACAACATGAACTAGCAGATGCATCTGGATTGTTAATAAACTTGTAGGGAAAAACTTCTCTACCATGTAGACTGCCTCTATGGAGTTTAAACGCGCTGTCTCCAAAGTGTCTCTCTTTATCTCTTTTGAAGAAATCCAGCGCACCAATGTGCCAATCTTATAGATAGTAGCTCTAATGTCTTGAGTGAGGCAATCTTTTATTGCTATGGGTAGCACAAACTGTAGAAACTTGTGCCAATCAGTAGTAGGCACACGCATCACTTCATCTGTGGATCGAGTTGTGGCATGCCATGTCATCAAGCTTGCTATAGATTTGCACCTGAACATGCTTTTTATTCTAGGGATGATTGGAAAGTGCCTGAGAACCTTCACCGGGACAGCTTCCCCCTGAACATCTTCTCTATATCTGTTAGAGCCACGATGGGGACATTCTTGCAAATGCTCATATTCATGGCGGAAGAGGCAACAATCATTGCGACAAGCATGAATATTATTGTAATCCATGCCTATGGATTTCAATAACTTCTTGGCATCTGCACGAGATGGAGGCATCTCATTGCTAGGGGACAATATCTGGTCTTTCAAAAGCCTGCAATTATGGCAATATCTGATCGTTACTATTAAGATTTTCTCAAATACAAGTTGATAATTTATCATTTCAACAGTATGTGTAATCTCCAAAAAAAGTCCTTACTTGAATAGTTTAGTGACACTTGTATTAGACCATCCAAAAATTGACTGAAAATTTAGCATCGTAAGAGATGCACGCAATACAGATATGTTGGCACCATTGCATAATGGAAGGCATGCAAGTTTACACATGGCCTCTTCCTCTGGTTCATAATTTGACCGTTGAGAATGTCGTGGTTGATGATCTTCATGTTCATGCTCCTCGAAGAGAGCTTCTTGTTGCTCGATGAAGGCATCCAACATTTCTTCCATTGGACCTTCTTCCATTTCCTGACCTTCTTCCATTCCCTCGGGTGCTGTTAATTGAGCTCCATCTGTCACTCCCTCCTACGATATCCTCATCCTTTGTTGGGGACGAGAATTCACAGGTGCAATGTTATCAAGATGCGACTGCACACTTGCTTGGTTGTACGATTGAAACCGTAAATTTTGCAAGCGCTCCATTGGAAATATGCCAGCGTCATGAACATGCTGGTTGCAAATGAACATGCTGGTTGCAAATCCTTCATTTTTGAAAGATTTGGTACTTACATCGCATGCATGGACACGCTATTCTCTCTTCAAGATTGAGAGGCTCCATCTAGCAGGATAACATGTATATGCAGCTCATTAAATACAAATCATTATGCATTACACAAAGCATTATGCAAACGATAAAACAGGGCTTCTTTTTCCCATCCGTGAGGGAGATTTTAAAAAATAACATTTAAAGCGTCAAACGGGCTTCTTTTCCCCAGCCGTTGAGGGAGATTTTAAAAATAACTTATACATTAGCTTATCTTCTCTCCATACAAAATTAAGAAGGTAATTAGAACAAGGATGGAGAGAGAAGCTATCTCTATTGATAAATAGCTATTTATAAAGGCCTTATGCAAAAATCTATATGCATAGATTATGTAAATAGAGCCTACACATTGAGCTCTATGCATAGAAGCCTATACCTAAAGCTGAACGCATAGAGTCTTATGCATAAAGCCTATGCATAATGATCTATACATAAGCTTATGTGTAATGCTCTATACGTAAGTCTTATGCAAGCTTTATGAATAAGGTTTATGCAATCGTATGCATAGTAAGGCTTGCAAGCCTTGAGTATAAGCTTGCATAATAAGGCTGCAAGACTTATGCATAAGCTCTATGCATAAGCCAACTGCATAAGTCTTATGCATAAGCTCTATGCATAAGTCTTATGCATAAGCTCTATGCATAAGCCATATGCATAAGCTCTATGCATAAGTCTTATGCATACGCTCTATGCATAAGCCATATGCATAAGTCTTATGCATAAGCTCTATGCATAAGCCATATGCATAAGTCTTGAAACTTTGTTATGGCGATTTTGCACTATCTTCGTCGGGACCCAACTTTGACGCGCTGGGAGAAGTGATTGCAATGCCCAAATCCATGCACGGAGTGATGTGGACATAGAGCAACTTCCCTAGCATAAGTTCGTGTGGTCCATTCTCTGATGGGGTCCCGGATCCTCAACTTCTAAGTGTCCGAATCTGGCTTCTCAAAAAAGATGCACGAGTGTGCCTAATGGCGGAATTTCCAACCGTGACCCAAACGGTGCCGAAGAGGCATGAAATTCGAATCATGCATGGACAAATGTGTAGCAAGGAATCGGGATCTTTCTTGCTGTGTTTAGATGCGATTCGGACTCATTTGCGATGCCCAAATCCATGCATGGAGTGATGTGGACATAGAGCAACTTCCCTAGCACAAGTCCGTGTGGTCCGTTCTCTAATGGGGTCCCAGATCCTCAACTTCGAATTGTCCGAATCCGGGTTCTCAAAAAAGATGCACGAGCATGCTAAATGGCGAAAATTTCCAACCGTGGCCCAAACGGCACCGAAAGAGGCATGAAATTCGAATCATGCATGGACAAATGTGTGGCAAGCCACCCGGATCTAGCTGTGTACCATGCAGATCAACAAAACCAATTACTCTAAGAAGAGACCTACTTCACATGAGACGAGAACCAAGGAGCTACAATTGCATCCGATCTAGCTCTACCATGTGGTGGAGCTAGAATGCATCGATCTAGCTGTGTACCATGCAGATCAACAAAATCAATTACTCCAAGAAGAGATCTACTTCACATGACAAGAACCAAGAATCTAGAATTGCATTTGATCTAGCTCTACCACGTGGTAAAGCTGTATCCAACCTAGACCACATCGTAGAGCTAGACTGCATTGAGGTCTAGCTCTACCATGTGGTGGAGCTAGAATTGCAATTGAGGTCTAGCTCTACCATGTGGTAGAGCTAGAATGCATTGATCTAGCTATGTACGGAGTGATGTGGACATAGAGCAACTTCCCTAGCACAAGTCCGTGTGGTCTGTTCTTTGATGGGGTCCCAGATCCTCAACTTCTAACTGTCCGAATCTGGGTTCTTGAAAAAGATGCACAAGCGTGCTAAATGGCAGAAATTTCCAACCGTGGTTCAAACGGCGCCGAAGAGGCATGAAAATCGAATCATGCATGGACAAATGTGTGGCAAGCAACCCGGATGTTTCTTGTTGTGTTCAGATACGATTCGGAATCATTTCGAATCCGAAACTCTGTTATGGCGATTTTGCACTATCTTCGTCGGGACCCAAATTTGACGCACAGGGAAAAGTGATTGAGATGCCCAAATCCATGCACAGAGTGATGTGGACAAAGAGCAACTTCCCTAGCACAAGTCCGTGTGGTCCGTTCTCTGATGGGGACTCGGATCCTCAACTTCTAACTGTCCAAATCCGAGTTCTCAAAAAAGATGCACGAGCGTGCTAAATGGCGGAATTTCCAACCGTGGCCCAAACGGCGTCGAAGAGGCATGAAATTCGAATCATGCATGGACAAATGTGTGGCAAGCGACCTAGATCTTTCTTGTTGTGTTCAGATGCGATTCGGACTCATTTCAGATTCGAAACCCTGTTATGGCGATTTTGTCGAGAAGTGATTGCGATGCCTAAATCCATGCACGGAGTGATGTGGACATAGAGCAACTTCCCTAGCACAAGTCCGTGTGGTCCATTCTCTAATGGGGTCCTGGATCCTCAACTTCTAACTCCGAATCCGGGTTCTCAAAAAAGATGCACGAGCATGCCAAATGGCAGAAATTTTCAACCGTGGCCCAAACGGCACCGAAGAGGGATGAAATTCGAATCATGCATGGACAAATGTGTGGCAAGCAACCCGGATCTAGCTGTGTACCATGCAGATCAACAAAACAAATTACTCTAAGAAGAGACCTACTTCTTCACATGACTAGAACTAAGGAGCTACAATTGCATCCGATCTAGCTCTACCATGTGGTGGAGCTAGAATGCATCGATCTAGCTGTGTATCATGCACATCAACAAAATCAATTACTCCAAGAAGAGATCTACTTCACATGACAAGAACGAAGAAGCTAGAATTGCATTTGTTCTAGCTCTACCACGTGGTAGAGTTGTATCCAGCCTAGACCACATCGTAGAGCTAGACTGCTTTGAGGTCTAGCTCTACCATGTGGTGGAGCTAGAATTGTATTTGAGGTCTAGCTCTACTATGTGGTAGAGCTAGAATGCATTGATCTAGCTGTGTGTCACGCAAATCAACAAAACCAATTACTCCAAGAAAAGACCATGACGAGAACCAAGGAGATAAACAAGTATGTTAAAAGGCGCTGGGACCCAACTTTGACGTACTGGGAGAAGTGATTGTGATGCCCAAATCCATGCACGAAGTGATGTGGACATAGAGAAACTTCCCTAGCACAAGTCCGTGTGGTCCGTTCTCTGATGGGGTCCCGGATCCTCAACTTATAACTGTTCGAATCCGAGTTCTCGAAAAAGATGCACGAGCGTGCCAAATGGTAGAAATTTCCAACCGTGGCCCAAACGGCACCCAACAGGCATGAAATTCGAATCATGCATGGACAAATGTGTGTGGCAAGCAACCCGGATCTAGCTGTGTACCATGCAGATCAACAAAACCAATTACTCTAAGAAGAGACCTACTTCACATGACGAGAACCAAGGAGCTACAATTGCATACGATCTAGCTCTACCATGTGGTGGAGCTAGAATGCATCGATCTAGCTGTGTAACATCATGCAGATCAACAAAATCAATTACTCCAAGAAGAGATCTACTTCACATGACAAGAACCAAGAAGCTAGAATTGCATTTGTGATCTAGCTCTACCACGTGGTAGAGTTGTATCCAATCTAGACCACATCGTAGAGCTAGACTGCTTTGAGGTCTAGCTCTACCATGTGGTGGAGCTAGAATTGCATTTGAGGTCTAGCTCTACCATGTGGTAGAGCTAGAATGCATTGATCTAGCTGTGTACCATGCAAATCAACAAAACCAATTACTCCAAGAAGAGACCATGACGAGAACCAAGGAGATAAACAAGTATGTTGAATGGCGCTAGGACCCAACTTTGACGCGCACGGAGAAGTGATTGCGATGTCCAAATCCATGCACGGAGTGATGTGGACATAGAGCGAATTCCCTAGCACAAGTCCGTGTGGTCCGTTCTCTGATGGGGTCCCAGATCCTCAACTTCTAACTGTCCGAATCCGGGTTCTCGAAAAAGATGCACGAGCGTGCCAAATGCCAGAATTTTCCAACCGTGGCCCAAACAGTGCCGAAGAGGCATGAAATTTGAATCATGCATGGACAAATGTGTGGCAAGCAACCCGGATCTTTCTTGTTGTGTTCACATGCGATTCAGACTCATTTCGTATCCGAAACACTATTATGGCGATTTTGCGCTATCTTCACCGGGACCCAACTTTGACACGTCAGGAGAAGTGATTGCGATGACCAAATCCATGCACGGAGTGATGTGGACATAGAGCAACTTCCCTAGCACAAGTCTGTGTGGTCCGTTTTCTGATGGGGTCCCAGATCCTCAACTTCTAATAGCTGTCCGAATCCGAGTTCTCAAAAAAGATGCACAAGCGTGCCAAATGGTGGAAATTTCCAACCGTCACCCAAACGGTGCCGAAGAGGCATGAAAATTGAATCATGCATGGACAAATGTGTGGCAAGCAACCAAGATCTTTCTTGTTGTGTTCAGATGCGATTCAGACTCATTTCGGATCCGAAACTCTGTTATGGCGATTTTGTACTATCTTCACCAGGACCCAACTTTGACGAGCTAGGAGAAGTGATTGCGATGCCCAAATCCATGCACGGGGTGATGTGGACATAGAGCAACTTTCCTAGCACAAGTCCGTGTGGTCCGTTCTCTGATGGGGTCTCGGATCCTCAACTTCTAACTGTCCAAATCCGGGTTCTCAAAAAAGATGCACGAGCATGGTAAATGGCAGAAATTTCCAACAATGACACAAACGGCGCCGAAGAGGCATGAAATTCGAATCATACATGGAGAAATGTGTGACAAGCAACCCGGATCTTTCTTGTTCTGTTCAGATGCGATTCAGACTTTCGGATCCGAAACTCTGTTATGGCGATTTTGCACTATCTTTGTCGGGACCCAACTTTGACGCACTGGGGAAGAAGTGATTGCGATGCCCGAATCCATGCACGGAGTGATGTGCACATAGAGCAACTTCCCTAGCATAAGTCCGTGTGGTCCGTTCTCTGATGGGGTCTCGGATCCTCAACTTTTAACTGTCCGAATCTGGGTTCTCGACGAGTGTGCCAAATGGGGGAATTTCCAACCGTGGCCCAAGCGGCACCGAAGAGGCATGAAATTCAAATCATGCGTGGAAAAATGTGTGGCAAGTAAGAGCTCTCATACATAGAGCTCTCATACATAGAGCTATATCTTGCATTATTATAAGAGCTCTCATACATAGAGCTATATCTTGCATTATTATAAGAGCTCCCATGGATAGATCTCATGTAAAAAGTGAAAGAGCTCCCATGCATAGAGCTAGGTCTTGCATTAGGAGCTACATCTTGCATTATTATGAGAGCTCTCTTGCATAGATCTCATGCTTAGAGTGTAAGAGTAGGAAAGTACAATTTCAAGCAAGGAGAGAGGGGAGAAGCTATGCTATGAAGAAGGTGGAGAGGGGTCTTTTGTGCATACTCTAGGATAGAACCTTGAAAGGCCTAGTAAGTAAGAGTAGGTGATTTTTGACTCTTCAAGTCAAGATAGAGGTACGATACTAGATGGATGGTTTGTCATTTCAAGTCATCTTGCACTAGTTTAAGTCATTTCAACTCCAGCTCTACCATGTGGTAGAGCTAGAATGCATTTCTCCAGCTCTAGCATGTGGTAGAGCATTCAAATTATCCCACCCAATTTTAAATTCAAATTATCCCGCCCTTTAAGAATTTAAAATGGTCTTGGTCTTTTTCAAATTTTCCTTGACGTCCATGTCGCTTATGTAATACAAACCTACTTTCCCATCTTGTCATACAACTAGCACTTGGACATCACTGCATCCATTATCAAATTCAATGATACAACAAGGTACACATATTTTTGTCTCATATTAAATCATTATCTATGATTAGATTTAAAGTTTTGAACATGTCAATTAAAATTCAGATCATACACATTGACATAGAGTAGAAAATAAAAGCATGCAAGAATTCAAAAAATCAGGAATGGTTGAAGAGAAAAAACCTGATACAGATTTGGGTTGCACTTCTTAGCAAATTGAATGGTGATGTTGAAATTGATCCGGGGGAGAAGATATTGAAACTGATATGGGCAAGAAGATTAGGTAGTGAAAAGCTGGTACAGGCCAGTAGAGATCAGAAGCAGGAGATATTAGAGAGCAGAAGCAGTAGAAATCTACTTGAAGCTGAGCCAATATCTCCAGAGCAGAGGGGTGCATAGGGATGACCTCCGTCAGGTGCATGGAGCTACAGTGCTGGTCATCAAGCGCCAATCTCACTCTTATAGAGTAGAGGCTAGCAGTGCCAAGAAGATCCTATTCAAGCATACTATTGTAGCATTGGAAAAGAAAAAGAAAAAGAAAACTCAAAATTAGGATTTCCAAAAGCTGAAAATTAGGGTTTTAAGGAGCTGAAAAAAATTACGATAAGCTCCGGAAAGCTTGCTCAGCAATAAGAGGACGCCTAAAGAAAACCAAGACTGGGAGAGGGTGTTGACATGGCTCTTTGCCTACAAGAAGAGAGTAGCTGAAGCCAGGCAGTCGCATCGCCAGCAGCCGCCCAACGAACGTGCGCCACACAGCCTGCAGAGAGAGAGAGCCAACGACGCGGATAAGGTTGCGTGGAAGTTTAAAACTTAAACATTAAATTTGTTATATGGGGTAATTAGAGTTTCTAAAAGGTGATCCAAACCATTGAATCACCTTGCCTTAAGTGTCAATGTAAAGGCCCTAACCTTTATGGGGTTATAGGGTTTCAAACAACTCTAAATGTTGAAATTTGTTGCTTGTTCCATCAAATTTGTTCATCAATGTGGAAATATGTGTTAGTTTTGCATGTGGCTTTCTAATTGTGTGGACTACCTACATGCCCAACCCCTTCCTATGGGTTTAATATTTGAAGCATACCTTCAGTGTAATCCCCGAGAGGTGTTATATATGGGTGGAAAATTACCATGTCTCATGTGGTTGCATTAAGGGTGCTCGATTGTTTGTCATGGGTGGAGCATGATAACCTAGCAAACACAATTATGCTTGCACTACAAGTGTATCTGGGGGCATATAAGATTTCTATAATTGATTTAGTGAACCTGGAGCTCCGATTGAAGCTAGATAAGTTTAAGAAGGCGAGGGTTAAGTTTTTTTGGGGGATTTATGCTCGTAGGCACTTATTCCAACTCACCGTGCCTATAGGCACTTATTCCAACTGACAGGTTGCAAAAAAGGGTTGTGATAACCCTTGTAAAGCATAGGAATAATTATAACAATAAGGTGAGGCTTGTGTCAAATATGATGTTTTTGAGGTCATGTGTTGGGCATGGGTCAAGTTGATACGTGGCCCCATCTCACCTTCTAAATCTAGAACCACTAACAAATTTATGCTTATGTGTGTATTAATTGATGATCAAGAGCCTCAGGTTAACAGGTATTGAGACTGAACATTGCCCTAGGTGTGATCATTATTTCGTATAGATATTTATATCTTCTTCAACTTTCCTTTTTCAAGCCTCGTTAGGTCTTTTTTTAATTGTAATGTGAAAAGACCCTAGTGTTTGTGGAAGTGGCACGTGGGAATGGCCCCTTGATTGGAGGGAGGGAAATTCAAATTTGAAATTTGAATGAAGGAGCCTAGCTATGGCGGTGGAAGATGGAGCAGAGAGAGAGAGATTGCTATGTGTGCGCATGGGGGAAGAATCGTGAGGGAGAGAGAGGTGAGCGGTGGGCATGGCTAGCCCAGCCCGCAGCCCGAATGGGAGAGAGAGGCGAGCGATGGGATGTGAAGTGATGGGCCGTGAAGCGATTATTTAAATTATGTGTATGAACCAAAGTTAGATATTCAATAATTAGAAATTTATATTTTGGAAGTTCTAATAAGTTTTAAGATGGAAAAAAAGAACTTTAAAATCCTTCATAATCATGACCAAAGATCGAGCCTAAAAGTTTATGTTTTAAGATGAGGAACGAGCTTAGAACTAATTGTAGAAGTCATCAAATTTTGAGTCACCATGAATGCAAAGTTCTTGCTTAACTAAGATAAACATTTGAGTCACCCCACGAATGCTAAGTAATTTCTTAACTAAGCTAAAGGTTTAGTTTTATTATACAAGATATTTATTTTCCAAACTATAACATTTATTGATTGGATGCAAGACAAATAAATATCGTGTATAGCTAAAAGAGTTTCATCACTACAACACATGGAGAAAATAGACACATTCAGAGCCACACAAATTCAAAAGAATCTATTTATGGCAAAAAACTTCATGTGTCTATAGGCACGACTATACACATGGCTAGGGACGTGCGTTAATAGCCATGCACATAATTGCACATATAGATGTGCCAATGATAGTGCGTATAGCAACTGTCCGGCAAAAAAATGGGGATAGAATGGGCGATGGATGTGTCTCCACATGACTCCCCCTTTATATCCCCATTTTTTTAATCACATTTTTTAAACACTACTTAATCACATTTTTTAAAGCACTTAATCACTTAAAACATACATTACATACAAATACACAAAAAAATTACAATACAATGTTGTGGGCATTATAATAATTATATTATTTTACAGATTACATAAAGTTTATCATGTCCAAAAATGACAAAGATAGAGATGACTAAGAAAACTAATTAAATTAATTGATTATCTTCATTCTCCTTGCCCACATCTTCACCACATGCACCACCACCTTCATCACTGCCTCTTTCAGCATCGTCTTCCTATGTTAAATAATAAAACAATACAAAAACGTTAGCCCCACAAGAAAAAAAACATAAGAATTGAGAAACTTGGGTGATAATTAAAATACAAGTTCAACTACTCACTAAGTTTCCCTGAGCTTGTTGGATATCTGCATCGGTGACCAATCCTTGTTGTCTGAGCCACTCCCAAATCTTGGCTTTGTTGTGATGCTTGATGTACCTATTCTCCTGAGCCATTGGGGTGCAACCTACTATCCTTTCCTATAACAAATTACAATGTGCATGAGCCATAAATTCATGAGGCCAAATGAACTAAACTTAGTGATGTATGGCAAAGAAAAAAATTACAAATTGTGCAAGCCAAGTTACCTTTCCTCTCAAGTCATACTTTGTCACACCGTACTTTTGTAGTTAACTTGCATGCGTCGCTTTTTGTTAAGGGTATTAAGTACCCGCCTTAAGTTTGTTCTTTGCCTTCTTCCAGTCCTGAATTGTACAATTAGAGGGCATTTGTGAACCATGTTTCATGCACCTTCTTGCAAATCAATGGAGTCTTGCATGTCTGGATCAAAACCAAGATCTAGTAACATATAAGTTGTGCGGAAATACTCTGTAGAAACAGTCACATAAGATACTGTTTTGTTACAGGTCGCATACAAAAATTGTCTGTTTACAAGTTTCGGATTGTTGTAGGCAAACGTCTCTGAGACAGACTCAATCAGATTGTGAGTGAGAAGATGGACAAGAACAACTTCCATACCTAGAAGTTTAGAATGACCAATTTCTTGTGTGGGTAAACAATTTTGGGATTATGATGAAAGTTGTCTAAAGATAATGTTACTCCAACGGATATAAAGGAATTCAAGGATTGGAATCACAGTGCAAGGAAAGTCATGTACTAGCTTTCGATCAGTGTCATAGATAAAATAATAGGACACATACATGATGCCAACACTCCAGTAGTTGCATGGCTGAACCAGGTGTGCAGATGTTTCAAACTAATACAAACACTACAAGGGATCGGGCTCATACCTGCGCTCCTCGCTAAAAATGACTTGTGAAAAAAAGTAGCGGGCTCGTGTATCAGCACGTGTATCATCACGGCCAGAGATGCATGTAAAAGCGCGTGTATAGGACTGTTCAAACGCACTGATACACGGGCGTATACACGTGTTCTGTCAGTTCAGCTGCATTTAGACGCGCTGATACAAGCGTCTATACAGGCGTTTTGTGACTTTAGATACGCTTATACACGCGTATTTCTCAGATTTGACGTGTTTATACATGCGTGTTTTACAGATTATCCACGCATATACACGCGACTTTTTGTAGTTCTGACGCGTTTATACACGCGAACAGAGAGCAAAAAAAAATCCAGAGAGTGCTATTTGGTACCTGAATGCTATTCCAGCATTCCAACACCCAATAACACTCTCTAGATTTTTTTTTTTGTGCATTGGACCATCCACGAAGAACATATCCACGAGGAAGATTAAGACAAGAACGACATGAATGCATACATTGTCAATACACGATTCAAGACAGACATGAATGCAATACTATCGATTCACGATTCAATATTACTATCAAAATTTCACACATATATACAAGGGAGTCCATATGTCGAAGTAGCCCATGGCTTCAGTTTACAAAAAAATATATACAACCACATCCTCAATATGGAATGTGATACTATAAGTCTGAGTACTACTCAGACCCAGATGATGACTCGGTGCTCCCTCCATGCTCAGATGAGCTCACATCGGTCGGAATGTCCGATGAGTAGTGCTCACATCCACCCTCTGCAGTGGCGGCGGGTGGATCATCAGCAGCTTGTGCATGTTCAAGTAATATATAGTATATAAGTATATATATATGTAATTCAATAAACCAAAATCATTCGTTTAGAGTTTTCAAGTACCTGTAGACCGTATGGTCTCATGGCCATCTCAAACTGCGCGTCCGTAATACGTCCCTCGACTCTGAAGATGGCCCACGTGTCACGTCTGCTATGCCGGTGAGCATACGCAGTATCGTGGGTTGTGGGCTTCCTCCCCGTAACCCGTCGCTGTATCATAATCAACACAATTTGTAAGATTAAAACAATCATAGAATCAATGAATTAAGTAAACAATCAAATAAAGTGGCAAGATACTTACGAACTCTGCCTTCGATGACTCGACGCCGCTAGATCCAAAATGCGAATATTCAATGGTCTCCATCTGGATCCGTCGTGCCTCCACATGCTGCCTGCTCTTCACGCCACCCTCTGCTCGTTTCTTTGCCTCCTTCCACTCGCATTTGTGCGCAGTGGCAGGTTTCTCGGTAGGATAGCCACCCGCAGCTACATTTAGCCCATCATCGTACACAAGTTTTTTAAGGTGAGATCTTTTTTTACTTAAGATCTCCCTTATTCGCGTCCTTCCTCCCCATACATCCGAGAATGTAGCATGTGGGGGATTGGGGTACCGACTATGTACAGCCTCTATCATCTCCCCAACTAATCGGCTATTTTGATCTTTAAATTTAATAAAACAATTTCTATACAAGTTTGATACTACCCCACGCATGTACTCCATTACCTCTTTCCCCCTCGCATCCATCACTATCCCGCCCCTATCCGTCACATCATAGCAGATCACTCCCTCCACCTCTCTCATCTCCTCCTCTTCCGCCGGTCTCCTCTAACTCTTCTCCCTCTATCTCCTCTCTCACCGCGTGGCCTACTACCTCCCCCACCAAAGCACCCGTCGCATCCTCCACTCCCACTCTTCCTACTGCTGTGGGTGGAGACACGACTGGGGGATTGTGTACGTGTGACGGTGGCTGTGAGCCCTGACGTGACGGTGCTTGGGAGGGTGTGCGTGAGTGTGTCTGGGAGGGACGAGGTATGTCTCCTCCGTGGGCGTGGAAGAGAAGCTGCATGCCGTCTCGTCGGACTCATAGGCATAGACGGCAGTGGAGTGCCCTGGATACTCACGGTAGGGGTATAGACACCAGGCATGAAAGGAGGGGGATGGGCATACATGTACTCTGTAGGCTCAACTGAACCAGGATGGTGCCCAAAATGATTTAGCGTCTCCATCAGCCAATTGCTGTACGTAAATGGATTGGATGAAGAACCTGGAATATCCATAAAGAATCTGTAAAAATAATCGTCATGTACATCATGGGCTGTCTCTTGACTCACACAAATATCATCATCCAAGTCACATGTCAACCTGCAAACCATAGAAACAGGAAACACAATCTCCTGTATACACCCGTCCAGAAACGCGTGTATACACCCGTCCAGAAACGCGTGTATACACCCATCCAGAAACGCGTGTATATCTGCGTGAACAGTCTGTGCAGATAGGATACACGCAGATCTACACGCGTTTTTACACGCGACCTGCACAAATTTTTTTTTGAAAGCGACCGACCTCCGACAATGTGTCCTTATAAAAGGCCCACTGCCGCCCCTGTCAGAATCGTTCACCCAAAATCACAACCAGAGAATCAAAAGGACGGAGACAATCCCAAAAGCAAAGAGAAAATAGCATAAACAAATCTGAGGAAGGAGACAAGGCAAAGGACAAACTGACTCACCTCTGAAAAAGTGAGTCTTCTTTCTTGGTGGGTTTCCTTCACCTGTGTGTGCTCCTTCTCTACTCTCTCCTTGCGTTATTAGTGTCTGTTGGAAGAGGCAAAAACGAAAGAGAGCAGATATGCTAGTTCAAAATGTTTATTTGGGAAAGGCGGGTTATTTTTAGTTTAAATAGGTCGTCGCGTGTAGAAACGCATGTATTTTCACGTGTATGATAAATTAGCTGTGTTTATACACGCGATTTTGAAAATCTAGCCGCGTTTATACACGCGATTTTCAGGAAGTACCCGTGTTAATACACGCGATTTTTAGGAAATAGCCGTGTTAATACACGCAATTTTTAGGAAATAGCCGCGTTAATACACGCGATTTTTTATACTTTCATTAAAAACATATTATGATTTTGTGTTTTCTGGTTTGTACAGAGGATGTCATCAACCTCCTCAAGCAGTTCTGGGAAAGATGAGATAATGCGTCATCGTAATCGCGATGTGTGGTTGGGACAACGAATCAAATGTATGTGTAATCGATGTCAAGGATGCATTGTACGAGCACGTCAAATTACCTTGAATCACATCTCCATGTATGGAGAATGGAATCAAACAGGTTTAGAGGTGAGTAGATGTAAATTGATGGTATTCAAATGACTCATGGTATCCAAATTAAATTAATGGAGTTGTAATATATAAACTCTAATTGAAGCAGGATGCAGTACCACACCCTAACATGGTGCCCTACGCACGGCGAGAGCATGTAAAGCGTCGACGAGATGATGCTGGAGCTTCGGGATCTATTGTCAGAGATGAGTGGGAAAGAGATGACAATAGCCCTGCACCCCACGAAGTTGTGGAAGAGGAAGTGTTTGATGATATGGTGCAGAATCTTTTTAAGAATGATCCCAAAGGTATGGACGACGATGATATGAAACAAGAGCATCTTTACAAGGCTTCATCGACACCGGTTTTTGAAGGGTGCACATTCTCTATTTTACGTGCTTCACTTGAACTACTCAATATACAAACAGTTTATGGATGGAGCAATGCAAGTCTTGACGCATTATTGAAGTAAGCATGCTAACTTGCAAATTTGAATTAGTGGTTTAAGGTTTAGGATTTAGGACTAATTGATGATATTGGATGCAGGCTATTATCAAACATGCTTCCAAAGGGAAATAGACTACCCACCTCAAGAGACATAGCGAGGCGCTATGTGACATCTCTTGGAGGATTGGATTATGATCGCATACATGCATGCGTCAATGATTGCATTCTCTTTTGTGGGACGCATAAGGAGGCTCGACATTGTCCCACTTGTGGTGAAGCAAGGTATAGAATAGATGTGAAGAGTTTTGATGTACCTCGTAAAGTCTTGCGACACTTTCCTATAATTCCTCGCATCAAACACATGTTCAAGTGCAAATCCATAGCAGAGCTCATGTCATGGCATTCCTCACATCGATCGGATGATGGCATGTGGAGAATTCTCGCAGACACTTCTGCTTGGAAGCATATTGAAGATGAGTGGCCCAGCTTTAAAACAGAGCCCAGAAACTTGAGACTTGGCCTAGGTATGGATGGAGTGAATCCATTTGGTTTCAAAAGCACCGCATATAGCATGTGGCCAGTTGTGTTGGTGAATTACAACCTTCCACCGTCAATGGCGATCAAGAAGGGACATCTTATGTTATCCCTTCTAATTCCAGGGAAACATAAAGTTAAGCATATGGATGTTTATCTCGAACCGTTGATTGATGAGTTGGAGGAACTATGGAGAGGTGTTGCGGTGGTGGACATTAGTAGGCCTCCCTCCTCTCGACACTTCGACTTAAAAGCAGTGTTGATGTGGACAATGCATGACTTTCCAGGATACACCGCATGTTCTGGTAAGAATTCTAATTACCTCCCTACTCTAATACTATTGGCTATATTAATTATAAATATTGACTTTATTATTCTAACTTTTATTTATATTTTAACAGGTTTGAAAACATCGGGTAAACATGCATGTCCTGTTTGTGGCCCTTCGTTAGTACATGAGTATGCTGACGGTTTGTGTAAGACCATATTCGATAATCATCATCGATTTCTCCCCTCAGATCATCCTAAATATGTTGCTAGTAAGAGTAACATTCCTCCACAAACACTTCGTGCAAAAGATTGGAAGCGTATTTGGGAGTCTACAAATATTCTTCCTCCAGATGGCATGAACAGGTATAGTAATGTTTTTCAATCTTGTTTTGTGTAGTCTCTAATTGGATTAAAGGTCACATAGAGCAATACGATTGGCATAAGATGCTCCAAGTAAGTGTTTTCCAAGTCTTGTACGTTGAAATTAAATTTTGTAATGCCATAAACCATACATACATGTGCTCTTATGTGCGCAGTTCATACTACCTACTAGCATCGACCATTGTGCAAATAAGAGTTTGAAATAATGTATTTATAAGATGGGCGAGCTTGTGAGGTATGTAAAACCCATGTCAGATCACCCTTCATTATACCTTGCAAAATGAACGTGCATGAGGTATAACGTACTATTTATTTATTTTTCGGATATGTTAGTTCCAAAGCAATTGATCCAGCCACGTTGGATGATGCGCGTGTTATGGCAGTGGAGGTGGTTTGTTTGGTAGAGGAGACTTTTCCGCGAACCATTCTCACAAGTCAACTACATCTCATTGTGCTTTTAGTGGACGAAATCGCTTTATGTGGCACTGTGCATGCACGTTGGATGTTCTTCCTAGAGCGCTTCATGAAGACCTTAAAAGACTTTGTGAGGCAAAGTGCAAGGCCTGAAGGAAGCATGACTGAGGGTTGGTTGATACAAGAGTCTCTTGTATATATTTCAGAATTTCTTGGTCAGGTGGACAGCTCTTTGCCACAACTATGGAGCAATGAAGAGGACTTGAGGATGACCTCTATTGTGCCTCAAGGAAAAGGACAGAGTAAAGTAATTGACAGAACATTGATTGATGATCTCAATTTCACTTGCATCCTTAATAGTGATGTGATGTGAGCAGATGGGTTACAAGATATGAGGATGCAAAGACAAAAAGGCAAGCAGAAAGAGCTCTCTTTCGGAGGCAACATGGCTCTCGTAAGGCGTACCCTAAGCATCTAGCAATACTTCCGAATGATATCCATGTTGATTGGTTGCATGAGGAAATGGAGAGAGCAAGGAGCGACGAGGGGCTGCATATCACGGCGGAAGAATGGGAGTATCCACGAGGATGCATGTTAAAGGTACATAGAACTAATGTTTTGCATTAGTTGTAAGTGATTTGCTTTTAATATTTATTCACATTGCTTACACAAATATTGCTTCTATTTTGGTCTAGTGCACTATGTTCAATGCTATATGGTGTGAAGGCAAGCATTTTCGAACACAAAGAATTGATCAAACGAGGAATACACAAGATTGTGGTGTCATTAGTAGCTTTGAGAGAGCTAATGGAAAAATGGATGATTATTGTGGCACAATCCAAGACATATTTAGGCTTGACTTTCGTCGCTTCTTTGTGTATGTTTTGGATGTCAAATGGCAAATGAACGTGGTGGAAAAAGGGCCTAATGCAACGATAAAACGCCATGTAAGTGGCTATGTAACTATTGACTCTACAAAGTTTTGGCAAACAAAGAAAGATAGGCTCGTATTGCCACAACAATGTGAGCAGGTATGCATTTTTTTACTAATGTGTTTCATGTACATATATATCTAAGCTCGCGTACCCCTTGACTTTTGATATGCTAATTAATTACTGCAGTATGTGTATTTGAGTAGGTTATCTATCTACCAATGGTGCATGATATTAAATGGTGGTACGTCATCCCTATTGCACCACGTTCCAAAGTGATGTATAATACATTCACTGATATGGAGCATATGGAGGATGTAACAAGCCGCAATGAAGATGATGTCGAACATGCCAATGAAGATGTTATGATCGATGATCAAGAAATAAGAGATGATCATGATAATGAGGATAAGCGTGCCATTTCTCATGATCATCATGAATGACCCTACCATTGAGGATGATGGTGATGTTGATGAGGATGATCAGGACATCGATACCATTATCAATGGACATAATATCGATAGTGGAATAAATTTAATCGTAGCCTTACAAATTGATCAAATGGATATTGATGTTGATCGTTTGGCAAGGATGGATCTTATTGAAGATGAGATCGAACCCTAACCAATCCGTCTCACTGTATCATTCTAAATTGATGACATTTCTATTGTATGTGTTGTCTTTTAATTATCATCTCATGATTTATTTTTGAATATATTTCATTGTTGTAAATGCATGTAGTGGGATTGTGTAATGATATATACTGTAATGTACTATGAGATAGTTTAAAGAAAATAATTTTTACTTTTGTAAAGGAATTCAGTTTTTCTTTACCAAGCATGTATTGATGCATGTATTAATGCGTGTATTGATGAGTGTATTATTGCGTGTATATACACGCGCTTATACACGCGCTGATAGATGCCAATATACACGCGAATTTAAATGCCAAAATATACGCGCCCGATTCTATTCAAATACATGCACGATCATACACGCACCCATAATTTATCGCGTGTATGAAACACGTATATGGCAGCATTGTCTTCTAGTGAAAGGCAAGGAAACTACAGCTAAAACAAGACGTGCATACTATGGAAAAGAAAAGCATGTCTATCAATGAGTATGCTTTAAAGATCAATGAGTATGCTTTAAAGATCAAGGGCATTGTTGAATCCCTTGGGTCTATCAATGTATCGATGGAAGATGATGATTTTTTGAGTGTCTTTTTGAATGGGCTTGGCAAAGAGTAAAAGCCATTCAAGACCTCCAATGCAGTTAGAGAGAATGTTCCCAACTTTTGGGACTTGGTGTCTATGGTGATAATAGAAGAAAAGTCTCCAGGTGAGGAATCTTCTTCATAAATCAAGAACACATTAGAAATTGCCCTCTACTCCAATTTAGGTAGAGGTCATGGTTGAGAACAAGGTGGTGGCCTATAAGGGAACAAGAATTCCAAACAATAATAATCCAATGATTCATATCTACAATCATACACAGGTGGAAGAGGCCAGTCTCACAGAGGTAGAGGGAGACAAAGGGGTGGAGGTGGTTGGCAAATAAATCAGAGTGCAAATAGCATAGAGTGCTATTATTGTGGGAAACGAGGGCACATGGCAAAGGACTACTATAAAAAGCAGAATGACATTAAAAGTGAAAAGTTACAACAAGGCAACTATGTATCATCTAGTAAACATGGTGTTGTTAACAGAGGTGAGCAACCATTTGTGATGCAGTACATGATCAGTTCCACAACAGAAAATGTGTCAAGATCTCAACATATATAGTATGTGGATTCTGGTGCCTCTAACCACATGACCAGTCATGGGTGAGTGGTTTAGAGACATGTAGAAAATGGAAAAACTAGGTTATATAGAAACAAGTGATGATATTGGGCATCCAAGTATGCATGTTGGTAAAGAGACATTGTCTATGTAGGATGGAAAAATGAAGTACTTGGTAGACATACTTTATCACAACAAGACAAAGCACCTACAGACACGCACACAGACGCGTTTACTCAACTAAAAAAAAACTTATGGACGTGTCTATTTCCACGTCTATTAGCGCATCTCCAAACCCGCATCTAAAGGTGCGTTTAAAAGGTAGCAAACAGACGCGTCTTTATACGCGCTTATATATGCGCATAGAGACACGTATAGAGACGTGCAAATAGACGATCGGGGAGAAATTTAAAAACAGATAGATGCGCTTTCAGACATGCTTATATAGGCGCATATAGACGTGTCAATAGACGGTCGGGGAGAATTTAAAAAACATACAGACGATGTATAGACGCGTTTATACATGCAAACCAGATGCAGAGTAGACGCGTTTATAGACGCTCAAATAGACGCATCTTGAACAGACAAACGTGTATATAGACGCATTTATAGATGCGCTATAGAATATTTTTTAAATTTCGTGTGCTTTAACAGAATGCTGTGTATGTTGTGTATGCTATGTAGTTACAGGAATCCCATTTCCACATTGTATAATTCAATTCTTATAGCTAATCGCATTTTAATTAGCACTCTTGCAAGCACATCTATAGCCGACATTAATTACAATTCTTACAGCTAATCACATTTTAATTAGCACTCTTGCAAGCACGTCTATAGCCGACATTAATTACAATTCCAAATAAAACATTACAACTCCGAAACGTTTAGTTACAAGGCATTAATTGATAGCTCAAAAAGTGTTTGTATGTACATATAGCATGAAGCTAAGCCACGTCCTGTGGCTTCAAGTACCAAAAATAAGAGGAGTGTATATACAAGAGGCACGAAGCCAAGCCAGTGGGGCTAAGTACAAAAAAGAGTAGCTAGCTCTACTCCTCGCTCCCTTCTGTGCTCTCTTCTCCGCCTCCTTCTTCCTCGTCTTCTTCCTCATCTTCTTTTGCAGGGTCCTGTAAACAAGGGACAACATATATCAATGTATGAAAAATCAAATCTTTATTTATAATATTGACATTATTTAATTACTTTCAAATACCTCGGGGGACTCTCCCAGTAGCCCGGATATACTGCTCCTCAATAATCAACCCATCATTATAGAAGTGCCTCCATGTATCTCCTCTGCGATGGTGGCGGTGGTAGGCTGTCTCGACAGGAGTAGGGTACGTGCCCATGATATCAAGCTGCAAGATGACCCAATTTGTGGAGGGGTTAGTACAAAGAAACAACCTCCTAATAAACTACATAAACAATATAATTTGAGATCGATACTTACAAACTGGGCCTCCCATGATTCAACACCCCCGCTCTAAAATGCACGCTTCCATATCGCTCCATTTGGATCCTTCGTGCCTCCACGTGCTTTAGACTGGTGCTTTAGACTGGGTTCTTCCTTTGCTGACTTCATTGCTTTCTTCCACTCATGCTTGTGAGTGGTGTGGGGCGGGCCCCTTGGTAGTTGACCTCCCTGGAGCCTAGCAAGCTCTGCTAGTACATGCCTCTTAAGCGAAGATCTTTTATTGCTAAGTATCGAAACAATATTTGACTTGGCCCATTTATCTGTGAAGTGAATATTGGGGAGGTTAGGATACCTAGAGCGAACAGCAGCGAGGGTCTCATCAGCTAACCTCTTTGATTGATCTTTGTAGTGAATAAAGCAATCTCTGTAATTGTTAGCAATTACAGAGCGCATGAAGGCCATGATGTCCTTCCCCCGTGCATCCATCAAGATGCCTCCTGTCTGAGTGATGTCATAGTAGATTGTACCATCACTCCGAGGCACGTCTTGATCATCTGAATCATTCTCGCCCCCACCACCACCCCCCCAAAGCACTGTGCCATGCATCCCCCATCGCTCTCCCTGCTACTATGCCTGCTATGCTACTGTGTTGTGTCGAGCTACTACGCTGGCCACCTGTAGCTACTGGGAGAACCAAGTCTCGACTGCACAGGAGTACGTCGATGGCTCTACGAGGCAGAAGGGCCTCCTGACGACATGGGGGAAGGGTCTCGGCTATGTAGCCGGCTGGGCTGTGTTGACTCCACTGGGGTAATCTCAAAAGGTGTGGGGTTGGGGTGGTTTGGAGTCTGTAGTAGTGCCGACTCTTGGGGGGTGTTTAGAGTACCCGTCATGTAGCCGTATAACTCCGCAGGACTGGGAGGGTGCCCCAAAAGGTTATATAAGTCCCGAAAGATGGATTTTCGAGGATCAGGTGAGCCTGGAGCGCTTCTTGGGCCACATGATGAACTGGAAAAAAGAAAAAAAGAAGATTACCGATGAACTGAGAAGAGAAAAAGAAGAGAAAAAGAAGAGAAAAAGAGAGAAGAAAAGAGAGTAGAAAAGGCATGCACAGCGGGGATAAAAGAGAGGAGAAAGGAGAGGAAAGGAGAGGAGAAAAAGAGGGGATAAAAGAGAGAAAAAGAGAGGAGAATAGAGAGGAAAAGAGAGGAGAATAGAGAGGAAAAGAGAGGAGAATAGAGGAAAAGAGAGGAAAATATAGAGTGCAATCAATTTTTTCAATCATGCTTTCTCTTACCATTATTAATGCAATCCCCTTCTTCAATCATGCAATCCCTTTCCATCATTCATGCAATCCCTTTCTTCATTCATGCAATCACTTATTTCCATGAAAGGAGAGGAAAAGAGAGAAAAAGTGGGGATAAAAGAG
Organism: Cibotium barometz; assembly: GCF_041138505.1. NCBI lineage: Eukaryota > Viridiplantae > Streptophyta > Polypodiopsida > Cyatheales > Cibotiaceae > Cibotium > Cibotium barometz. The sequence continues at coordinate 32,941,910 of NC_141100.1, forward strand.
AGGAGAAAGGAGAGGAAAAGAGAGGAGAAATGAGGGCAAAAGAGATCAGTAGAAAAAGAGAGGAGAAAGGAGAGGAAAAGAAGGAAAAGAGAGGAGAAAAAAAGAGGAGGGGAGAGGCAAAAAAAAAGAGAAAAAAAACACAGCGTCTATCTGTGCGTTTAGCAGCGCATCTATAGACGCGGCTAACCATTTCCAACATAGAGTAGACGCGTCTATAGACGCGCTTTTAGAAACTTTCTCAGATGCGTCTATAGACGCGTTCTGACAGACATACTATTCAAAAAGACAAAAAGGACATTCGTTGCGTCCGACGTGGCCGACACAAAAATACAGTTGTTGTACAAAAACAGTCGTTTCAAAGAGAGCAAAGGACGAATCAAACGAGAGCAACTTTCAAAGAAGATCAAAAAAGAAGATCAACCCTAAAGAGACTTACCTTGGATAGAGGTATGGAAGCTTCTTGTCCTTCTTCAAAGCTGTTTCTCTTTCTTCTCTTCCTTGTTCACACTTTGCTTCTCTTTCTTCTCTTCCTTGTTCACCCTCTTCTCTTGTGTGCTTGGAGATGATTGTGTAAGCATGGAGATAATTGTGGGTGCTTGAAGATAAGTGAGGCTATGAATCTGTTAATAGCAAAGCAAGCCCGTTATAAAAGTATGTGAAGAAAAGCAAGCCCGTTAAAAGTATGTGAAGAAAAGCAAGCGCGCTAAAAGTAGGTTTCAAAATGAAAATCGCGTCTACAGAAGCATCTAATGTCGCGTCTAATATCGCATCTAATATCGCGTCTAAAACCACGTGTAAATGCACGTATAAATGTGTACTGCACAGAACAGACGTGCTTTTAGACACGCAAATAGACGCACCACAGAGTTTTTAGATTATATATTTGATACAAGAGCAATTTTTTTGGGTTATTTATTTGTAGGATGTCTTCATCTTCAACAAGTAGCTCCAGTGAGGATGAAACCCTCCGTATCCACCATCGCGAAATGTGGTTGGAGCAAAAAATCAAATGTATGTGTGATCGATGTCGAGGAAACATGTATCGTGCACGTAGGATTACACTCAATCACATCTCAAAGTATGGAGAATGGGATGCGACCGTAAACATGGTAAGTGTTAAAGAGTTAAGGTTGATTGAGATACCTATGGGTGTTCATATGGTTGAGTTTTGATCCCGTTTTAATTTGATACAAGATCTAGTGCCACACCCGCATATGTTGCCCTATGCTCGTCGTGAGGAGGCAAAGCGTCGGTGATATGAGGTGGGATCTTTAGGAGGGATCGTTACGGATGCATGGAGTGATGGTGATAGTAGCCCTCTGCCATTACCTCATGAAGTTGTGGAGGAGGAGGTGTTTGATGATATGGTGCGGGATTTATATGTCCATCAATCAGAAGGGAGGGATGATAGCATGGAGCAGGACGATCTTTTTACTGCAGCATCAACTCCACTGTTTGAGGGATACACATTCTCTGTTCTACGTGCCTCCCTTGAGTTACTAAACTTGCAAACCATCTATGGATGCAGCAATGCAAGTTTGAATGCATTACTCAAGTAAGCTTTAAAGTCTACTTTGCAAACATGGTGAATTATGCTAGTGGGTCAATTACTTGAATGCTTTTCCTCATTTATAGTCTTCACGTGCAGGCTATTGTGTAAAATGCTTCCAAGGGAGAATAAATTACCGACCTCAAGAGATATGGCAAGGCAACATGTGACCTCTCTATGGAGGATTAGATTACAAGGGCATCCATGCATGCGTCAACGATTGCATTTTATTTCGTGGACTACATAAGGATGCAAGAGAGTGTCCTACTTGTGGAGAGGCAAGATATAGAGCAGATCTACCATTTGGGAACATTTGAATGGGACACGAGATTCCGTAGGCATAAGGGAGGATCTACATACCACAGGGAGGATGCGTGAAGCTTGGCCACAAGAGAGACCAAATGGGCGTGTTTTTTTACCTCGTGCACCATGAAGGTTATCAAAGCTAGAGATGGTCGCGGTGAAGCGTGCTATTACTACAATTCGTACTCCCACTGGATGCATGAGGTGTTTGAAGGGGGCCTTTACAAAGAGCAAGAAAAGAGGTGTAGAGCAATTATATGGCTTGAATCTCATGATTGGCACAAGATGCTCCAAGTAAGTATTTTATATGCATAATATCTTTTTCCTTTCAAATTTGTGAGTGAATTAGAAGCAACTAATCAACCATTCCTCGTGTGTTTAGTTCATACTACCTACTAGCATTTCTCGTAGTGCATCGAAGGACGTGAAAGATTGTATTTACAAGATGGGCAAGCTTGTGAGGTACTTTACATGATACAAAATGTGATGCATATCAATGCTCCATGCAAGGTGTTCATATTGCTAATATGGTGTACTTTTTCATTTCTAGGTATGTGAGCTCAAAGGAAATAGATCCCACCACGCTTGAGAATGCTCGAGTTATGTCAGTGGAGGTGGTTTGTTTAGTGGAGGAGACATTTCCACGTTCTATTCTCACAAGCCAACTACATCTCATAGTGCATTTGGTGGATGAGATTGCTATATGCGGTACCATACATGCACGATGGTTGTTCTTCCTTGAGCGCTTCATGAAGACCTTAAAGGGTTTCGTGAGATAAAATGCAAGACCCGAAGGTAGCATGGCCGAGGGTTGGTTGATACAAGAGTCACTTGTATATATTTCTGAGTTTCTTGTTAATGTGGATAGCTCTCTCCCACGACTATGGAGAGATGATGAAGACCTAAGGATGACCTCTATTGTGCCTCAAGGGAAAGGATGCAACAAAGTAATAGACACGGAGTTGCTTAATAATATCAACCTCTATTGCGTGCTTTAATAGTGATGTGATGAAAAGATGGGTGACAAGATATGAGGATGCGAAGGCAAGAAGACAAGGCCCTCTTTCGTACACACCACGGATCTCGTGTGCCATACCCTCAGTATCTAAGAGCACTTCCAAAGGATATTCATGTGGATTGGCTACTTGACGAAATGGAGAAAGCAGAGAAAGACGAGGGGATGCATATCACAATGGCAGAATGGGAGTATGCTAGGGGATGCATGAGCAAGGTCGGTATATAGAATGTTATGCATAAGTTAGGAGCTTTCAATAATTTAGATTGCTTATTTAATTGATTTTGTCTTGGTGTAGTGCACTATGTTCAATGCTATATGGTGTAGTGCACTATGTTTAATGCTATATGGTGTCAGGGCAAGCATTTTCGAACACAACGGATTGATGATAAGAGAAACACACAAGATTGCGGCATCATTGTGCTAGCTTTGAGGGAGCCAATGGAGCCATGGATGATTATTGTGGCATAATCCAAGATATTATTAAGCTTGACTTTCGATGCTTCTTTGTGTATGTTTTGGATGTAAAGTGGTTTAAGGACGTGGTGGAAAGAGGCCCTTATGCAACAATCAAACGCCATGAAAGTGGCTTTGTAACTATTGACTCCACAAAGTTTTGGCAAAGTAAGAAGGACACACTAGTACTACCGTAACAATGTGAACAGGTACTGTACACACATATAAAAGTACTCACTTTTAAATATTTGATACCTTCGATGCAAGAAAAATAACATGATTGTATTTGTGTTTGAATTAGGTTGTCTATCAACCAATGGTGGATAATAACAGATGGTGGCATGTCGTCATACCTATTATGCCACGTTCCAAAGTGATGTATAGTACATTTACGAATCTGGAGCATATGGAGGATGATCATGGCCATGGAGGTGATGATCACCGTGATACGAGAGAGGAGGATGATCATGAGATAGGAGATACAGATATTGAGGCCATTACCCATGAGGAGGAGCCTACCATTGGTGATGCTAATTTCGATGAGCACATGAGTAGAACAAGTAGTAGTGGGTTGAATGTATTTGTAGATCTAAACACTTATTTGGATTTTGAAGTAGATAGTTTGGCAAGGGTTGATCTCATGCAGGATGAGATTGAACCGTAGCCCATCCATTGATATTGGCTAAACTATTTTACATATTGTCTCATTCTCCTCACCTCACTTATTTTTTGTATATGTGGGTTTGTGCTTTGGTAATCATGGGAAATTTTTGGAAAGCAGTGATGTACATTTACCAGCCTACACCAAAATCTTACTTTTTGTACTCTCTGTTTTGCGTCTAAATATGCGTCTAATTCTCAGTGTAGATGCACTAATAGACGCCCTAATACACATGTAAATAGATGCCCTTATACACGCGTAAATAGACGCGCTATTAGACGTAGTATTAGATTCTCTCTGTATAGACGCCCTAATAGATGCGTCAATACATGCGCAAATACACGCGCTATTAGACGCGCTGTTAGACGCGCCCGTAATATAGATGCGCCCGCTATTTTGCACGTCTATCAAGCGCGTCTATAGTTGCTTTGTGTTGTTGTGTATGTTCTAAATATTACAAAGAACCTAGGTTCTGTTGGTGGATAGATGGTTGAGCAAGGTCTGCAACAAGTGAGGTTTAATCCTCAAGGATGTTTTGTGGAAGACTTCAAAAATCAATGTCGCTTGGTTGCAAAAGGTAACAAAAATGGCAGGATGTTTACTTTGGATGTGAACATGCATGAGGTAAAGGCACATGTCATTGTAGATATTGACATATGGCACAAGTGCATTGGTCATGCGAATATAGAACAATTGAAGTCTATGCAGGCCCAAAATATTGTTGTCAATGCAAGGCCATTAAATATTATAAATTTAGATGTTTGGGGACCGAACAAGACCGCAACAACTGTAGGTTATAGGTATTATGTTACATTCATTGATTTGACCACACTAGGAAAGTGTTAGTTTACTTCATGCAGGAGGAAAGTGAGGTGTTTTCTCACTTTTAAAGATTTAAAGTATTGGTTGAGAAGGAAAAAGGCATGCAGATAAGATACCTGAGATCAGATGATGGAGGATAATATTTCTCTAATGAGTTCTGTGATTTCTTCAAAAAGTAGGGAATCAAGAGATAGTTTACATGCAGGTACACTCCGCAAACTTGCTTATCATGCTATATATCATTGGAAAGGTCTCGAAAAGTAGATTCCAAATGTCCAAACTCTGCTCACTTTTGAGTTGATTTGAAAAAATTTGCCACCATGAGTCCATTTTTCTAGAGAGAGGAGGTGTGGAAATCCTTAAGGGGCAAAAATGAGACTCCATATTTCACCTAATGCTTTCCACAGATATAGTGAGCCTTTGGATGTGGCTAGATGGATTTTAAGGTATATAAATTCCAAAGTTGATTATGTAATTTTCTACAAGGCTGGTACTTACAAAGATACAACTACACGGGTACACATATACTGATTGGGCTGGTAGTGTTGTAGACATGAGATCTACCAGTGGTATTATGTTTTCATTTGGCAGTGCTACTGTGAGTTGGAGTAGCAAGAAGTAGCCAATCATTGCCTTGTTGAGTACAGAGGCATAGTACAGAGGTGTTGTTATTGCAGCTTGTGAAGTATCTTGGTTTCAAAAGCTACTTGTTGATATGGGTGAGCCCATGGATATGGGTGAGCCCATGGATATGGCAGTTGTCATTTAGTGTGACAACATGAGTAGCATACAGTTTTATAGTAACCCAATATATCATGCTAGAACAAAGCACATTGAGGTGAATTATCACTTTGTGAGAGAGAAGGTTGGAGGTGCCAGGTGCCAGGTGCCAGGTGATGTAGATCTTGTATATGTCAGCATAGAGGATGAGGTGGCTGACATCTTCATGAAGGCATTGTCCACAAGTTTAGGAGCTTACTTGGATTGCAATGTGTGGAGTTTAGCTCGAGGAGGAGTGTTGAGATATCAAGCTCAAATAGTGCTACGGGCGACATTGATGACCCACCTCAGTGAAAGCTTACCGACTTATGCCACTCTCATGGTTGGTGAAATTATGGTTGATATGCCGCCAATGGATGTTAGGCTGTGTGAGAGTCATATTGGAGTACTAGAGTTATGGCATAGTTATATAGTGCTAGCTCATATAGTAGGATGCACACTATGGACCAACCATTGTATTTTATTGTAGGAGAGTACTTTCCGTTTATGTATGTACTCTTATCTTTTAGTTATATGGTCATAGAAAAGAGAAGAAGATAGAAGAAAATTCTGCCAGGATGTTAGGCTGTGTGAGAGTCATATTGGAGTACTAGAGTTAAGGCATTATTAGTTTTAGTGCCAGCTCATATAGTAGGATTTACACTATGGACCAACCATTGTATGTTATTGTAGGAGAGTACTTTCCCTTTATGTATGTACTCTTATCTTTTAGTTATATGGTTGTAGAAAAGAGAAGAAGATAGAAGAAAATTTAGCCATCCATCTCTCTTGTGTGTGTGTTTACTTGCAAGGAACTTAAGCTCTCTCTCTCTTCCCCGCATTCTCTTTAGTCATTGCCAATCAAAATTCCCACAGGTTATCTTAATAGGGTGTATGTCGTTTCTTCATACACTGTAGAAGAAAAACCCATTCCTTGTGTACCATGAATTGGATTTATACCTTGTGTTGCAGCAAGAGATGATTTTCCACCATGATGCATGATGCCTTCACCCTTAAGCTCATTTTGTTTAGGGGGAAGACATTTTGCTCATTATTCCTTCTGAATCAATTAACTTTTGTTATTTCTTGTTGAAATTATCCATCATACGCTCCATCATAGAACGCATCATTATATGATCGATTGCATCTACATGCTCATTGGAGGGTTTCTACTAGTCATCCTCACATGGGTATCCATATTCTCATCCATGTCATTTGCCAATCAAAATTCCCATGGGTTGCCTAAATAGTAATGTCATTTCCTCATCCACTCTAGAAGAAGAGCCCACTCCTTGTGTACAGCCATGCATTGGATTTATACCATGAGTCGCACTAAGAGATGATTTTCCACTATGATGCATGATGCCTTCACCTTTAAGCTCATTTCTAAGAGAAGCCATTTTTTCTCATCATTCCTTCAATCAACTTCTCTTGTTTCTTGTTGAAATTATCCATCATGCCCTCCTTCATAGAATGCAATCATTATTATCATGATTGCATCTCCATACTCATTGGAGGGTTTGTACAAATCATCCCTTCATGGGTATCCTCATTCTCATCCATGTCATGCACTTGTTCCATAATATTGTCACTACCTTTGCCCAAATGCACTCTTGAGCAACATTCTCTTCATCAATCACATCCATATTGTGAAGCTCCACATTGGCTGCTTAATAACTCTACCAAAAACAGAAGCCCTTGTCATGGTTGAAAACCTATTTTGATTAGTTTAACACAATTCTCTAGCTTGATGGAAAGCATATGATCTCTATTTTCCCAATATGTATGCGTTTCACTTCAACCCAAGGGTGACCATTCTATGTTTTTTCTTTTGAAACTCAACTAGTATGGTAATTTACCATCCATGTTGAAGGAGGAAGAGAAAGAGAAGGAGAGAGATAGAGTGTGTATTTAGTGGGTTGGAGGGGGAGAGAGAGCATTAGGGTGCATGTTGAAGGAGGAAGAGTAAGAGAGGGAGAGAGATAGAATGTGTAGAGGGAGAGCGTGTTGGTTGCATTGGCTTGGAGGGGAAGAGACCCAAATGAAGTGCTCTTTAGCTTAATAGGAAGCTCATAGGATTTACTTTCAAACCATGTACAAGATGTTCATTACTAGGCCTACTTCAAAGTTGTGAACTTTACCAAAATTACCCCCAAAATGAACACCAAATTGAGTGTGCTATGGCCTATTAGAAAGCCCCAAGATAGTTGTATTGAACTATCTAAACACTTCTACATAACCCTTAGGGTTTTGGCCTAAATTAGGGTTTAGTACTTTCTACAAAAACTTCCAATTTTGGCCAAATTTTCCACATAAACCCACCAAAATGCATAAATCTATAGTCCTTCTCATCTAGAATCACCTCAAGTGTGCTTTAGTGTCGAAGGTTGTTGGATGTGAAGTTCACAACCCCAATACCCCCCTTGGGTGCATGATTGCTCATGTGGCATCTTGATCTTACACTCACTCCCTACCTTCCTTGTGCTCCATGGCACTATATTTATCAATACCTCCCCTTGTTGCCATATTCTTAGGCTACTTCAAGGTTGTTGGATGTGAGATTTAAAACCCCAATACCCCCCTTGGGTGCACGATTGCTACTCTCAGGTGATAAGGTTTGGTTACAACATGCCATCACCCCCTAGTGCCGACATAGCTACTTAAGGTGGTAAGGTGTGGTGGAAATAATAGAAATGAGATGAGATCGATGTCTATTCATATGGTGACCCATTTTTACAACATGTAGGTTAAAAAATAGGCTTGGGGGTAGTGAGGTTTTATTGATTACTTGCTTAGAAAAGTGAGGACGTTCTTGTGGTGTCCTCTGCTTTGCTTGATGAAGATCTTGTGTGATTACCTTCATGCTTCTTTGTGTAGCTTCATCCTTGTCATCCTAGCTCTTTATCTCATCCTTTCTCTTTTTGGCTTTTCTCCTTGGGTGGTTGACTTCTAGATCTTTGACAGCTTTGTTGATGTGGACTTGATTCTCTTTGATTCTTGTGTTTGATGTTTGTTGATTGAGTTTTACTTCCTTAAGTGCCTTTGATGCAATATGTGTGTATGCACCATGATTTACAATGCACTTATCTCATGAACTTGTGCTTTTGGCATGCTTATGATGGTGATTTATGCATTTATCCTTTGCTTTGGATGCATATGCACATGTGTGTACCCATTTGTGTTGACTTGAGGATCTGACACTTCCTCAATGAACTCTCAAAATGTGTGTATCCATTTGTGCTGACATGCTTAGGATGGTAATTTATGCATTTACGATTTGCTGTGTATCCATTTGTGTTGACTTGTTGGGTTTGTTGCCATTCTAAGGTACATGAGCACTACTCTCGATAGTGGTATATGCCTCTTACAAGATTTGGCATGCAAAATAATCTTTGATTTGAAATGATTTTATTCAAGCTTGATGCAAGAAAAGAAGTGCACAATGCAAGGATAACAAGATTTTTTTTAAAATTTTCTAGTGTTGAAAACGCTAATGTAAGATTAGGAATGCTTAGTAGATCAATCTAATCCCGAAACTTTCTAGAGATATGAGATTTTGTTTTTCTTTTTGGACCTTTTCAACATGAACAAGGTGCACTGTGATATGCTTTGAGGTTCAGCACACTTAAATACACCCTCATTTTTTAAATTTTAGCCTTAATTAAGCATTTTTTTGCTAATTACTTACTACTAATAGTGATCAAATTAAGCTCATCATTGAGGTTTTTGAAGGGAATTTTGCCATGTTCTTAAAGAACTTGATCGGTAACTTTGGATGAAGTCCAAAAATCAGCAAGCATGCTCAAAATGCTGTAAATATGCCCAAAGTTGATTTTGATTCTATTTGACCAATTTCTACCTTGGTGCAAAGTTACAATAGTAATTTGGTTACAAGATAGTTTGTGAGAGGTTTATAGTACTGCTATAGAAGATCGCAAATTTAAGTGCTGAAGCTTTTCTGCAAGCACTATTTGGTGAGTTACTGCAAGTAAAGATGTCTGATAGTCTGTCATAGATTGTGAGTGAGAAGTTAGACAAGAATAACTTCCAAGCATGGAAGTTCAGGATGCCAATTTATGGGAAAAGGATATTGGGAGTTCATCAAAGGTGAGAAAAGGGAGCCAGAGATTGCAAAATAAAATTCAACCTCTTAGCAAGTGCAATCATATAAAGAATATCATGAAAAATACATTAAGTTGTTATATTAGTCATTTGTCAACGTGACATATTCTATGATTGTGCATACATAGGATGCACAAATGCCGAAGGAGGCTTGAGACAGCTTGCTAAAGATATACAATACAAACACTAAAGCTAAAAAATGTAGCTAAAGTAGGGTTACATGTTAGGAGATACTCTTGAGCCTAAGCTATGGAGCTAAACCCAAGCCCAAGAACACCTAGCAAGGGAGATGCTCAAAATTGTTAACTCTCCTCAACAAGAAAAGAACCTATGACTAGAGGGTGCATCTATGTTCTTTGTTGGGAGAATTTAATGCAATCAAACTCAACCCCCCCACGTTTCCACAAAAACTATGTGATAAATATCCTTGTGATGTTTGTAATGTAACATGCAATCTTGAAAACAAATCAAGTTTGAGTATAAATATTACGCACTGAATTGACAATGTTGATGTTAGCAAGTGTGCAAAAAATAATATGTATCATGAGAATCTAGCAAAATATTTAAGATGTGTGATGACATAATTTTAAATATTGTTGTTCTCATCAATGTTTATCACAAATGTGATTTGGCTCAAATGAAGAGGGAAAAACAAAAGAGTGTATCTCCTTTTATTGAGTTTTTTTTACCAAATTTGTTTGTGTTGTTGTTGATCCTGCTGTCACTCTTAGGTGTGTGTATCCTCTCGATGTTCAAGACACAAAATCAATAGAAGTTACACAATTTTTATCATGGTTTTGTGTGTATATTATCACTAGTGTATGTGTTGTTTCTTCCTTAAAAAAGAAGAAGGGAGAGACTTCTTCACAAGCTGCCGCATGCAATGGTAATAATCCCATATATTGTAGATTGGCTTTGCATATAAGGATTTGTATTCATCTTTGAGCTTATAATGTTTTCATTGTAAAAATGAGAGAGAGAGAGAGAGAGAGAGAGTGGTTACCTTTCCTCATGCCGTCGAGTTGTGGACGTTTAATATCTCGCACTAATAATGCTCCCTTCACACCATCTTGCCCGCGCAATGGTAGAGTGTTAGCTTGGTTCCTGGTTCTTCACGCTTGGTGGTTGTGGGTGGCCGCTGCACGCGCGGCATTGTTACTCATGCTCCCCTTATTTTGTTATCTCACACACCCCCTTATTCCCTCCCATCAAAAAAATCGTTTCGCTTCTCTCCCTTCCAAAATTGTGGATGTGAGTGTGTTCTTTCCTTTTCTGTTTTCTTGTTTAAAAAAACCATTCTTTATCATGGTCTTCCTTTTACTTATTTTCTTGTGGGTTCATTGTGCTTGTTTTCCTTTTTCCTCTCTTACTAGTTTTCTTGCTAGAACGAGGATTTCCTTCAATTTCAAGTGGAGATGATTCATGCCGATCTTCTTATCCAAGGAGTTCCTTCTCTTTAGTCCTTCATGGTGTTTTTATGGATGACAAGCCCTGGCTCTCTCTCACATGGTTCCCATGCAAAAGGATGATCTTCTTTTCTTTGAGCACTGAACATGGACAAGTGTGCCGAGATCTTCATGCGTATGTGTCTTTACTTTTGTATTTCCTACAAGAACGAGAGAACTTTGGCTGAGACCAAGTGAGATAATCATCGGTTGTGTGAGATAAATATTATGCAAGATGCTCACACAATAACATGCTCGTGAGGCTACAAAAAAATGCAACACTGTCTAATGTGACTAGAGGACAATTAAGTATAATGATTACTCAAGGCTTGTAAATGCCCTTGCTTCTATTATATCACCAATGAATGATGATGATATGGTGTTCGTGACCTTGTATGGTCTTGGAAAAGAATATAGCTAGCTTTAGACCTCCATTGGAGTTCAAGATAACTTTCTTGATTTTTAATAATTGATTTCTCTTCTTATCCATTGAGGATATGAATATTGGGAGAGGTTTATCGTTTGGAAATTCAAATGAGAAGGCCTTATACTACTCAGATACAAGTAGAGGTAGGCCAAGTGGTTTCCGTTTTGGAAACATAAATCATGGATAGTAAAACTACAACACGTTTTGAATATACAAATAGGTGGAAGAGGTCTTTCTAGTGGTAAGGGGAGCCTAAGGGGTCAAGGTGGTTGGCCAAAACATCAAAGTGCAATTATCATAGAGTGTTATTACTATGGAAAATCAAGGTACATGGCAAAGGATTTCTATAAAAGCTATAATGATATTAAAAGTGAAAAGTTACATTAAGGTAAATATGCATTATCAAGTAAATTGGGTGATGATAATAATAGAAGTAAACAACTATTAGTGATTGCAGGATATGCTTAGTTCCAAAATATGAGATGCGTTAGGATTTGGATATGACTTTAAAAATCAATGCTACTTGGTTGCAAAGGGTAATAGAAATGGTAAGCTATTTGCTTTGGATGTTAACATGCTTGAGGTGAAAGAATCCATGTTTGTGCATGGGACAAGTGTCATTGCAGATATTGACATATATAGCGGGGCGGGCAGCCTATGCAGGTCCAAAATATTATTGTAGGTTTGCCCCAAAGCTTAAGGTTGATGGTATACATAAAGTATTTGAAGCATGCTAGCTTGGTAAGCAAGTCAAACATGATTTCCCACATGAAAAGCATGTCAATGCAAGGCCGTTGGATGTTATACATTCGGATGTATGGGGACCAACCATGATAGGCCATCATGAGATCTCCATGAACTTGCTAGTAGGAAGAGAATAGGGCAACTCTCTACCCAACTGCAGGATATAGATCACCCTAGCCAGTTAAAATAGCCTTGGCCATCCACACATGTCGTCTCGACTCCCCTAAACTGCCCGACTCCCCCAAGTACTAACGCCCTCCCAAGTTGAACTTTCTTTCGGTCTATCCTTCCACTTAACTAGACACACTGTTGTTTAATTCTATGACAAGTTTGCTTCTCTTTAAAATCCAAGATATGCTTTGGCTCTTGTGGTAACACCGGAGGATCAATTAAATCGACAAGAACACCTGTATCCACCACATTGGCATCTTCGCCTAGTCGCTTTTCGCAGACGACTAATATGAAAAAGTGGGTGAACCTTGGAATGTTATGGTAGAGCTAACTCGTAGATAACTTCACCTACATTCTTAACTATTGTGAATGGTTCACAATACCTCGTTGACAAGTTTGGCACTTTGCGGCTCGTTTTCAAAGTTTCTGAACTTGGGGGAACTTTAAGAAATACTTGGTCATCTTTTTCAAATGTGACCACTCTGCGGTCTTAGTTCGCATAATGCTTGTATTAATCCTGGGCCCATTTAACATTTTCCTTAGCAATCTTTAGCATAGCGTTATAATCTTATAGAAAATATTTAACATTTTTAATTATTTCAATAGCTAGCCCCACAGCTCTTGGAGATCAGGGTTGAAACCCATACATAAGCCTAGCCTTGTCATGTACGATGATAATATGTTTTGTCTTCAAATGTTAGATTTGAGTATGAAGACACAATGATTTGGCCCAAATCTAAATGCATAAGCACTTGGTCCAATGCTAGAACCACTTAATGAGATTCTTTGTATGATTTCTCTTTGTAAAATATTTTGATAATTCGGGTTTAACATCGTTTACCTCCATGAAGAGAGAAATGACATTAAGATAAACCTGAAGGACCATAAGTATAAAGAAGTCACCAGAACATTTATGACTCGCCACTTGGACTTAATACATATATACCACTTGTGACAAAAGATGTGAGTCGGAAGACAGATCTTCCATAGCTTCATTACCAGATCCTAAAAAGGAGAAAAATTTGATGCACTTACTAGCTACAATAGATATATATCCTATGCCCATTGAAACATAGTAGGGCAAAGGGAGAGCTTAAGTTTCTTACAAGCAAAACACATATATACAAAAGAGAGCAAAACACAAGAGAGAGATGGATGGCTAAATTTTCTTCTATCTGCTTATATTCTCTACAATTATTATTATAAAGAGATAAGAGTACATACTATGATAAGGGAAAGTACTCTTCTACTATAACATACAATGCGGTAACTCTAGTACTCCAAAGTGGCTATCACATAGCCTATCATCTACTCTGGGTGGCATATTAACCATAATCTCATAAACCATGCTAGTGACATAAGTATAGAAGCTATCACCTAGGTGGGTCATCAATGTCTGCAATACTAGTTGAGCTCGATATCTCAACGCTCTCCCTTGAGCTCCCTTGAGCTCAACTCCCCACACTGCATTCCAAGTAAGCTCTGAGGGTCATCAATGTCTATAGCACTAGTTGCTTGATATCTCAACGCTCCCTCTCGAGCTCAACTCCCCACACTGCATTCCAAGGAAGCTCAACTCCCCACACTGCATTCCAAGTAAGCTCCTAAAATTGTGAAGCTTCTTTGTGCCACAAGTGCCTTTGTGATGAAGGTGTCAACCAACTTGAACCTCTATGCTCACATATACTAGATCTACATCACCTGATGCTAGAACCTTCTCCCTCACAAAATCATAATGCACTTGAATGTGCTTCATTGTAGCATGATATATTGGGTTACCAACTGCTACTCATGTTGGCACAATAAATGACAATGTCCCTATCCACGGGCTTACACATATTCATCACTCACTACAAGAGAATAAGAACATAGCCGTGCAAACTAGAGAGAGATGGAAGTGGGAGAGGTGCCATGGGCAAATTTGCGATCTCGCGGGGTTTACACGGCTATTTATGCGGCTATATGGGTGGATATATGTGCAGATATATGTGCGTTTATAAGCGCATCTATAAGCCCATCTATAAGCACGTCTATACTGATATAAACACTATGTTATTTTTTTTGAATAATCCCATGTCGACGCCACAGTTATTCTCGCTTCCCCTCTGCTCCCTCTGCTGTACATAACCCTAAGTTTTTGCAACCCTCTCTTCCTCATGATGGCTACACCTCACCCTCTGTCCTCTCCTTACAAAGTCTTCTCTCAAGTATCCTCCCCAAAAGGACGATTCCTCACAAGGTAATCTATATCCCACTTGTCTCTCCACCTCTTCTTATATTCATGGTTTTTGAATGGTATGTTTAGAATTACAGTTTTTGATTGGTATTCTCTTCACTCTCTCTTTCTGTCTCTCTCATGCATAATCTTCTTATGTTTAAAATTAGCCTCTTATACATAAGAGGCCTCTTATACATAAGCCTCTTATGCATAAGAGGCTTATACTTAAACCTCCTTATGCATAAGAGGCTTATACTTAAACCTCCTTATGCATAAGGCTTAAACCTCCTTGTGTATCCATGCTATTCACATTTTTTGGGTTTTGTATTACTAATTCTTTTTTCAACTTTTTGTTTTGTTTTGTAGGTCTTATAATCCTCTCTTTCAACTTCACCAAAAAGAGGTTAATCTATGCATGCATAGAGCTTAATCTATGCATGTATTAAGCTTTATGCATAGTGCCGGGGTATGGTTTAATTTAGGCTAGCGTGGCTTGCATAGTGCTTTATGCATAAGCCTCATGCATAGCTTTATGCATCAGGCCTCATGCACAGCTTTATGCATAGGCTTTATGCATAAGGCCTCATGCATGCTTTATGCATAAACCTTATGCATAATGCTTTATGCATAAGGCCTCATGCATAGCTTAAAGCTTTATGCTTAAAGCTTTATGCATAAGCGTTAGCATAGCTTGCATAAGGCTTGCATAGCGGCATAGTTTGCATAAGGCTTGCATAGCGGCATAGATTGCATAAGCTTTTGTATGTATGCATTACTAATCCTTTACTCACCCTTTTGTTGGTTTTGTAGGTCCTCTAATCCTCTCTTTCAACATCACGAAAAAGTGATAAGTGCTTTTCTATCTTTCCTCTATTATTATTGCACCCTTGGGTACTGGGGATTTGTTTTGTAGGTTTGCGCATAAGCTTTATGCATAATCTTTATGCATAATGATTTATGCATAATGCTTTATGCATAAACCTCATGCATAGCTTTATGCATAAGGCCTCATGCATGCTTTAAATATAAGCCTTATGCATAAGCCTTATGCATAATGCTTTATGCATAAGCTTTATGCATAAGGCCTCATGCATAAAGCATTATGCTTAAAGCTTTATGCATAAGGCCTCATGCATGCCTTATGCATAAGCTTTAGCATAGCTTGCATAAGGCTTGCATAGCATCGTAGTTTGCATAAGGCTTGTATAGCAGTATAGCTTGCATAAGCTTTTGTAGGTATGCATTACTAATCTTTTCCTCACCCTTTTGTTGGTTTTGTATGTCCTCTAATCCTCTCTTTCAACATCACGAAAAAGAGGTAAGTGCTTTTTTATCTTTTCTCTCTTTCCTCTATTATTATTGCACCCTTGGGTGCTAGGGATTTGTTTTGTAGGTTTGCGCATAAGCTTTATGCATAATACTCATGCATGCTTTATGCATAATGCTTTATGCATAATGCTTTATGCATAAGCCTCATGCATAGCTTTATGCATGAGGAATCGTGCATGCTTTATTTAAATCATGGATAGTGAAACAACAACACGTTTTGAATATACAAATAGGTGGAAGAGGCCTCTCTAGGGGTAAGGGGAACCTGCGGGGTCAAGGTGGTTGGCAAAAACATCAAAGTGCAATTATCATAGAGTGTTATTACTATGGCAAACCAAGGTACATGGCAAAGGATTTCTATAAAAGCTATAATGATATTAAAAGTGAAAAGTTATAGTAAGGAAACTATGAATTATCAAGTAAACTAGGTGATGATGATGATAGAAGTAAACAACTATTAGTGATTGCAGCATATGCTTAGTTCCACAACAGGAGATGCATTAGGATTTGGATATGTCTGGTATGTGGATTATGGTAGCTTTAACCACATGACTAATCAAGGTGAGTGGTTTAGAGACATACATTGCAACAATTGTAGGTTGCACGTATTATGTTACATTCATTGACGTTCACACGAGGAAAGTGTGGGTTTATTTTATGAAAGAGAAAAGGGAGGTGTTTTCTCACTTTTAGAGATTTAAATCCTTGGCCGAGAAGGAAAAAGGTATACAGATCAAATGTCTAAGATCATATTTTTCAATGAGTTCAGTGATTTCTTAAGAAAGAAAGGATTCAAGAGACACTTTGTATATGTAGGTACACTTCGTAAAACAGAATGGTGTTGCAGAAAGGAAAAATAGGCACATTATAGAAGTGGCATGTGCTTTGATATTCGAAAAGAATATTCCAGATTATTTTTGGACAAAAGCAATAGCAGGAACTTTGCTCTATACATTATAAACATGACCCCCACTACAACTGCTCATGGTATGATGTGTGAACAGAAGTTTACAGACATAAAACTAGATGTTCATGTTCCCAATGAGGTGAGAAAAAGTTGGGTCTAAAGGTAGAGAAATATATCTTCTTATTATTTGGAGTATAAAGGTTATAAATGTTATAACCCTAACACTTGTGAGCTGTGAGTAAGCAAAGATGTTTTCTTGATGAGATGAGTAGCTGGTTTGCACCAATGATAAAGGTAAAAAAGTAGAGCAGCAATCACAAGTGCTTAGACGACTGTTGCTTGCAAATGAGGATCAATACCAATACCAGGATGCAACAAAAACAATACTTAGGGCTCTTGAAAAGAGTTCCACTTTGTAGATGAATGTGGGAGAGGGTTTGATAATAATCCCACATGGGGACTTATGGGAGTCCTAGAATTTTTGTATAAAAGGTGGCTCATTTGAGAGCTTTACACACTTTGGGCTTAGTTCATGCAAGAGCTCCTTTGAGAGACCTACTCTCCCTCTTCTCCATAGAGGTGAAGACTCTTCTCTCACCCCATCTACATTATTGTATGAGGTAAATCTCTTCATTGAATCATTAGCAATGTCATGAGTCTTTCTCATCCTCTTCTCTAATCATTTTACTCTTATGCATGCTTTAAGTATTTCATTTTTTGAGTACATGGATTGATTTGAAGCTTTCATGGAAGCTTGATGCTTGAATGTGTGCATGCTTGTAGGAAGATAGGAGTGGAGTGAGGTCTTTCTCTTTGCTTGAGTGCATAGTGATTGTATTCCTCTTGCTTGTATTCGTGAATGAATGGGTGTGTAGGAATGAGGACAAGTTGAGCTTGTGTGTATGCTTAGTCTAGTGTCAAGTGATGGTAGCCATGAGCATTCTCTCCTTTTGTGGATAAGCTCTTGTGCACCGGTACGGGTCGAATCCCTAGCTCCGAAAGGGATGCAAATCCCATTGGAGTGAGCTTAGTGTGGATCGTACTCCTCTTACTACAAGAGAGAGAGTTTTCCGTCTCTCCATTGGCGCCGCTGCCGGGGAGAAGACTCAAATCCGGTTGAGAGTGTGTGGAAACCACCACTATTTCCTCTTTTGGTTGCAAAACCATTGAGTGATTAGATTAAGTTTGAGTGTGTGATCTCGGTGTGAGTGGATAAGGTTAGGGTAAGAAAAAAAAAATTTAAACCCCATTGCGGTTGAGTAATCCCGCCATTAATTAGAATTTACGCACTTTCTATTTTTGTTGCAAGTTGGCGTGAGATAGGTAGGAAGTAGTGATATTGTTTTGTTGTTGTGTTGATTATCATGTAGGGAAGCATCTCCATAAGTGTAGCAAAGAAAATATATATATATATATATATATATATATTTTACATTGGAAAGGCCGTGGAGGTTCGAAAAAAATAGAAGGCGGCCTTTAAAAAAAGAAAATACACATCTACATCTATATATATAGATATAGATGTGTATTTCTATTTTCTACATTGAAGTGAAACGCTGCATCGGCGGCTGATAAAAGCCTGCAGAGCAGCAGCAGACGGTTTTTTTCAAAAAAAAAACAATTATATATATATATATATATATATATATATATATATATATATATAATCGTTTTTACGATTGGCTTAGGCGGGTTGAAGAGCATCGAAGTGCAGTTGGCAGCGTTGACGGCGGCAGCAAGAAGACGATTGACGCACAGCAAAAGAAGCGGCCCGGCTGGAGGGGAGGCGACGGCGCGGCAGAGGCGTGCAGCAGACAGCCTTTAAAAAAGAAAAAAAAAACCATTATATATATATATATGTAATCGTTTTTTTACGATTGGTGTGGAAGGCTGTAGGCTGTAGGAGGCAGCTGCTGCTGGGCAGTCGGCAGAGAAGCAGTCTGCAGCTGACGTGGCCGGCTGCTGCTGCAGCTAAAGGCCGGCGGCCGACAAGAAGAAAGAGACGGCGGCGTTGTGGCTGTAGGAGAAGCCGTGTAGAGCGAAGTCGGCGTCGAGCTCTGCGTTGAGGGAATGTGAGCAGCTGCAGCTGTGGAGGCGGCCAAAGAGCAGCAGCAGCAAGGGTCAGGGCGGCGTTGGCATAAGCAAGTGCAGAAGAAGAGGCTGTCGAAGAAGAAGGCGGTGAGGAAGCACGTGGAGTCGGCGAAAAACCCGGCGAGCGAGCGGTGGAGCGCCGAAAAAGATAAGGTAGGTGCAGAATTTTTATTTTTTTATTTTTTTTATTTTTTTTATTAATTTTTCGAGTTTTTTTTATTTTTTAAAATAAAAAAATAATAATAATAAATACAGGAAAAAGAAAAAGAGATTAAAAAAGAAAAGAAAAGAGGAAGAAAAAAAGAAAAAAAAGATTTTGAAAAAAAGAAAAAAAAGAATAGTGGAAAAAATAGAGAGAAGAAAGAAAGAAAAAAATAAAAAAAATAAAAAAAATTAAAATAAAAAAAATTCTTTTTATTTGTTTTTAGGAGTCCATATTGTGTGTAGATCTTTTATTTTTTCATTTCTGTATTTTTTAGTATATTTAGTGTAATTTGCATTGTTTTAAATTTTTGTAATATATTTAAAACAAAACAAAACAAAACAAAACAAAACAAAACAAAACAAAAGGAAAAAAAAAAGAAAAAAGAAAAAAGAGAATTAAAAAAAAAAGAAGAAAAAAAAATAATTTTTATTTTTTGTATTTTGAAACCATTGTTCATCATTTAAATTTTTGCATAATTTAAGTAGCTTGCATTTTTTCTTTTTATTTTTTTATTTTTTATTTTTTAGAATTTTTGTACTTGCATGCATAATTAGTAGATTTATAATTTTTACAATTAGGCACGACATTTATTAAGTTTAAAAAAAAAACAAACAAACAAACAAACAAACAAACAAACAAACAATAAAAACCAACAAAAGAAAATTTTTGATTTTAGGAGTCTATTATTTTTTGCATATTTTGTAGTTCTTCATTTTTTTTTATTTTTTTGCATAATTAGTGTAACCTGCATTTTTTTTAATTTTTGTAACTTTGTGCATAGTTAGTATTTTTTAGTGTGATTCATAATTTCTGTGTAAATTAAAATAAAAAAATTAAAAATCATAAAATCATAAGATCATTAAATAAATTAAAAAAATAAAAAAATAAAAAAATAAAAAAATAGGATAGATAGTTACGCCACACATTTTCTTTTTAGTTGCCGTTAGTGATTAGGTAGGGAAAAATATATATATATATATATATATATATATATTTTTAACAAAAACAAAAACACATAAAAACCCAAAAACCAAAACAAAATTTGACCTTATGCACTTACGGTCAGGACGTCTGATAGATTCTGCCATAGGGCCTAGGGCACCTTCTAGAGTGCCTACTCAGGAAAGTGGGACCCAATCGATAGGAAACTTGGCAGATATTGCTGAAACCCTTTCTGAATCCCAATCCGATACCCTTTCCTCTAGAACAAATAGTTCATTGTCCATGGACAATCTAGGGCCATTAACTAGTCATCCCGTAGCCCAAAATAGGACACCCTCGAAATCCTTTAATCCATTTGAGGCCGACACCATGGGGTTAACATTCAATGTGCGACTCCAATATGTCTACACAAATGCTCAAGGAGCTGAGATCTTTAGGGACCCACAACAACGGTACCTTGTTAAGATTGCCGACATATTCTCAGAACTTGATAGAGCACCTCTAGTCAATGACCAGGGTAACATGTACATGGGTGGAGATGGTGTTCGCTATGAAGTCACCTACCATCCAGAAAAGGTAGACAAATTAGGGGAGCTCTCTAAAACAGAGTTTTTAGACATATCACAACTTTCCAGAGCGAGGGAGTCTCGAGATGACTGGCTCATCGAGCCGGACATGCCTGGACCTTCCAATGCCCAATCCTCAAAGCCATCCACCAGAGATGATTTACTTCTTGTAGATCTCAATTTGGACAAGGATAGGAAAGGCAAGTGTAAAAAGAATCAGGGGGCTGAAAGCCAATGGGAGTTTGTACGACAAATTCCTGTGACTAAGGTCTTACAGGATGACCCACTTCAAGAGGTCTATAAAGATTCGTTAGAGGGATATTATGCCACAACTAAATCGCCAGAGCTGGATCTTCCTCTAGCTTATGTAGTGGTAGTTGAGAAGTGTGCAGGACACATGAACAGAATAGTTGATAAATGGGCCAATGAATATCGAACGTTAGATTGGAAAGAGATTAGGGAACTCACGTGGAAAGGACAACCATTATTTATGGAAGTGTTCTCAACACATACAGCCAAACCAGGAGAGACAGCCTTTCTTGGAGAAACTGTTGCTCCTCCCCTACGAGAGTTCACTAGAGAGGGACCTTCAACATCTAGGTGGACCACAGCTAGTAGTCCAACTCTAGCACCACGATATCGTCCTACACCAAATGTGCGACCACAGGTCACACCACCACAACAACATCTTTCCCACTATGACAATCGGATGAGAGGGGAGCCAACTCGGCCTCCTATAAGTGCACCTCCTGAAATGAGGGTGACAAGATCTTTAGAGGGGTTTGGTGAGGCTGGTAATAGGGTACCCACACCAATTTTGGAAACATGTGGACCATCTCTCCAAAGGGAGGAACAATTCCCACTAAGGGTAAGAGGCCGTAGGCCCTACGATGAGTATTCACGACAAGTAAGGCCATCAACTCTTCAGAAACTGGTAAAGAAATATGAAGGGTCGGGAGATCCATACGACCATGTAGCAGCTTTTAGGCAAGCAGTTCGAGCTGAGCAAGTTGCTGATAAGCATACTCAAATAGAAGGGTTTGGACTCACTCTTGAAGGAAAAGCCCTTGCTTGGTTTCAGGCATTAGAGGCTTCTGACAAAACTTCTTTACGAATTTTGGAAGAGAGGTTCATTGCTGCTTTTTCCTTGATGGGAATTCAACATGACACAGTAGCGCATATCTACTCTTTCAAACAAGGTGAGAATGAGAGTGTTAGAGACTGTGTAAATAGAATGAAGCAGTACATTAATCGATGCCCAGAAGATGAGAAGCCTGCCCAAAGTCGATTAATTTCTCTCTTCTTAAAAGGCCTCAAAAATTCGACACTGCATACACATCTCTATGCTAAGAAACATACAAGTTTCAATGAGTGTTGCCATGATGCTATGGATTTCACCGATAACTTCAAGTTCCAGGATGGTTCTGGCCCTGAGGTGAAACCTAGAAATCAATGGGGTGAAGATCAAAGTTCAGGGTCTAGCGCACTAGTAAATCCAGACCAAATAGCCAACCTAGTGCTAAGGAGATTAGGACAAACCTATCGTCCACCCATGCAGCCACAACAACAGCAGCAGAGAGTGAGGAGTGTACTTCCTACAGGGCCTCATCTTTGTGGAGCATGTGGCGGTGACCATAAAACAGAGGACTGTAATACCTTTTCTCCTTTAGTCTCAAACCAACCCACAAAAAAGTGGTGCCAAGCCTGTGCTTGGAACTTTACTCATACCACCCAGGATTGTACTCGCATTGCGAGACTGAGACAGGAACGTGAGCAGCCGAGGGGTGGAGTGGCTCCACAAATGTATCAACAATATACAAATTTTGAACGTAAGCCACCGATGACACAAGAACAAGCACGACCTGTTCTTGGTGCTCAACCTCCTGCTCCAGGGACTGCTCCTGTAAGGATTGTGGACTATGACAATTCAAATGTGTGTAGAGAATTGGTAAACCCAGGCTATGTGGAAGAAGAATACACATCATATTCATCCAAAGAAAATATCTTTGAAAGTCCCGCATACCCAAACCAAGCACTGGTGGAGAATCAACCAGGGGAACAAAACTCTTTAATGTTGCTAGGCGGCTACCAACCTAGGACTCCAGGCCCCTCAGGTCAATGGCAGCCAAGGAAAGTAGAGGCCAAACCAATGGGCCCCTGTTATGAGTGTGGAGAACCTCATTGGGCTCGTGATTGTCCACATCGCTCAAGGCAAGCATCTAGGTCCAATACAACAGTGCAACAGTTTCCACCAATAGAAAGATATTGTCTGGGGTGTTGTGTCGAACACTTCCCGAAGGATTGTCTGTTGAAACCACATGAGGAAGGCATATCCCAACCAAAGGTTTCACTTAACCTTGTAGGGGCAATTCCATCACCACCTTCATCTAAGAATGAGGATGTCGTGCCACTTAGAGTCATGACTCGATCACAGACACGAAACGCTGAAATACAAACTGATGAGACACCTCGAACTAGGGACGCAAAGACAAATCTAGTGGACAAAACCCTACAGTCTAGTAGAAAAAAGACCACTAGGAGAAAGAAGAACCGAAACAAACAAACTAAAAGTGCATCCACTTCTAGTTCTCAGGAGAACTCTAAACAAAACATACGGGATAAAACTTTTACATCCCAAGAAGTGCGTGAGGAACCTAAACCTGAGCCAAGTGCTAAACAAAATGAGGCGAGTACGACTGAGGATAGTTCTGGGGGTTCTGTGTTTGTGGATAAAGTGAATGAGACTCTAGAGGCCATCATTGATGCTCATAGAAGTCGCATTGCAGCCTTATCAGAGCTACCCAAGAAGCTTCAAGAATACCCAAACCCTCGTGAGGAGAAGATCAATCTAGCTGTACATCAGCAACTCATTAGGGAAGCTCAGTCGATACTTGAGGGACCACCACCACCTATTCCTCGGGGCCCAACCTCTCTTAAGCCAACATTAGAAACTATACCGGAAGTGTCATCAAGTAGGGAAATGAAAAGTGAGTTCATTTCACAAGCTCAAAGCGAAAGATCGACACCAATTGACACTCCATTAAAAGATGACATTCTACCATCACCTAGCCTGGTCTTCCCATGCAATGATGAAATTATTGATGCTAATGAGGACATGGCAAATGACATGTGGGCCGCTGTAAATGAGAAAATAAATGAAAACATGTCTTCTGTTAGTTCGCCTCCATTCTCTGAGGTGGATTTTACCAGAGACAAGGAAAACAACTTTGGACACCCAAGCATTCAGGAGGAAGGTCAAACAATTGTTTCTCCTAGAAGTAAGCATACAATGAAAACCTTACCATCCTATCTGGGAGAATATGAGAACTGTTCTCAAACCTTGAGGATACCCTCCATGCATAAAAGGTTGACTAAGGAGAAAGATATGAGTATGGTGCAAGCTATTTTGTCAGCACCAGTGGCTTGTACCTTACCTTTGCTTGAATTGATAAAGCTTAAACCTGAGTTGTGGAATGATATTGCCACATGTTTGTCAGAGCAGGTATTGCTACAAAAGGGTCACCATGAGTGTACTATACACCCTAAGACAAAGCATGTAATGCCAGTTCCTATCAACAAAGTAGGAAAATTTTGTGAAGACAATCAGGGAAATGCTACCCTCCCATTGGAAGTGCGAAAAGTATCTTCAACTGCAATACTTGATAGTGGTGCAGGAGTAGGCATTGTGACAAGGTCTATTTGGGAAAAATGGGGCAAACCAGCTATTAGGAGTACCAGGATGCGTTTGCAGCTAGCAGATGGAAGCTTAGAACATCCCCTTGGGCTGCTTGAGAACATATTGGTCACCACATGTGGGATTGAATATGAGCATACCTTTGCAGTGGTGGATTTTGGAAAGCATCCAAACTATGAAGTGATATTGGGTAGACCATTCATGCAACAATTTCAAATGATTCAAGATTGGGGATACAATTACTTGTACCTCAGACATGATTCTGTCATCACAAGGGTCAACCTAAGGAATCACTCGTATCGTGATGTAACAAGGTCTCCAATAGATGAGTTTGATTCTGCTTCATCTGAAGGCTCAAGAATTACATTGTCAGATGGGCGAGAAGATCTATGGATGTGTGGAGCCTCCTGTAGGGATTTCAACACTGAGAGACTTAAGGGTAATCGAAGTGTATCAGACGAGGCATACATTCCATAACCCTTCCCTGAGCATTTAATTGATCCATTAGAATGGAGTCATGTCCTTGCAACATTATCGACATGTGCTTTACCAAAGCCAATTCAATTTTGTGACTCAGATGGATATGATATTGTTCCTATGCGAATGGTACAACCACGTGCCCTTCTGGATGATTTGTACTATAGGAATGCATCCACAACAGCACTGCAAGTAGAGGAAGTCTCTGCTAATACACGACCTCTATCATGTAAAAAGAGTGGTGTTTCTACCTTACACAACACACATTCAAAATCTGCTCTTGAAGCTCCAAAACAAATGATGTGGATAATTGATGAGTACTCAAGTGAGGGCCATGGCTGGCATGTTCCAACTAATCTAGTTGCTGCTCAAAGAAGGCCAGGTAAGAAGGAATTATCAATGTGGCTACCCAAAGATGCGTACAAACTTGTACCATCTCTTCCAGTTGCTAAGCATCTTAAGAAGCACATCATTTCCAAGCCTAAATCTCGGGTTGTTACTCGATGGGTCCCCAAACAGGTGCTCAAAGCACAAGGTTATTATGAGGGTGCAACAGCAATATGGCTTCCAAAATGCCATACTTTGCTAAGGGTAAAAGAATGTTTCAAAAAGGTTCCAAGAGCCTCCCTTAATTTGTCTTATCAGTGGGTACAAAAAAAATCAACACAAGTTCCTCAAGAAAGGAAAGGTGGCTGTGATAGCACCTACAAATCCACTTGTGTTGATATTCCTAATACATGTATTGAAACAACTGTTGTCCCGATTTCTCCTTGTAACACAATTCAACCAACAACTTGTGTACCTACGACAAGTCCAAATGAGTCTTATTTGAGCATAGATTCTGGTGCTTCACTGCCTAAATCCTCTTATCTTGCTCAAATTCCTCGACAATTGATAAAGTTCCCACCCAAGAAGGACATACCTAAAACCAAAGATAAAGCATTAACACTACAAATGAAACTCTTTGGTAGATCAATGTTTGTATAGAGTGGTTCCTTACGCCTTTAAATGATTATGTTCTTTTTGAGATGATCTCCACTACCAGCGCAAGGGTAAGCACATCGACTCCACAATAAGAACGACAAGCCAGGGCACTTTTCTCCCATTGGGTTTTTTCCCCTCGGCTATATTCGGTGTTTGGCACCACTAACAAATTTTATTCTTTTGTTTTTTCTTTGTTTGTTAATAAAACTTTGTGCAGAGATCTCAGCTTAAGAAGAGCATCAGATACGCCCCTACAGTCCACCTATCGTGCACACAAACTAGGAAGGGGGGAGATATGCTATGCTTACAAAGATCAAGGAGGAGCAATCTGCACAAAATCAGCAATTATTCAAGGCAAACGAACAACATCAACAGGGCACTACAACAGGTGTATGCAAATCTTAATCTTTATTTCTTTAAGTGCTCTTATCTTTCGAATATATGGTTTGCATGTACACAATATTGGCTGGTTTGAGTTTTTGATTTGTAGTTAAAATATGGTGAGTACATTCTAGACTCTTAGAAGACTTAGGAAAAGATATGTCTATCCAAAGACAGTGTAGGATATATACCAAGGGAGTATGCCAAGTACTTATGTCTTCAAGGTATATTAGTTATCCCTAGTGGTAGTTATCTCTTAAATATGAGCTAGGTGCTAGGAGTAATAAAAAAAATTTATGAAAATATACCCTAAAAAGATATATATCTATATACAAGGTGAATTGCGACATGAAGTGTCTACCGCCATGCGAAGTGCTTGGTAGGACCTGGGGATGTCTCAGCACCTTGGGGCCGATGCCTTGGTTTCCATGGGGTAAACACTAATGTCTAGAAGCTTCAGAAGTAGACCATTGAGGAATCTATCGCCTTGATAGATGTTGGTAGGACTCGGGGGTACACTATGGGCCCTCAAGACCGATGCCCTCATCTTCAAGGGGTACTCCTTAGGTCATAAAAGAAAGAAAAAGGGTCTGTCGCCCTTGAGATACCTAGCGGTCTTTAGATTCTCTTGGCGGAGGTCTCTGGGCCATTGCTCGGGTCTCATGGGGATAGAACCTTAATCTTTATCACCTTCTACACACATATCAAAAAAAAAAAAAAAAAAAACAACAACAACAAGAGAGAGCTCCAATCACCTTTGCTCATACTTAGGAATAGGGTTGCCACTTAGGAGTAACTTACATACTGATAGGACATTGAGACTGCGGTCATAACCGGAGGTGTACAAAGACACTTGCCTTTGCATAGCATTATCTACTACCTAAGTCTCACTTTGACTAGTTTTTACTCACCTATTTTAGTACTCATTTAAAACTTTAATCAGCCTTGCACTTGTATGCTCACGTGTGTAATTATTATTGCTGATTTTGCTTTTCTTTTCTTTTTATCAATAAAGGACTTTACTCGTATCAATTGTTTTTGTTGCAGCTCTTGCTACTACCGCGCTCGAGGACGTGCGCAAAATAGGAAGGGGGGAGTGTTGCTTGCAAATGAGGATCAATACCAATACCAGGATGCAACAAAAACAATACTTAGGGCTCTTGAAAAGAGTTCCACTTTGTAGATGAATGTGGGAGAGGGTTTGATAATAATCCCACATGGGGACTTATGGGAGTCCTAGAATTTTTGTATAAAAGGTGGCTCATTTGAGAGCTTTACACACTTTGGGCTTAGTTCATGCAAGAGCTCCTTTGAGAGACCTACTCTCCCTCTTCTCCATAGAGGTGAAGACTCTTCTCTCACCCCATCTACATTATTGTATGAGGTAAATCTCTTCATTGAATCATTAGCAATGTCATGAGTCTTTCTCATCCTCTTCTCTAATCATTTTACTCTTATGCATGCTTTAAGTATTTCATTTTTTGAGTACATGGATTGATTTGAAGCTTTCATGGAAGCTTGATGCTTGAATGTGTGCATGCTTGTAGGAAGATAGGAGTGGAGTGAGGTCTTTCTCTTTGCTTGAGTGCATAGTGATTGTATTCCTCTTGCTTGTATTCGTGAATGAATGGGTGTGTAGGAATGAGGACAAGTTGAGCTTGTGTGTATGCTTAGTCTAGTGTCAAGTGATGGTAGCCATGAGCATTCTCTCCTTTTGTGGATAAGCTCTTGTGCACCGGTACGGGTCGAATCCCTAGCTCCGAAAGGGATGCAAATCCCATTGGAGTGAGCTTAGTGTGGATCGTACTCCTCTTACTACAAGAGAGAGAGTTTTCCGTCTCTCCAACGACCTAGAGTAGAGCAACAATCACAGGTGCTTAGTGGACTTGGAGAGTCCTCTAGCAGTGGAGGCAATGTTAATCCAAGTTCAAGCAGGTTAAGGATAGATGTAGGTCCACATGTAACATAAAGGGAAGGAAAATATAGATTACCCTTTTGTTGTCTGCCTTAGCTGTCAGCAAGTCACTCACATGTGGATGGTGAATCTAGTGGCTTTGAAAGTAGAGTCTTGATGAGGTCTTGATGATGAGCTTGACATTCCGTCAATCACAGTGTGGTTGCTCCTGGTGCAAGGAGAACTAGGGTTGTTTTAAGGACACCTCTAGGTTTATGCAGGTCTATAAGAGTTAGATACCATGTTGACAAGTTAATATATGATGGATATACAGTCCATTATTATGATCACATGGTTAAAGTAATACAAGAATTGGAGACCACTTGTTTTGAGCACGCATTTGAAAATTTTAAAAATGGAAAGATGCCATGAATGAGGAGATAGCAGCATTGGATGAAAATGCAACATGGAAGTTAGTGCCTTTGCCTACTACTAAGGAAAAGAAGAAAATTGGATGTAAGTGGGTGCATAAGGCTAAGCATAAAGTAGATGGATCAATGATTAGGAAGAAGGCAAGATCGGTTGCCAAGTGTTGTGCGCAAACCCATAGCATTGACTATGAGGAGACATTCCGCCCAGTTGCAAGAATGGTAAAAACCATGAGAGATGTCATTGCTATGGATACAAAAAAGGATTGGTCTTTACATTAGATGTTTGTAAAGAATGCTTTCTTACATGGTGATTTGCAAGAAGAAGTGTACATGATGTAGAAACAACCAAATTTTGTGTGGGCAAATCCTTGTATGGCTTGAAGTAGAAACCTATAGCATGGTCAAACAAGATAGTATCTTGTTACTATTAGATTTCAAATATCCAATGCATATTTTTTACTTCATGTGAAAAAGATAGATATAGGAATCATGCATACTATTATTCATTTATGTGGATGACTTGATTATCATTGGTGATAGTAGTGATGTTGGCATACATGATGTTAGGAGAATTTTGAAGTAAAATCTTGAGATGAAGTATTTGGGTGAGCTATGATATCTCTTGGGCATAGAGGTGGTGATATTACCTCTCATGGCATTTAATTGTTACAGAGAGACAGTATGGCTTGGACATGTTGTTGTATGGTATGACAGGCTCTAATTCTATTTTAATGCCATTGGAGTAGAACACAAAGCTT
Source organism: Cibotium barometz (assembly GCF_041138505.1). NCBI lineage: Eukaryota > Viridiplantae > Streptophyta > Polypodiopsida > Cyatheales > Cibotiaceae > Cibotium > Cibotium barometz. Next base: position 32,971,261 of record NC_141100.1, read on the forward strand.
TCCATAGATACATGTGAGCTTTTAGAGGATCACACTATGCACAGGTACAAAGTGCAGGTTGCTTGATCTACATGACCATTACTAGGCCAAAGCTATGCTCTTGGACTTGTCAGTCAGTTTATGCAGGCTCCTAGGAAGCCACACTTGGATGTGGCTAGATGGGTTTTGAGTTACATAAAGTCCACAATTGATTATGGACTTTTCTATGAGGTTGGTGGAGAGGTATTGCTACATGGGTACACAGATGGAGAGGTATTGCTACATGGGTACACAGATGGAGAGGTATTGCTACATGGGTACAGATGTTGATTAGGCTGGTAGTGTTATAGACAAGAAATCTACTACTGGATTTATGTTTTCTTTTGGGAGTGCTATTGTGAGTTGGAGTAGCAAGAAATAGCCTGGAAATTGCCTTGTCAAGTATAGAGGTATAGTACATGGGCACTAGCAGCTTGTGAGGTAGTTTAGTTTCAAAATCTACTTAGTCACTAGTACAAGGAAAAGCGATCGTAGATGTGTTTATAGACATGTTTTGACAACGTGGTTTAAAATGTTACTGGTACGTTTATAAGCACGTCTAAAATCGCGTATATTGATAGGCGTCTATATGCACGTCTATAAAACGTACCTATATCAGTATAGAGGTGCTTATAGCCTCCATTATAGATGCGCTCTGGAATTTAAAAAAATTTCTAGAGAGCTGCTTGTGTAGATGTACAGCTACATTTTCTGCACATGCAGCTGTATTTTCTGCACATACACATACAGCTGTATTTTCTGCAATAATAGGCAGCTCTCTGGTTTAAGGTTTTGCTTACTTGTACATAGACGAATCAAGATCAACAAAGATACCAACATAAATACTTAAATTAAAGATAGATATGCACAAAAAGATTTGTGAACACATTTCGAATATTGATTAAAGAAGATGAGAAATTACATTTTATATCCAAAAATTTATCCATACATGATCGTAGCCACATAAGGCTTGAATAAAAACATAGATACATAAAGAAGATGCAAAATTTTATCTAATATCCAAGAAGTTGTCCATACATGATGGTAGCCATATGAGGCTTGAAAAAGAAACATATTTGCATAAACCAAAACTATACATGAAGAAAAACTAGCAGGCGACTACTTGGAGGAGTCATCACTCTCTGAGTCATCTTGTCCACCTGCATTATAAATAAAAATAGAAAGTATTATAAAGCTCAAAACATGTTTTGTAAATAAAAATAAAAAGTATTACCAGCATTGGTGTTCTCCTTGCTCGATTGTATTGTTTGTCGGAGATGATCCCTACATCATGAAGGTAATTCCATGTATCTCGTCTACTGTGGCGACGATGGTAGCCAATCTCTGTTGGGGTAGGATCTCTACCTACCACAATGTGACGCTATATCACAAGATAAACATTATAACACAACTCAAATAGAGAGAATACAAAGAAAAGACATGAAGTTGCACATACATATAAACTCGACCTCCCATGATGCATGACCTCTAGATCCAAAGTGCAACGATCCATATCACTCCATTTGTATTTTCCACGCTTCTCTTTGTTGCTGGTTCACTACTCCTTCTAAGAGCTACTTCTTCGCTTTCTTCCACTCGCTCTTATGATGAGCAGTAGATGGCTTACAGTGTCCATTTTGACCAACATCTATTCGGGCTTTCTCCTCCTTTGCATGTCTTCTTACTAGAGACTTCCTATTCTTAAGTATGTCTTTGATTTTGTGTTGCACCAATCTACTGTTAAACCTTTGGTCGTGAGGATTAGGATACTTCTTGTGGAGACAGCTTTAATGCAATCATCCACTAAGCTCTCCCTTTGTTGCTTAAAATGTATAAAGCAGTCCTTATAGTGTGCAAAAACTATACTTGGCGCAAGTAGTTTACCACCTCCTTCCCACGAGAGTCATCAACTATGCCACCCACATCTGTGATATCATAATATGATATATCACCATGATGTGGTGGACTCTGAAGAACTATCCCTACGCCCAAAGCACTACCCTAGGAATCCTTTATCTCCTCTATCTCCTCTACCTCCACTTTCAGTGCTAGTGCGGCATGAGGTACGACCACCACTATCTCCACAACTACCCTCCTCCTCCCTATGATGACGACTCCCACTCTCATGAGAGCCATGATAACTGTGAGGTGTCATATCTTCTGAAGGTGGAGGTGTAGAAGATGATGTAGCACTAACTGGGGCTGATGGATGAGGGGTGAATGTAAAGGCAGATGAAGTGCCTGGCAAGGATAAAGTGCCTAGCAAGGGACTCTATTGGACTGTGGGCAGATGGACTGTGGGCAGATCTGATGGTAAAGGGGTGCCTGCTGCATAGGCTGCCAATTGCTCGGGGGATAGGAGTATAGCCAAAGATGCCCTCTACCACCCTAGAAAACCATCGTTGTTGAGGCTCGATACGAGCCACAATCTGTGGGTCTGTGTGGGACAAGAGGACGAGGACCCACGCCACATCTATACAAACAAAGAGAATATTAAAAATATATTGTGCAAGCCTTATGCAACCTAGAGAAGCCTTATGCAAGCATTATGTTTAAAGTACTATACATAAGCTTAAAACACTATATGCATTATGTTTAAAGCACTATGCATTATGCAAGCCGTTACACAAGCCTTGCATAAAGCATTATGCATTAGGCCTTATGCATAAAGCATGCATGAGGCCTTATGCATAACGCTTTATGCATAAAGCTATGAATGAGGCCTTAAGCATAAAGCTATGCATTGAGGCCTTATGCATAAAGCTATGCAAGAGGCCTTAAGCATAAAACTATGCATGAGGCCTTATGTATAAAGCTTGTGTATGAGGCCTTATGCATAAAGCATTATGGATAAAGCATGCATGAGCATTATTCATAAAGCATTATGCATAAAGATTATGCACAAACCTACAAAACAAATCCCCAGCACCCAAGGGTGCAATAATAATAGAGGAAAGATATGAAAGCACTTACCTCTTTTTTGTGATGTTGAAAGAGAGGTTTAGAGGACCTACAAAACCAACAAAAGGGTGAGGAAAAGATTAGTAATGCATACATACAAAAGCTTATGCAAGCTATGCCGCTATGTAAGCCCCTTGCAAGCCCTATGCCTTATGCAAGCTATGCTAAAGTTTATGCATAAAGCTTTAAGAATAATGCTTTGTGCATAAGGCCTTATGCATAATAAAGCTTTATGCATGAGGCCTTAAGCATAAAACTATGCATGAGGCTTATGCATAAAGCTACGCATGAGGCTTATGCATAAAGCATGCATGACCATTATGCATAAAGCATTATGCATAAAGCATTATGCATAAAGCATTATGCATAAAGATTATGCGCAAACCTACAAAACAAATCCCTAGCACCCAAGGGTGCAATAATAATATAGGAAAGAGAGAAAAGATAAAAAAGCACTTACCTCTTTTTCGTGATGTTGAAAGAGAGGATTAGAGGACATACAAAACCAACAAAAGGGTGAGGAAAAGATTAGTAATGCATACCTACAAAAGCTTATGCAAGCTATACTGCTATACAAGCCTTATGCAAACTACGATGCTATGCAAGCCTTATGCAAGCTATGCTAAAGCTTATGCATAAGGCATGCATGAGGCCTTATGCATAAAGCTTTAAGCATAATGCTTTATGCATGAGGCCTTATGCATAAAGCTTATGCATAAGTCTTATGCATAAAGCACCATGCATAAGGCCTTAAGCATAAAACAATGCATGAGGCCTTATGCATAAAGCTTATACATAAAGCATGCATGAGGCCTTATGCATAAAGCTGTGCATGAGGCCTTATACATAAAGCATTATGCACAAACCTACAAAACAAATCCCTAGTACCCAAGGGTGCAATAATAATAGAGGAAAGAGAGGAAAGATAGAAAAGCACTTATCTCTTTTTTGTGATATTGAAAGAGAGGATTAGAGGACCTACAAAACCAAAAAAGGGGTGAGGAAAGGATTAGTAATGCATACATACAAATGCATACATACAAAATCTTATGCAAGCCTTATGCAAATTATGAGCTCTGCTATGCAAGCCTTATGCAAGCTATGCTAAAGCTTATGCATAAAGCATGCATGAGGCCTTATTCTCATAAAGCTTTAAGCATAAAGCTATGCATTAGGCCTTACGCATAAAGCCAATGCATAAAGATGTGCATGAGGCCTTATGCATAAAGCTATGCATGAGGCTTATGCAGAAAGTACTATGCAAGCCACACTAAACTAAACCATACCCCGGCACTATGCATAGAGCTTAATGCATGCATAGATTAAGATCTATGCATGCATAGATCTTAATCTATGCATGCATAGATTAACCTCTTTTTGGTAAAGTTGAAGGAGAGGATTTTAAGACCTACAAAACAAAACAAAAAGTTGAGAAAAGAATTAGTAATACAAAACCCTAAAAATGTGAATAGCATGGATACACAAGGAGGTTTAAGTATGAGCCTCTTATGCATAAGAGGCCTCTTATGCATAAGAGGCCTCTTATGCATAAGCCTCTTAGGCTTATGTGAATAGCATGGATACACAAGGAGGTTTAAGTATGAGCCTCTTATGCATAAGACTCTTAGGCTTATGCTGCATAAGAAAGAGAGAGAGAAAGAGAGATAGAGAAGAGAATACCATTCAAAAATTTTTAACATAATAAGCGTATGCATGAGAGAGAGAGAGAGAAAGAGAGAGTGAAGAGAATACCAATCAAAAACTGTAATTCTAAACATACCATTCAAAGACCATGAATATATGAAGAGGTGGGAGAGACAAGTGGGATGTAGATTACCTTGTGAGGAATCATCCTTGGGAGGAGGAGACTTAAGAGGAGACTTTGTAAGGAGAGGACAAAGGGTGAGGTGTAGCCATCATGAGGAAGAGAGGGTTGCAAAAACTTAGGGTTATGTATAGCAGAGGGAGAAGAGGGGAAGCGAAAATAACTATGGCGTTGACGCAGGATTATTCAAAAAAAAATTTAACAGAGCGCATCTATATCAGTATAGACGCGCTTATAGATGCACTTATAGATGCGCTTATAAATGCACATATATCCACACATATAGCCACATAAATAGCCATGTAAATAGCCGTGTAAACCCCATGAGATCACTAATTCGCCCATGGCCCCTCTCTCACGTCCATCTCTCTCTAGTTTGTGTGGCTATGTTGTGCAGCTATGTTCTTATTCTCTTGTAGTGAGTGATCAATATGTGTAAGCCCGTGATTGTCATTTATTATGTCAACATGAGTAGCATCTGGTAACCCAATATATCATACCATGATAAAGCACATTCAGGTGCATTATGATTTTGTGAGGGAGAGGTTCTAGCATCAGGTGATGTAGATCTAGTATATGTGAGCGTAGAGGTTCAAGTTGGTTGACATCTTCATCACAAAGGCACTTGGCACAAAGAAGCTTCACAATTTTAGGAGCTTACTTGGAATGCAGTGTGGCGAGTTAAGCTCGAGAGGAAGCTTTGAGATATCAAGCAACTAGTGCTATAGACATTGATGACCCTCAGAGCTTACTTGGAATCCAGTGTGGGGAGTTGAGCTCAAGGGAGAGCGTTGAGATATCGAGCTCAACTAGTATTGTAGACATTGATGACCCACCTAGGTGATAGCTTCTGTAATTATGTCACTAGCACGGTTGATGAGATTATGGTTGATATGCCACCCATAGTAGATGATAGGCTATGTGATAGCCACTTTGGAGTACTAGAGCTATGGCATAGTTATAGCACTAGCTCATATAGTTAGATTCACACTATGGACCGACCATTGTATGTTATAGTAGGAGAGTACTTTCCCTTATCATAGTATGTACTCTTATCTCTTTATAATAACGGTTGTAGAGAATATAAGAAGATAGAAGAAAAATTAGCCATCCATCTCTCTCTTGTGTCTTGCTCTCTTTTGTATATATGTGTTTTGCTTGTAAAAAGAAACTTAAGCTCTCCCTTTGTCCTACTATGTTCCAATGGGCATAGGATATATATCTATTTGTAGCTAGTAAGTGCATCAAATTTTCCTCCTTTTTAGGATCTGGTAATGAAGCTATGGAAGATTTGTCTTCCGACTCACATCTTTTGTCACTTTTTCCATTGGAGTGGTGTATATGTATTAAGTCCAAGTGAGCTGTTGTATCTAGATGGCAAGTCATAAATGTTCTAGGTGACTTCTTTATACTTATGGTCCTTCAGGTTTATCTTAATGTCATTTCCCTCTTTATGGAGGTAAACGATGTTACAACCCGAATTATCAAAACATTTTACAAAAGAGAAATCATACAAAGAATCTCATTAAGTGATTCTAGCATTGGACCAAGTGCTTATGCATTTAGATTTGGGCCAAATCATTGTGTCTTCATACTCAAATCTAACATTTGAACACAAAACATATTATCATCATACATGCCAACACCAGGGGTGTGGAATAGGACGAGGAGCCGATCTAACCACCCTAGTAGTTCCTGATATTCTAGTTTGAAAGTAGAGCAGGAATACTTCACAATAGAGGATACAAGTTCAAGATTATGAGGCATTATCCCAATTTAGTGTCTAAATGGAAATGGCCAAATGAGACCATGGAGCATTTATAGGAAAGTTGTTGAGATGGAGCCAATAGGCCCCAAGCCGAAAGACAAATGGGTGTGAGAGGTGCCATGAGAAAAATAGAGGCTAGACTAGTAACACATGGATGAATGAAGTGTACATTTTGCAATGCTAAGGCTTCCATAGAACTAACCAAGTCCCAGTTTTCATTGACTCGAATGGGATACTCTTGAAGAGATGGCTAATGCCATCCTTATACGGAATTAAGCCTAACCTCTTAGACAACCCACGAGTGGTATTGTTAGCTAGTGGGACTAGGAGTTCTATTTGGACTCCGACAGAATGATATATGCCAACAAGACACATCGAGAAGGTAAAATCTATAATCATGGCCATTCATATAAGAATATATCTGATAAAGGAGTCGAGCAACGCCAGTAAGGACTTAGCCCTCTTAATGAGGCTTAGAGTCGACATTGAGGGAATAATGTTGTATGAGGATGCCCCAACAAGAAACCTCTACACAATCACTACAACTCCTAGGGCTTTGTAAGGATCTTTTTAATTCCCTGAAACACTCCTATTAAGAAAGTGTTACTGACTTACCATAGATCAAATGTCATATGTTAATGAAGAAGGAACACCTATACCCCAAGACTTTCTAAGGAGGTAAGGAATATAGAGAGATCAAGGTAGGGGAAGTCACACCATCCTTAGCCTACCAGAGTGAAAGAACAGTAGAAGGAAGACAAGGGAGGACCTCTTAGAAGGAAATAATTTCAAGATGAGGTAATCCTGATGGAGGAGCAAGAATTCTCATTCTATAGCCATAGACAGCACGTGGAATTTTAGATTCCTTCCTCATTGGGATCCAATTAAAGAAGCAAGGACAAGGGAAAACAATGCCATCTAAAGAGAGGTAGTACCTCTCAAAAGAGAAATACTCCTTTACTCCGCTGGGTGGGAGATATAGTTTTAGAAAGACCTACATACAATGTGCATTCAAAGGGTATTTGGGATGCCTTTTTATGTGTATATGGGAAACCTCCAATGATCCCACTTGCTTGATCTTTGGCCACTCTGGCGATAGCACCTCACAAAGATTAGAGAGTTAGAAACTTCCCAGTAGCCTACACGTGGGTTGCTAGGAGGTGTGTATTTCTCCAATCTTTGGCCTCTTGAACACCCAGAGAGAGAGAGAGAGAGAGAGAGAGAGAGAGAGAGAGAGAGAGAGAAGTTCACTATAACCATGGCTATATACTTGCCATGCAAGCCGAAAGCTTGGGATGAAGTCCATCAATGGATGAAAGAAAAGGATAAATCTATCAGAGAAATTGAGGAGGCCACTGAAATGCGGATAACCCATGATGGATATTTAAGAACGTACCAGTCTCAATATGGTTGGAAAGTATTATAGGAACCCCTAACGGAGTCCTAAGGATGTTGAGGTAACATTATGTGGCTATGATTGGAAAGTACTATGAAGGAGACGCTATGAATGCCACTATTCAAATCAAATCAGGAGGAGTGACCACCACTATGATCCTTGACGGGGGACTAGGAGTGAGCATTGTGACCAAATACATGTGAAGATGGGGAAGCAAGTCCCTTAGAGCCAAAATAGTCCTTAATCTAGCAGATGAAAATTTAGGAATCCCTAACGGAGTCCTAAGGATGTTGAGGTAACATTATGTGGCCTGACCTACGAGCACACATTTGTTGTTGTTGACTTTGGAAGGCCCACCAATTATGACGTGATTCTTGGAACACCATTCATACGCCAATTGTTGATGATTCACGATTGGGGTTATGACATCATTTACTGCCGTTAAGATGGAAATGCCATTAAGATGAACCTGCAAGACCATAAGTACAAAGAAGTCACCAAAAAGCCCAAACTTGGCGATGGCTTGCTCGGACTTAATACATATGCACCGCTTCAATGGCATCCATATGGCCTGCTCAAAGGCATAGCTCTAGTATTCAGCTTTGTTAAAGCTAATCATTGGAAATACTCTTGTAGCTTTGAGCCTTTATGGCACTTTGTGTTGTTTGTATGTTGTCCTCAATGTATATGATCAAAAAGTCATCAATGTCTTATTATATATGAAAGTGCCAATTCATCAATGTGCAAAACGTTGCAGCCTTGCAGGGGTATAGATAAGCCCAAACCAAAATAATGAATATTCAAATTTTAAACTATATTTAAACAAGAAAGTATTTTTTAATATCATCCAGTGTACCCTAAGAAAGTTTCTTCAATGTGCCCTAAGAGAGTATTTTCTAATATCATCCAATGTGTCAGCTTACACTATAAAATATGTCGTTAAATGCCATACGAGGCACTTGTGTGATGCTACAGTGAAAATAGCAACATTTTAGAAAACGCTGCTGGATTAACGTTGCAGAAAAATGTTATTAACCGATCTGGTCACAAAGGGGGCTCCAACAATTGTAGGTAAGGTTGGATTAAGTGTGACTGCTCTGGTCATTATCTTCTCCTTTGTTGATCACAAAGGGGGCTCTAATTACGATTCACAGAAGTTCAAAGAACAAGATAATTAGGATGATAAGCACGAGAGCTGTAGCTACGATTAATCCAACCTTTATACCAGCAAGTGTAGAAAGTCCGTTGAGGCGAACCTGGAGATGGTATGTGTTCGAGCACAAGGCAGGCTAGCGCTTCTGGGTGTCACAGGAAGTGCCGTCGATGGCTCTCAACAATTGTGTGAAGTAGGCGATCATCATCGCCGGGGCCGGCTGAAGGGCGTCGACCTTGCACGTGGCGGACCATACAGGTGGAATCAACTTCGTTAGGCGACGGAGAGACGCAGGAGGCGACGAAGGGCCGGCAGGGGGGCTTACCGTGTTTGTTATCCTTACTGCAGCTGATCGCGGCCTTCAGGCTTGCCCCACATCATATTCAATGCCGTTTTGTGCTGGTCTTCTGGTGTTGTTATGGACAGGTGATTATAACTTGAAAACCCATTTCTAATGGGGTTGAAGGCTCCCCATTTTGTTTGGAAAAAGAGATTCCTTTAGAAGGCCACGGGCTTTGTCACCCTTCAAAATCACGTGTTTAGTAGAACTAGGGCCCTCTTTCCATATTTTCCTTTTTTTTTACTAATATTATTCAAAAAAAGAAGTGGTTGTATTTTACAACCAAAATATCCAAAAACGGATATGACGTCCTTAAAAAACAACCTTGACCCCACCCATAAATGAATTCCTCCTGTATATCTGGTAGTGAAATGTTCGATGAAAGGCTAGTTAAAAATGGTGCATCTTAGTCACTCTTATCTCTTTGATCTCTGTCTCTTGCATCTCATCTCCCTCCTACCTCTAAGAGCTCTCTCTCTCTCTCTCTCTCTCTCTCTCTCTCTCACACACACACTCTCAAAGATGTGCTCTCACACACACACACACACTAGAGATTCTCTCTAGAGAGAGAGAGTCTCTCGCTTATCTCTTAGAGATTCTCTAGAGAGAATCTCTAAGAGATAAGCGAGAGACTCTCTCTCTCTCTCTTCTCTAAGAGATTCCCTCTCTCTTTCTTATCTCTTCGAGGTTCTCTCTCCCCCTCCCTTAACTCTTAGAGACTCTCTCTCTCTCGCTTATCTCTTAGAGACTCTCTCTCTCTCGCTTATCTCTTAGAGAGAGAGAGAGAGAGAGAGAGAGAGGCAAGGTTTAGTAGATTTGTCCATTAAACTTTATACAAATAAGGATAAGAAACCAACATAAGTTTGAGTTGATGAATTTGGATGACTAACGTACTGGAGAAAAAATGTTTGTCCTCTAACAAGGAGTCTTTTGATGTGTGGACAAAGAGGATAATTACAAAGAGGAATCTTATGATGTGTGGACAAAAAGGATATTCACAAAAAAAAAATTTGCAACAAGGCATGTCCTTCAAAAAGAATTCTTTAGATTTGTGGGCATGAAGAATAACTTTCCCAATAGCAAAACTTGAGAATTTGTGTTTCGTATTGATAAATGGGTATGAAGAATAACTTTCCCAATAGCAAAACTTGAGAATTTGTGTTTCGTATTGATAAAGCTAGTGAACTAACTTTGCTAGATGGAAAAGAATGCACCTCTCAATGTTTCTTTTAATGTCCCTTTAGATTTTTATCATTAGAAGGTGAGCATTTATTTTGCAACCTTGGTTTAAACTCACCCCTTGTTTATAAGCATTGAATGTTCCTTTTAGTCTATTCAAAATCTTTATCCTATACAAAAGCAAATCTTTAGGATTTTGCATGTTTTATATCGAGCCTCATTTAAGTTTTTTTTTCTTCTTTCAACTACACATTTAAGGCCTCCATATAGATCGAGACTTCAGATATCTGCTTCTCAAGAATGTTAATTCACAACCAAGATAATGAAGTGGATTTTGTTCAGTAAACTAAGTATCCTCCATGTTGTGACTGGTTTCTTCAAATAAAAACAAAATCAATGATTCATTGCATGAGCACATGTTTATGTAAGCCATCTTCCTATATTCAAATGTATATGTGAAAGCAACGTTACTATAAAGAGTGGCTCTTATAAACTGCATGTACTAATGAAACAGATCACCATTTGTTAATGAAATTCATTTGGAGAAAATGAATCACAACATGGAGGATCCACAGTTGGTGAAAATAAGCCACTTCATTATCCTTATCAAATCAATAATCTTGATAAGCAAATCATCCATGGCCTTGGTCCAAATGGGAGCCTTGAACATATAGTTAAAGCAAGGGGAAAAAATTACAACTGAAGTTGGATTTAATAAAAAAACTCAAAGTCCTCAAACTTTTCTTCTTTAGAGGGTACAAATCCTAAACAATGTGAAGGGAACATTTCAATGCTAGTATGGGAGAAGGATGCCAATGGTATCTATGGATTTTACTACTTTAGAATAAATAGTGGTGATTTGAGAAGCTTCTAGATGCCAAGGTTGTAAAGTACATATTCACCCTTCCACTGATATATGATGGAAATCCTCATGAGATGTTGAGGAAAGTTCCAAGAGGTAAGTGTTTCACCATTTGACAAGCTTGGTAGATAGATTCTACAAAAGAGGAATGGTGCTTGAAGTCATGGGGATAACCGGCCAATTACCAGATTAGGATCCACACTTTTATCTCTTTCTCTTTATTCTTTTAACTAGTATGTAATGCAAAAGAGATAAGTGGACTAAGAGATTGATATCGAGGTTATTAACATTTTTCTGCAACGTTAAATTTCTAAAATGTTGCTATTTTCACGTCGCATGTAGCAAGTGCCTCGTCAATTCTATGGCATTTAACGACATATTTTATAGTGCAAACTGACACACGTGATGATATTAAAAAATACTTTCTTAGGGCACATTGAGGGAATTTCGATCTCTATCCATCGACGAGTCTAGCACCGCCACTGAAAGTGAGCAAGTTCGTGTGGATCAAAGAAAGTTTCAGATTGCAAAGCTGATGATGGCTATGGCGCCATGCTAGTAACTAAGATGGGATCAGCACCTGATGGCAACAATTGGGGGAAGATACACAGGGGAGGAGACTCCTCTCCATTTCTTCCTCGATGGCGTTACTACATTTGTTGGTAAGGTTGGATTAAGTGTAACTGGTCTGGTGGTCACAAAGGGGGCTCTAACAATTCAGGGAAGCAGCAAATGCTGGTGTTTGCCCTGCCAGTTTCTGCAGGTGTTTGCCCTGCCTTGAACTTCCCTGAATTGTTAGAGCCCCCGTTGTGACTAACAAAGAACAAGATAAGTAGGATGACAAGCACAGAGTTGCAGCTACGATCAACTTTACCAGCAAATGTAGAAACGCCGTTGAGGTGAACCTGGAGATAGTATGTGTTCAAGCCCAAGGCAAGCGCGCTGGTGGGTGAATGCCGTCGACGCTTCTCTCGTTAATTGTGTGAAGGAGGCGACCATCATCGCCGGGGGCTGAAGGGCGTCGACCTTGCACGCGGCGGACCAAACCGGTGGAATCATCTTCGTTAGGCGACGGAGAGACGGCAGGAGGCGACGAAGAGCCGGCACGAGGGCTTACCGTGTGTTGTCTGGACTCTGGGGCGCGTAGCAGCGCCAGCTTCTTGGAAGCGCCGGACTGCGCGAAGGCCATGAGCACTACACCAGAAACTGCTCCAGCGCTGCTGGTCGTGGACGCGGTTTGCCATGTACCAGAATCTGCAGGTGGCATTGAGAGCTAGGGTTGCGCTGTTCCACTTCTGCAGACTAGCTACGGAGGGCCGATCGCCGCCTTCACCTTTCCTAGGGCCTGCCAAATCGTCTAATGATAGGGAATCTTTTTTCCTTATTCAAGATTTCTTTCCTAGGGCACACTAAGGATTTTTTTTTTTTAAAGCACGAACTATAATAAAAAAAAGAAAAAGTCAAACAAAAGTACGTCACTGCTTTTTCAAGAAGTACGTCACTGCTTTTTCAAGAAGCATAACTTATTATTGATATATTTATCCTTTAATCTATTGGAACTATATATAGCTAGCCCTAACTCACTCTAAGTCTTGCCTATATTTATGTAATATGACTCATTCTCGTGGAGCGTATGTGGTGTCTCTTGTCTCGTCTCTCTCTCTCTCTCAACATGGTATCAGAGCGATTCTAATCATAAGGGAAACATCTTCATCTTCTTGTTCAATTTATGATTATAATTTCATGTCTTACAAGATTGATCTTTGGTAATAGTTCTGTGTAGGGTTGATTGATTCTTTGATTATATGTTGCCTACATGATTTTATAGCTCCACTTGTTGTAATTAAAATTGTTTCTTAATCGCGTCCTTAAAACCAAAACCTATAAAAACGGTTTATCAATCAGAGTTCTGAGTCAAAAGTTAGGACAGTTCAGGCAAACTGCATCTAAAACAGTAAAACACGTTCTTTGTGAGAGTAAACAGGTAGTTGTCTCTATGTCGTAAGCCGTATTTGATCGTCAAAGCTTTTCATGAAAGCTTCAGACGGATGCTTGCTGTACAAACTACAATTAGATACAAAACTTGCCGTGCTTGCTGTACAAACTACAATTAGATACAAAACTTGCCGTGCAAGTTGCGTCATAACGCGGTGCTTTTTTTATTATTATTTTCGTCTTTTATGGACCTCTAAGTTTGCTTACGTGCATGAGACACGGGTCTCCACTTTTAGAGTTTTAATTTTGGTTCACGTTATATTCTTTACACGATCACTTTATGCTCGTCGTCTAGTGCATGCTTATTTTTGGCTACGTTTCTCATATCTCGTACATGGTCTGCAAGTTCTACGATCTTATCTTGTACGTGTTCTCACAACCCGACATGGCAAACACCATACTTGTTAACGGATTTCCTTCTGGGCAGCGTTCTGTTCCTCTTTTCCAAGGCCAAGGATTTCCTGGTTGGAAATACAAGATGCTATTAATTTTGGAAGGAGACGAATTGGCATATATTGTTCTTGGTATTCTTGCATACCCTCCTCAACCTATTGATCCACTTTAGAATGATGTTATTATTACCAATGGTCCTATTTTTGAACAGTGGAAAATTGATCATGCACACTGGATTCGTCGTTGATAAGGCTGCTCATCGGTATATACTTTTTGCCCTTAACGATTCACTCATATTAGATGTTTATCCATTATCCACGTCATATGCTATATGGAACTATCTTATCACTATGTTTTAGAAGAAAACTGTTACAGAGATTATGTATCTCCGTAATCTTCTGGGCAAGCTTCAATTCTTGTGGAGCGTATGTGGTGTCTCTAGTCTCGTCTCTCTCCCTCTCTCAACATAATCGAGATTTTCTTTTGAAGGGTTTTTCAAAATCAAGCTTTTCTATTGAAGGGTGAAATTTTATGTCCCCTTGTCTGAAGGGTAAAATGCCTCAATATGGGTTTGAAGGCTTCAAATTTGAGGCTTGCTCAGATTCCTATAGAAGGCCACTTGCTTACCATTTGATAGACCACCCCACCTTTGACCAACTCGGGTCACCTTCAAAATGACGAGTTTAGTAGAAATAATGCCTGTCTTTTCATATATATATATATATATATTTTGACGACTACTCAAAATAAGAAGTGGCTGCATTTTACATCCAAAATATCCAAAAATGAGCATGATGCGCATCAAAAAACAACCTTGACCCCACCCATAGATGGATTCCTCTTGAGTCTCGAAGAGTTTCTGGAGCACATTTTCGTGACCCAAAATAAATAAAATTCAGAAAAATGGAAATGCAAGAGATCTAGACCTATAGACCAAGGACGTGCTCACAAGAAATACGTAAGGATTACAAGATGTCATAATGAGGCTAGAAAGAGAGTTAGTAAGATCACAAGAAATCTCTTTCCAAGGATCCTTAACAAATACAGCTCTTTTAAAAGGCTAGAAAGGGGGTAGCAAGAGAACAAGAAGGTAATTGGTGTGACTAAGGCTTCTCAACAAATACCGCTATTCTAAATGGCTCTCTAACACACACACACACACACACACACACACACACATACACATATGATTGCACTCCATGATATGTAAAGTTTTTAGTGATAGAAAATAGGTTCGAATCGTGTCGTTCCATAGCAAGAAAAGGTGCTTTTCGAATATACTATTTGTGTTTTAATACTTTGGCTTGTTCCTTGTGATATAATATAAAGTCATAGTTTTCATGTAGTCAATGTAAGGTCATAATTTGCAACATGGAAATTTTCTTTAGATGAATCATGGCCAAGAGGCATAAGCTCTTCAAATATTGCAAAAAGCCATCATTTGTTTACTCCACGAGAATACAAGCTTCATCCTTGAAGAAAGGCAATTGTGTCATGCAATGTATGCTTTTAACTAATCAAGTGTCCTTACATCTAATAATTTTGTGCTCTAAAAAGAGAGTTAATCTACATACAACTTGCTCTTAACTTGACCTTCAATTTGTAAAGGCAATTTCATTTATATGTTATAATGGATTCTGAGTGATTTACTAAATCTCTCTCTCTCTCTCTCTCTCTCTCTCTCTCTCTCTCTCTCTCTCTCTCTCACACACACACACACACATGCATACGCATGTAGACATATGTGTATGAACCAAAGTTAGATACTCAATAATTAAAAATGTACATTTTGGAAGTTCTAATACATTTTAAGATGGAAAAAAAGAACTTTAAAATCCTTCATAATCATGACCAAAGATCGAGCCTAAAAGTTTATGTTTTAAGATGAGCAACGAGCTTAGAACTAACTATAGAAGCCATCAAATTTTGAGTCACCATGAATGCAAAGTGCTTGCTTAACCAAGATAAACATTTGAGTCACCATGAATGCTAAATAATTTCTGAACTAAGCTAAAGATTTAGTTTTATTATACAAGATATTTATTTTTCAAACTATAACATTTATTGATTGGTGCAAGTGAAATAAATATCGTGTATAGCTAAAAGAGTTTCATCACTACAACACATGGAGAAAATAGACACATTGAAGGCCATGCAAATTCAAAAGAATCTATTTATGGCAAAAAACTTCATGTGGCTATAGGCACGACTATACACACGGCTAGGGACGTGCGTTAATAGCCATGCGCATAATTGCACATATAGATGTGCCAATGATAGCGCGTGTATTGTGACTGTCGGCCGCAAAACAAATGGGGATACAATGGGTGATGGATGTGTCTCCGCATCAGTCCCCCATTATGTCCCCATTTTTTTAATCACATTTTTTAAACACTAGTTAATCACTTTTTTTAAAGCACTTAATCACTTAAAACATACATTACATATAAATACACAAAAAAAATTTGCAATACAATGTCGTGGGCATTATAATACTACTATTATTACATAAAGTTTATCATGTCCAAAAATGACAAAGATAGAGATGACTAAGAAAACTAAATAAATTTATTCATCTTCATTCTCATTGCCCACATCTTCACCAAGTGCCCCACTACCTTCATCACCGCCGCTTTCAGCATCGTCTTCCTACGTTAAATAATAAAACAATACAAAAACGTTAGCCACAAGAAAAAAAACATAAGAATTGAGACACTTGGGTGATAATTAAAATACAAGTTCAACTATCATTAAGTTTCCCTGAGCTTGTTGGATATCTGCATCGATGACCAATCCTTGCTGTTTGAGCCAGTCCCAAATCTTGGCTTTGTTGTGATGCTTGATGTACCTATTCTCCCAAGCCATTGGGGTGCAACCTACTATCCTTTCCTATAACAAATTACAATGTGCATGAGCCATAAATTCACGAGGCCAAATAAACTAAACTTAGTGATGTATGGCAAAGAAAAAAATTAGAAATTGTGCAAGCCAAGCTACCTTTCCTCTGGAGTCATACTTTGTCGCACCATACTTTTGTAGTTGACTTGCATGCGTCGCTTTTTGTTAAGTGTATTAAATACTCGCCATAAGTTTGTTCTTTGCCTTCTTCCACTCCTTATTTGTATAATTAGAGGGCATTTGTGAACCATGTTTCGCGCACCTCCTTGTAAATCAATGGAGTCTTGCACATCTGGATCAAAACCAATGGATTGCAGGTCATCATGGATTGTCTTATCTAGCTCTTCTGCTATCATGAAGTTTTGGCATCTACTATGCAACAATATTATTTATGATACAAAGGTTACATGGATACATGGACCAGTGTATTTATTTTAATGACCTCCTCCCAAATTTATAGTTAAATGTTGCAACCATGTGTCTTTTTCATATCCTTAGCCCTAAACCTATGTCATACCTATGTCAGCTAATCCGAGACATGTTGTTTCTTTAATTATCTATGATTTATAATATATTTTCTACTTTTTGAGATTTTATTAACAACCATCTACTATTTTGAATGATTTTGTATAGATTTGTTGGTGATAAAATAGAATGTTTCTTATTAAAAAATCTATTTTAAATATTTCAAAATTAAGAAAAAAAATCCCCAATGTTTATCTTTTTTTCCTAAAAGTTGATGTTTTGCATCATAGTTGATGCAAAACATCAACTTTACTACAAAACTTGATATTTTGCATCAAGTTTCAGATGCTCCTAAGAAAAAGTTGGTGGATCGGAGGTAAATTTTCACAAACTGGCTGATTTTGTGATTCTCTTCATGCAAGCATACTCAGTTGACTTATTCCACAAATATTGAGTACCAACATAACCCTGTTTCAATGTGATTTATGCAAATGTTACAGAGCGATTTATAAATTTTATAAATCCCTCTTTAAATGTCTTTAAATCACACCAAAAGAGAGCCATGTTGGTACTTAAAATTTGTGAAACAGGTCGTTTGAGCATGCCATCATGGACATAATTGCAAAATCAAACCGTTTGTGAAAATCAACCTCCAACCCTCTAACATTCTTCTTTAGAGCATTTGAAACTCCATGCAAAACATCATGTGTATGTGAAAGAATGGATGTGCATGTGTATGTGAAAGAATGGATGTAGATGTGTATGTGAAAGAATGGATGTGGATGTGTATGTGTATGTGAAAGGGTGCTGGTGAATCCTTTCAAAACGGTTTGTCAATCGTAGTTCTGAGTCAAAAGTTAGGACAGTTCAGGCAAACTGCATCTAAATCAATAAAACACGTTCTTTGTGAGAGCAAACAAGTAGTTGTCTCTATGTCGTAAGCCGGATTTGATGGTCAAAGCATTTCATGAAAGCTTCAGAAGGATGCTTGCTGTTGTACAAGCTACAATTAGATACAAAACTTGCCGTGCAAGTTGCGTCATAACGCGGTGCTTTTTCTTATTATTATTTTCGTCTTTTATGGACCTCTAAGTTTGCTTACGTGCATGAGACACGGGTCTCCACTTTTAGAGTTCTAATTTTGGCTCACGTTCTATTCTTTACACGATCAGTTTATGCTCGTCATCTGGTGCATGCCTATTTTTGGATACGTTTCTCATATCTCGTACATGGTCTACAAGTTCTACGATCTTATCTTGTACGTGTTCTCACAACCCGACATGGCAAACACCATACTTGTTAATGGATTTCCTTCTGGGCAACGTTCTGTTCCTCTTTTCCAAGGCCAAGGATTTCGTGGTTGGAAATACAAGATGCTATTAATTTTGGAAGGAGACGAATTGGCAGATATTGTTCTTGGTATTCTTGCATGCCCTCCTCAACCTATTAATCCAGTTTAGAATGATGTTATTATTACCAAAGGTCCTATTTTCGAACAGCAGAAAATTGATTCATGCACACTGGATTCGTTGTGATAAGGCTTCTCATCGGTATATACTTTCTACCCTTAAGAAAAATTCACTCATGTTACATGTTTATCCGTTATCCATGTCATATGCTATATGGGACTATCTTATCACTATGTTTGAGAAGAAAACTGTTACAGAGATTGTGTATCTCCGTAATCTTCTAGGCAAGCTTCAATTCAAGATTGTTGAGCGTATGTGGTGTCTCTTGTCTCGCCTCTCTCCCTCTCTCAACATAATCGAGCTTTTCTTTTAAAGGGTTTTTCAAAATCAAGCTTTTCTATTGAAGGGTGAAATTTTATGTCCCCTTGCCTGAAGGGTAAAATGCCTCAATAAGGGCTTTTCTTTTAAAGGGTTTTTCAAAATCAAGCTTTTCTATTGAAGGGTGAAATTTTATGTCCCCTTGCCTGAAGGGTAAAATGCCTCAATAAGGGTTCCGAAGGCTTCAAATTTGAGACATGCTCAGATTCCTTTAGAAGGCCACTTGCTTACCATTTGATAGACCACCCCACCTTTGACCAACTGGGGTCACCTTCAAAATGACGAGTTTAGTAGAATAATGCCTGTCTTTTCATATATATATATATATATATATATATTTTGACGACTACTCAAAATAAGAAGTGGCTGCATTTTACATCCAAAATATCCAAAAATGAGCATGATGTGCATCAAAAAACAACCTTGACCCCACCCATAGATGGATTCCTCTTGAGTCTCGAAGAGTTTCTGGAGCACATTTTCGTGACCCAAAATAAATAAAAATAAAAAAAATGTAAAAGCAAGAGATCTAGACCTATAGACCAAGGACGTGCTCACAAGAAATACGTAAGGATTACAAGATGTCATAATGAGGCTAGAAAGAGAGTTAGTAGGATTACATGGGTTGCCTTCTCGATGTAAGTATCACAAGTAACCTTGTACGCATTAGGTATGTGCTCATTTACAGGGAATGAATTAGCATTTTGTTCAATGATTTCCATGTTTTTTAGGTTCCAAGGTCTCCTTTGTGCTGAAGTTGGATGAGTGCCAGATTGTGAAGGGAAGAATGCTAAAGAGTGTTGAGATATCGAGCTCGTCTAGTGAGGCGGTGGCCACTGATGACCCGCCTGGGGGATAGGCCCCACGCTTACACCACTGGCATGGTTGGTGAGATCATGGGAGATATGCGGCCAGTGGGATGATAGGCTGTGTGACAGCCATTCTAGAGACTGGCATAGTTATAGCGCAAGCTCATTTAGTCGGGTTCACACTATAGAGAACCCGTGTATGTATTGGTTGAGTACCTTTCATATTATGCGTACTCTTATTCTTGTATATGGTGTGTTGAGTGTTGAGTAGAGAAGAAGAAGATTTTCAGCCTCTCACCTTGTGTGTTCTCTATTAGGGTTTAGTGAGTGTGTGTGTGTGCTTGCAAGAGCTCAAGCTCTCTTCCCCTTGCATCTTTTCAAAGAGAATGAGTGTCACACTCATGAACCACGCTATGGCGGTGGCCTTTAAGTCTCCATCTGCTGCTACCACTGTTGTAGAAAGGCCTGATGATGAGGGAGAAATCACAGTTGATTTTCAAGAGCAAGGCCATGACAATATTTCACACACTAAACCATCATTCAGTGTTCAATCAAAGAAAGATATATCGTGGTTAGGAGCATTTGAGGTTCCCAAGGAGACACACGAGGTGCTATCATGGATCTTTGAGAGGTTGCCTTGGGTTAGTGATGTGATAAAGTCACAAATAGGGGGTGAGAAGCTCGATGTTGATGGTTTAAGGAGCTTTGACATTGATTGGCATCTTGGCAGGGATCTGAAGACAATAAAGTGTATGCTAGGTTGCTTTCAAGGTGCAAATATAGCTCACCCATGCCCTTGGTGCATGCATGGATTGAAACAAACAACCAAGAAGAGATGCTAGGGGATGGCCAATGGTCAAGAGGAATGCGAGGAAACAGGAAATTGTGAGGGAGAGAGGGATGGTGGTGTCCTTTCATCACCTATGTTGGTGCCTCCAAATAGGGACTTAAGGGATAATAGCTAGAACCCCATAATTCCTTTCCCTCTTAAGAATGTTCACTTTTATACTTTTCTTGCTTTCATGCGTATCTTTGACTGCTTCTTAAAGTGTCACATAGACTATGCGTTCACTATGCCCGGTAAAACTCAACAAGATGAGGCGATTGCTAGAGCAGAGAAGATCTTAAATGACATTGGTTGCCATGGGGGCAACGCGGAGATACGAGACCTCTAGAGTTTCACAAATGGTTTCTCAAAAGGTTTCAATGAGTGGAGACAAGGTGAGAAGGTTTCTCCAAAAGCCTTACAACAAGCAGGACAAGGTTCAGAAAAATGCAAACAGGCAACATGTCGAGGAAGGTGAAAATGTTTATGCGAAGAGATGGGAGTTGTGGAAAGACCTTTGTACTTGTACTACTTCGGACTACTTGGATGCAAAAATTGTTTTTTTTGTGTGAGCAAGTGCGGGAAAATTTCAATAAGGTAGTGCGGTTGATGAGTCAAAGCAGCACAACAAACGAAAATCGCAAACAATTTCAAGCAGAGTTGAAAAGCTTCATTGAAGCCGTGGTCTGCACATGGGGTGAATTGAATATTGTGCATTACATGGAAATATAATGCTTTTAAAGGTTTTGCAAAACAAATTTCTTCTTCTAATGAATGGTGGTTTTGTTTGTTATCTACAGCCTCTCTGTGTAGTAGTACATCTTGTACGCTCATGGTGCATATTTCATGAACACCTATGGCTCGCTTGACATGTGGAGCACCCAAGGAATGGAGAAAAGTCATTACCATGCAAGGGGAGTCTATTTCAAGAGCACAAGACATGGAGGTGGTAGGACTCAATCAAACCATCTCAAAGAAATGCTTGATTGGTTCTTCCGTTATACCTTTGGAAGAAACCTACCAAGGGAGAGGCCTCGAATGTCCAAATTGGCCCAAATTACAAAAAAGAAAAGTACAGGTCAGAAAAAAACAAGGTGGAGGGCAGGGACAGGACCTGCATGTCATGTGGCATGGAGGGTTACACATAGGAGAGAGTAAAGTATGGGTCCCTATAGACTTCAATGAGGCCTAGGGTTGATGTGGCATGGAGGGTTACACATAGGAGAGAGTAAAGTATGGGTCCCTATAGACTTCAATGAGGCCTAGGGTTGATGTGTAGGTGATCTATGGGGATACTATCTATTGAATGTAAATGGTTCTTTTTTGCCTAATATGTAACCATATTATCTTTCGTGTTTAAAAACCTATTTTTTTGGTGTGTGACATTTTAAAAAAACTAGGTTTTCATGTAATGATTACGTTGGCCACTATAAATGAGCACCCTCTCTCTTTTTGTCCATTTTGTACAAGCACTTTGAGAGCACACAAGCACTAACTCCTCATGGGCACAATCACTGCTTCTAAACTCGCACTGTACTTATTCTCTATGGAGGTCCCCATGCAACCTTATGAGGATGCTCTCTCAGCCCAGGAGCTAGAAGTCAAGGATTTGCACAACCTTGCCGCCCAGATTGACAATTTTGTTTTTGCATGTAGCATCTGCAAGGCTTAGTTTTCCATGGTGATGAGTGGGAGGCTACGTAATGACCCCTCCATACCACAAGCTGACCGCACGAGGGCGTTGCGGTTTGCTAGGAACATTGCAGAGCAGTCCATGGTGCAAATTCTGTTGCGGGTTTTGGAGTCCCCCTTGGTTTTGAGGACCGTGAAGTTATGCGTCATTACCAATTTCGTTAGATTGATTGGTAGTGAGGAAGCTTTATAATATCTTCAAATATAGTTTTTTTGATGACTGGAATTGTATCCCAAAGTTTTACGTTGCTTTGTAATACTTGAAGAAGTCTCAAGATGTTGATTTTTGAAATATGGCATGCTTGGTATTCCACATATTTGTGTGTTTTGATGCTTTGTGATAAGTGTCCCAGAAGGGTGCGAAAATTCATTGTGAGCAATTTGGCAAGAAAGGCTAATTTCACACCCTTCCGAACCAATAAAATATTTCCTTGATTTTATCAAATATTGTCTCCAGTGAACGCTTATTCGAATGATGCCCCATGCATTCAACATGCGTACGATTTGTTTGCATGCGTGTGTGACCTCTTAAAATTATAGTTTTTTAGGGAAATGATGGCATTTTCTTGTATAAATAAAGGTCGACCTCTATTTTTGCCCATTCTTACCCTCATCCTTACCCTCAACTCTCCTCACCATGGCACGAACAAAGCAAACAGTGAGAAGAAGATAAGCGAAGAACGACACACCCGATTGAGGGACAACGCAAACAAGAATTTGGAGTGTTACAACCGCAAACTCAAGAAAAATTTGATAGAGCAAGCTAGCTCATTAAGGCCAAGCAAACATGTAAAGTTGGTGGATTACGGCACGAAAGATAGCAGCGCAATAGAAACCTACATCGACACTGACACCGACTGCTGCTGGGGAGCCTACATGGGCACACATGGAGATTCCCAACCACCCAGCTATAGGGGGAGAGACCTTGCCATGCATCAACACGTAACATCAAGAGTAGAAAAGGGAGCAACAGGAGAAAGAGCAACAGCAACAGTAAGAGCAGCAAGGGGAGCAAGAGGAACAAGCACCGTCCCCAAAAAGAAATAGAAGAAAGTCAATGTATTACAGGCCTCACCCCCTATAACCACATCCCACCGATCATCTTCCTCGTGGCCTAGCTCACAGGAGACGCTCATGGTACAAGGCTTTCCAGGAGATATACGGCACTACCAGAAGTCCATGGAGCTTCTCATTCGGAGGGCACCTTTCTCATCAACGAATGCGCAAAGAAATTTTATGCGAATACAAGATGGAATGTCAGATGTAGTCGCTTACCCTGGAGGCCTTACAGGAAGCTACTGAAGCATATCTCGTTAATTTATTTGAGGACACATACTTATGCGCCATCCATGCAAAGCGGGTCACCATAATGGTAAAGGATATGCAGTTGGCCCATCGTATTCGCTGAGAAAAGGGGAACAAAAAATGATGTATCTCAATTTTCAATGTATCTCAACTTTTCAATGTATCTCAACTTTTCATATTAATGAATTTTCGATGTGTTTTATATCTTCCTTTTTCATATTAGATTATCTAATTGATTTAATCATGTAATATATCTTCCATCACGTTTCAATAAAGGGCCAGAAGGGTGCAAAAAGGCCCCTCCGGGCTACGTGCAATGGCCATTTTCACACCCTTCTGGCCCACATGGGTTTTAATTGTAACATAGTTTTTAACTGCAAGATATATCATCGCGAAGGGCATGGGGTGGGAAAATGCTGTGTACGGGGCCCTCGTACATGCCATTTTTGTGATGGCCAGAGGGGTGCAAAAGTGCTATGTCGGGGGCCTCGTACAGGCCATTTTCACACCCCTCTGGTCCTCCTAAATTTTTTTCCTAAAATTTGAAGGTTTTTATGAATATTAAAACTCAAATCCCTTAAAATCGGCCATAGATCAAAATTTCCATTAGCATGGAAATATCATGGAATTAAGATGCTCTATAAGCAACTCAATACATCATGAAGTTGATCTCCTCAAATTGTCTTTTCCCAAAGTGAAGAATGCAAGGGAAGAAAGATGATGTAAATACAAGACAATTGATTTTACACCTTCAAAATCAGAATGCATGTAATTTTTTATTTCCTTTTTTAAATTAAAGTAAATTAGATATCAAAAGGGATGGCCTCGTACATCTTCATGTGGTTCTCAATATCTTTTTGCATGCTCACTGATTCCCAAACCAAAGTTATTTTTTTTAATTTCCACCATTTTTTGTGGTTAATTAGGGGCTAAATAAGTTATTCTCATTCTAGGGAGGGTGTAAAGCTATCAAAATTGTGATGGCCAGAGGAGTGCGAAAGTGATGTGTACGGGGGCCTCGTGTCGTATAGACCATTTTCGAACCCCTCTGGCCCTTCTAAAACTTTTTGTAGTTTTTTCCCTATAATTTGAAGACACACCATTTTATATGATTAATTAGGGGCTAAAGAAGTTATTCTCATTCTACTGGAGGGCATAAAGCTATCTAAATCCTGATGGCTAGAGGGGTGCGAAAATGCTGTGTACGGGGGCCTTGTACAAGGCCATTTTTGCACCCTTGTGGCCCTTCTAAAATATTTTGTAGTTTTTTCCCTAAAATTTTAAGACACACCATTTTATATGATTAATTAGGGGCTAAAGAAGTTATTCTCATTCTAGTGGACGGCATAAAGCCTTCAAAATCATGCTGGCCAGAGGGGTGCGAAAAAGCTGTGTATGGGGGTCTCGTGCATGCCATTTTCGCACCCCTCTGGCCCTTCAAATTTTTTTGTAGTTTTTTCCCTAAAATTTGAATTTTTATTTCGGTTCATGTCATCAAGGGAAAACACGTTTATTTCACTTGAAAACCAACTAAAATTAAATGGCAAATATTTTCACATTACAAATCAAGCACATGTACTTAAAAAGCATCATTCTGCATTGTATTGATATAAAAAGTTACATATAGGATTTGGGAATACTTCTTACAAGTGAGGTTTGGCGCTTCTTAGCTATGGGGAGCTCGTCGGTTAGAATGGCAATGGCAAATTCTTGAGGTGAGTCATGGCCAAGCGACTTGGCAATTCCTAATTGGGCAAGCACCTTGCCTCTATATGCGCTCCCAAAAGTAGTCATGACTAAGGACTTTCTAACTAGGATTGCAAAACTGACTGACTGGCCAATAGTGGCCATGCAGAGTTTCTTTGAGAAGGTCTTCAATGCAGAGTTTCTTTGAGAAGGTCTTCAATGCAAAAAGGGAGAAGATGGCATCTGGTGTGAATTCTTTATGAATAATCACAAAGTCATTGGGTGGGAGGTGTCCGATGTAGTGGCAAGAGCCGAATATGGACCTGCAGTAGATTGTGTTCCCCACCACCGCATGGCAAAACTGTCCATCTCTAGCACCCTCTCTTGCTTATCATCTTCATTTGCATCAGCCTTTCTTTCCAAGTCAATGTTGGACTTGGATTCATCGATATTATGTGTTGGAGTTGTTGTTCGAGGCACAGCTACGAGGGATACACTTTGTTGCGCCGCTTGAAACTTCTCCTCGGTATGCATTCATAGTTGCCTCTCCAGAGCAATCACCACTGTCTCCTCCATAGAGTCTGTGAGTGGGAGGAGGTTCTCCTCCATGTTTCTTGTGTTGGAGTCGACGAATGGGAACTCTGCCTTCACCTTGAGCATGCTCAAGCACTCATCCATGCGGAAGCCACATGACTTTTCAATGTCATGCCAAAAAATGAAAAGCTCCCCCCTACCACAATAGGACATAGAGAGTCAATCTCTATCTCAGGAAGGGGGGCAGAGTCATCTTCATCTTCAATGGCGGTGTCGCCTTCCACTGGCCTCAAAGCGGTGCGGATTTTTTGAGCGCCAGTGCACCTCCTGGGAATTGTTTTGTGACGATGAGGCTTTCATTGACACCTGTGTGCATTGCACTTTGAGGTTCTTCCTTGTCGTGGTGGTGGATGAATCCGCCAAGGCATAGTTGTGGCATTTCGACCTCCTCTCCTTCTCAAAGGAAGAAAATAAAGCAGGCCAACCATGATATGAAGCGATGGTCAATGGCACCTCTGTTGTTGAGCTTCCGTACTTGCTTCTAGAATACAGTTGCAAGGGAAACGAGGACTATGACAATGTGGGCTCAAAGAATTTTCCGATGCGGAGTACACATGTTGCACCAGGGCCACCAATCCATCATGCCTTGTTTCCTTGAATCCTAGTAGACGCCCCTTCTAATGGTGCTCTTGAACCATATCTCGACGCTGAACTCGATGCGGTGTAGTGGCACTAGGCTGCAAATACACCCAATCTTCCTTTTGAAATTGTTTTTCAACCCAAGCACCGTGTTCATCCCTGGTATTGTGCATGAGCACCCCAACCTCGTCCCTTGTAGTTTTCTCTTCCACCACCTTCCTGCCATTGGGCCGATATCGTTTCCTCTGCCTTGTCAGAAGACCCAGTTCGGACATGTCATGTTCAACCTACTTTTTTGCATGGCAAAGTCTAGTTTTTCTTGCAAAGGTTGGCCAAGTGCTTGAAAAATATGGTTTTTTTTCCAACCAATCATTATAAAGGTAATGCGCAAACGTAATCGAGATCTAGCTCTAAAATGCAAAGAAGTGCCGAGATTATAATTAGAATGTATAAAATTTGTTCATGGGAAACAAAAGGCAATTCCAATTAGTTTTAAAATCCAACCGAGAAAAACGCATTCCCACTAGAACTCATGTGACCCCAGCCTTAGGCTTTAGGTGTTTCCTAGCTAGCAAAATGCAGCACGTGTGTAGAATGGCTGTCGGAGGGCCAATTTGCCGTCGGTCGCCCCCGTTGCCCCCTTCCGATCGACGGGCCATTGTGCTCCGTCATGGACGGAGCCCCGGCAGCACACCAGCGAGCCGGATCGGGGTGTTGGCTGTATGCAATCCTGTGAGGGCACATAAACGAGCAGAACGAAAGAAAAAATAGCATGGTTGGGAACCGCTTCGCTTGGAGGATGCCTTCCCTTCTCTGGAAGAAGAGATGCTGCCCCAGCCTTCGGTTGAGAACCTTGTATACATCGGGCTCAAGTGCACAAAACAGAAAAACCTCGCCTATGCTCTGCGCTTGCACGCCTACACGTGCGAAAGTGGTCTGCAAGCTCATACATCACTCGGGAACCACCTCGTCTCCATGTTGGTGGAAGTTGGAAGCATGGGCAATGCCCAGAAGGTTTTCGACAGGTTGGTGTTCAGGAGTGAGTGCTCCTGGAATTCTCTCATCAATGGTTACGTTGAACATGGGGATTCAAGGTATGCTCTCACCCTGCACCAGAAAATGCAAGAAAATTCTCTACATCCTAGTGGACGTACTTTTGTCACCTTATTGCAGGCTTGTTCTAAGCTGAAAGATGTGGAAAGAGGTTGTGAAATACATGCTGAGATTGCCAGAAAGGGGTTGTTAAAAACAGACCTCTTTGTCTGCAGCGCCTTGGTGAACATGTATGCCAAATGTGGCTTACTAGAAAAAGCACAAGAATTGTTTGACTTTCTTCCAGTTCGGAACACAGTCACATGGAATACACTGATTGCAGGATATGCACAACACGAGCATGGTGAGGAAGCACTGCACTGTTTTGAACAGATGCAACTCCAGGGTGTCTCTCCAGATGCTGTCACGTTCACTTGCAGCCTGAAAGCCTGTGGCAGCATTGGAGCCACAGACAAGGGCAGCGAAATACATGCTGAGATTGTCAGAAAGGGTTTGTTGAAAACGAACCCTTTCATTGGCAGCACATTGGTTGACATGTATGCCAAATGCGGCATGCTAGCTAAAGCACAGGAAGTGTTTGACATGCTTCCTATTCGAAATGTAGTCACATGGACTGCTCTGATTGCAGGATATGCACAACATGAGTGTGGTGAGGAAGCACTGAAATATTTTGAACAAATGCAGCTTGATGGTGTCTCCCCAAATGCTGTCACGTTTGCTTGCAGTTTGAAAGCCTGCGGCATCATTGGAGCCATAGACAAGGGCAGTGAAATACATGCTGTCATTGCCAGAAAAGGGCTGTTGAAAACAGACCTCTCTGTTGGCAATGCATTAGTCGATATGTATGCCAAGTGTGGCATGCTAACAAAAGCTCAAGAAGTGTTTGACATGCTTCCAGTTCGAAACATAGTCACATGGAACACACTAATTACAGGATGTGTGCAACACCAGCAAGGTGAGGAAGCACTGAACCGTTTTGAACAGATGCGTCTCCAAGATGTTTTTCCAGATGCTATCACGTTCACTTGCAGCTTGAGAGCCTGTGGCAGCATTGGAGCCAGAGACATGGGCAGTGAAATACATGCTGAGATTGCCAGAAAAGGGCTGTTGAAGACCGATCTTTCTGTTGGCAACGCGTTGGTTGATATGTATGTTAAATTTGGTTCACTTGCAAAAGCACAGGAAGTGTTTGACATGCTTTCTGTTCGGAACATAGTCACATGGAATTCACTGATTACAGGATATGTGCAACATGATCATAGCGAGGAAGCACTGAACTGTTTTGAACAAATGCAACTGGAGGGTGTCTCTCCCGATGCTGTCACATTTGCTTCCAGCTTGAAAGCATGTGGCACCATTGGAGCCACAGACAAAGGAAGTGAAATACATGCTGAAGTTACTAGAAAGGGGCTGTTGAAAACAGACCTTTTTGTTGGCAGTGCATTGGTTGATATGTATGCGAAATGTGGCTCACTTTCAAAAGCGCAGGAAGTGTTTGACATGCTTCCAGTTCAAGATGTAGTCACATGGACCTCACTGATTGCAGGATATGCACAACATGAGCATGGTGAAGAAGCATTGAAGTGTTTTGAACAGATGCAACTGGAGGGTGTCTCTCCAAATGCTGCCACGTTCTCGTGCAGCTTGAAAGCCTGTGGCAGCATTGGAGCCATAGACAAGGGCAGTGAAATACATGCTGAGATTGCGAGAAAGGGGATGTTGAAAACAGAACCTATTGTTGGCAGCGCATTGGTTGATATGTATGCCAAATGTGGCTTACTTGCAAAAGCACAGAATGTTTTTGACATGCTTCCGGTTCGGAACAAAGTTACATGGAATGCATTGATTACGGGATATGCCCAGCTAGGAGAAATTGAAGATGTTCTCTGTATCTTTGACAGAATGATAGGAGAAGGGAGTGATCCTGATCCGATCACATTTATTAGTGTTCTTAATGCTTGCAGCCATGCAGGTCTGGTAGATAAGGGCCAGACATGCTTTGGGGCCATGGGCAAAGACTATGGTGTCACTCCTACACTTATCCACCACACTTGCATGGTTGATCTGCTTGGCCGTGCAGGCCAACTAGACGGGGCACTAGCAATGATGATGAAAACACCGTTCCATTCTGATATTGTGATGTGGCTTGCTGTGTTGGGTGCTTGTCGAAAGTGGGGCAATGTGGAGCTTGGAAGACAGGCCTTTGAACAGGCAGTTCGATTGGATGAAAAAGAAGCTGCAACCTATGTTTGTATGCGTAACATTTATGCAGATGCTGACATGCAGGAGGATGCAAAGAAGGTGGAGGCAACGAGAGTGGACAAAACCGGCATCAGAGAAGTCAAGAAAACGAATGAATTGATGTTAGTTTCATTGTGAAAATAACAAGCATGGAAGAAGTCAGGACAACGTCGGCGAACTGATGGTAGCTTAATTGTGATGCATCCTAACACCCTCAAAGCAGAATTATTCATGCAAAACTAGAAGAGCTTTACCTCAAATTGCAGGAGCAAGGGTATGCCCTAGATTTGCATCGAGTGTGACAAAACATACATAATGATGCAAAGGAAAAGGCATAGTAAGCCTTCAATGCAGATAAGTTTTAGAAATTGAAGTTAAAAAGGATCAACATGGACTAAAGAAGGTAGTGAAGAAGATCTTGTCAAGACGCTAGGCTATTGAAGCCAAGGAAGTGCCACTTGTTGATCAGGGCAAGTGAAACCAATCCCGTCAAGTGGGAATAGACTCCGTTGGACACTCACACGCGTAATAGCACAACTTAAATATCACAATTTGAAATGGACAACTTAATAACAACTGAAAATAAAATGAAATGAAATGTTGATAGATGGACACCAGCACTGGGGCCGGAACGGGCCGACTCCCCCCTCAATATATGATATATTATTGGGAGTATTTAACAAATACAATGCTCCATGGGTTCAATGAACCAGACGATGTCCATGTACAACTGAGATGAATACAGGACCAAACAAGAGATTCGAAGTAGACGTTCGAAGGAGAGCGACCCACTTGAGTGGTCAAGTCTCTACGGTCCTGTGCCTTCACTGGAATCCGCGGAGAGTGCCCCACTGGTGTTCCAGGACCACGCCCAAACAGGCGCTCCCGTACTAACGCTTGGCTCTCCCGATCTCGGCACCCATGGACCGTGGTTCTCCAAAGGCTTGCACTACCCGGCCACCGAACGAGTGTTAGCGGTAGAGAGAATCCTTTATCAGATTTACAACAAAATCCCTTTACTTAAATCTGAATCCACTTACTTGTAGCCCATTAATGAAAGACGAATACCCGAGGCGTCCGTGTGTAGCTACTTGAGAGGGACACGAGGGTGCAGCAGCCTGGTGAGGAGGATGAGGAGCAGCTGCCTGTGTAGAAGGTGTATCCACGAGAAGAGAGGGAGATGCCGCCTATGGAAGGGAGGTGCAATCGCCTGCAAAGAAGCACAGCCGCCTGAGGGAGGCAGAACCGCCTGTTGTGGAGAAGGTGCAACCACCTGCAAGGGAGGAGGAGGAGGCGCAGCCAATAGCTGAAGAGAAGAAGGTGCAGCCGCCAGCTGAAGAACACGGAAGCCGTCTGGTTGCAGTCGCCTGTATGGGCAAGAGACACCTAGCTGCAGTCGCCCGTGGGGAGGAGGCACAACCGACCGCAGTAGATAGGCGCAGTTGCTTGTGGCTGCGAGTGGGAGAGAGGCGCAGTCGCCTGAAGGAGGCGCAGCCGCCTGAGGAGATGGTGAAACCGCCTGGTTGCAGGAGCACAGCCGCCTGAAGGATGCAGAAACTGCCTGGCTGCAGGAGCACAGTCGCCTGCTATGGCCGCCAGCAGAGGAGAGGGTAGCCTGCTGGAGAACAAATGCAGCCGCCAAAACTGAAGAGTACAGAAGCCGCCTGTAGCATAGAGGGAGCAGTCGCCTTTGGAGTGGAGAGGCGCAACACCCTGCAGAGTGGGTGTGCAGCCGCTTGAGAGCCAACGAGGAGGAGATGATCGCCGGCTCTATGCTTTTACTAGTGGGGTGGTCGCTCTCTTTTGTAGAGGTTGGAGAGGAGTTACACAACCATAGCTGGCTGGCTCGCCAAGCTTGCATGGGGGCGGCCAGTTTCAAGGTGTGGTGTGGGTAGGTGACCATGCACCCACCCCCACACATAAAGGGTTAAGTGTGGGGTTTCCCTCCCCACCTTGGCCCAAATGTGGGTGCCCACTTTTAAATGAATGTGAACTTACAACCTTATAAAGTTAAAGGTTAGAAAGGAAAGCTATTAGCAATACACTTACCACCTGTTCACACACAACAAAACTCGTCAGAAGACAGAGCAAACTTCACGACTCACTGGCAGGCGTCCCTGCTCAGTAAGTGGCACGTCAAGCTGGCAAACACAAGAATACAAATCATGCAAAAACAGTTTCAAACATGCAAAACATGAGTGCATGTGCAAATAGTATCATGGACGTATCTCCCGTTCATGGAACAAGTACAAAACATCTGTCGGCCACAAAAAATGGCACGACAGAAAACATAAATCCCGGTCTTCCTATGGAGTAACAGTCCCATAGGTAAAACACAGTTCCAGGCACGAGCCTCCCTATGGAGTGACAGTCCCATAGGCAAGACACGGCACAAATACTGGCTCTTCCATGGCGTGACAATCCCATGGATAGAACACAGTTGAGGTTATACACGGGTGGCACCAGTCTGGCTCCCATCCATGTTAAGCAAAAATACTGGCCCCTTCACATGAGATACCGGCCTGGCCTCAAGTGAACGAGACACAAATCTGGAGATGGACCAAATGGTCTGCCAATTGGTGACATCCCCCCGGGCTTCTAAAGAGTTGTCCTCAACTGAAAAGCCTCACAACAACTGTGGGTAGTCAATAAAATAATCCTCATTTACCCACTTTGCATCAATAGGCAACTCCTGGAAAGCTTTCCTGCAGATAGCTTTCGCTCCTTGTGAAAGACAATCTGTTCTGGCTGAGGATCTCCTCAAGCTCATCAATCTCTGGCGGATCTTCTGTGAGAGGCTCGTCAGGATCTGGCCCCACATATTTCTGAAAAAGACTCACATGAAATGCGTTGTGAATCTTCCAATGACTAGGTAAAGCAAGCCTCTATGACACTTTATTGATCTTTTGAATCACCTTGAAGGGTCCATAATAGCGAGGTGAAAGCTTAGGATATGATCCTTCTCGTCCTGGTCTCTTCGAAAGCCTGGCCTTCTCAAATTTCAGCAAAACCCAATCACCTTCTTTGACTTGCATGTCCCTTCTATGCTTGTCAGCAGCCATTTTATACTTATCTTGAGACCTTGCAATGGCTGTCCGCACCTGAGCAAAGGCTACATCCAAATCACGAACATATTCAGCAGCTGCAAAAATCTCATCCTTTGTACAAAGGATGGGTGGCAATACCACTCTGCCATAAATAATCTCAAACGGGGCCTTTCCCGTGGAGGCAGGGATCGTATTGTTGTAGGCAAACTCAACAAGTGGAAGATACTTCTCCCATGCAGTCTTTTGATATGCCACATAACACTTCAACAAATCCAACATAGCTGAATTTGCAGCTTTACTTTGGCCATCCATTTGGGGATGATAAGATGATGAAAACTCAAGTTTAGTACCCATGTTATCAAATAAAGCCCTCCAAAAGAGGCTCGTAGTCTTGGGATCTCTATCCCCAACAATGGATTTAGGCATACCATGATGCTGGAAGATATTAGCAAGAAAAAGCTTTACCATCATATGATCAACTTTAATGGTTTTCTTGACGGGCAAGAAATGAGCTTGCTTGCTAAACTTGTCCACAATGGTCCAAATAGCATCATTCCCAAGCTGGGATCTAGGCAAGTCCATAATAAAATCCATAGTAATACTTTCCCAAGGTTGCGAGGGAATAGGCAATGGCTGAAGCAAACTTGGAGGTTTTTGCCTGTCAAATTTCACCTTTTGGCAAGTAATACATGCACGTATATAAGCCTCAATGTCTTTATGCATGCTTGGCCAAAAGAAATCTCTCTCAATCATGCGTGTAGTGGGCATGATATCTCTATGACCAGCATAGGGTGGAGCGTGATATTCCTCCATAACCTTTGGATGCAAATCCTTCACCACACATAGGCAATTATCCTTCATAAGATAACCCTCATTGATAACATAAGAGGCATGTGAGTGACCAGCCATCAAATCAGTCCATATATGGCAAAAATCAGCATCCAAATGATACAAATCTCGCATAGCAGATAAGTCCCCATGTCAGGCCACTGAGATTGCAGCCACATAAGGCCTCCTGGATAATGCATTTGCCACCACATTTTTATTTCCCGGAGTATGCACAATCTAAAAATGAAACATGGAAAGAAGGTTTGCCATTCTCATCTGCTTCTCCGAAAGCTTTGTTTGAGATAGAAAGTATCTCAAGCTTTGATGATCTGTCTTGACTACAAATTTAGCCCCAAGAAGATAATGTTTCCATATCTTTAAGGCATGAATTACAGCCAAGAGCTCTTTCTCATAGATATCCATATGAAGCTCAGCATCATGCAAACGACGGCTCTCGTATGCAACTGCATGCCCTTCTTGATTTAGGACAACCCCTATACAATCGCCACAAGCATCACATTCTACTACGAATTAGCCAGGAACAATCAATACAGGTCCACATATGATAGCATGCTTGAGTTGCAAGAAAGCATCCTGTTCTTTTGAAGTCCATTTGAAAGTGGTTTTGTTCTTTGTGAGATCATGTAGAGGAGTGGCTATCATAGCAAAATGCCTTATGAAACGCTTATAATATGAACATAATCCGAGAAAACTACGTACTTGATGTACGTTTTGCAATTCTGGCCATTTTCGAATGGTCTCTATCTTTGCAGGATCCATTGTTACTCCATCTTTGGATACAATGTGACCCAAATAATGTATCTCTGAAAGGAAGAACTCACTTTTCTTGGCATGAATGAAAAGTTTATGCTTCCGCAACTCTTCGAACACTGTGACCAAATGAGTTCTGTGTTCCTGCTCATTCTTGGAGAAAACCAAGATGTCATCAAAGAATACACGTGTGAATTGGGTCGGAATATCCTATCCATCATTCGATTGAACGTGGCAAGGGCATTGGTGAGACCAAGGGCATCACCAAAAATTCATATAATCCAAAGGCTGTCCTGAATGCAGTTTTATGGACATCTTGTGGCACCACTCGTATTTGGTGATAACCACTCTTCAAATAAAGACGGCTTAAACAAGCCGAACCATCAAGCTTATCCAAAATGTCATCAATGCACGGAATTGGGAATCTATTCTTGATGGTAAGCTTGTTTAAAGCTCTATAGTCCACACACATGCGGAATGACCCGTTTTTGTTTTGGACAAGAAGCACAGGAGACAATAAGGTGAGGAACTAAGCTGAACCAAACCTTTCTCTAAAAGCTCATTTACCTGCTTCATGATCTCTTCTTGTTGTGTGGCGGGTTTGTTAGGTGGAGAACTACTTGGCACAAGATCTATGTGATGATCCTCAAGCCTTTGGGGAGGTAATTCACCTGGCAATGCATCAACAAAATAGTCGTTGAATGCATGAAGAAAATTCAGCCTATCACAAGTCATAGCATCCACATTTTGATGACTTGGTACAATGCTATCACGAACAGAAACCAAGTACGCAGAAAGACTCTTTTTCATTGCTTTATTAATTTGGATGTGAGATACAAGTGGGATGGAATCCCCTTCTTTGCCAGCATCAATGAAATGCATGCGGCCTCTATGCATAAAAGAAATCATATTGGTTTTGTACTCTTTGCGGGGTTCAAGCCTATGATGCCATGACTTGCCCAACAATACATCTCATCCATTTAGTGGTGCAACTAAGAAATGTTCATTATCAAGGTAGCCCTGGGATATGTATGCGCAACTTTCCTCTATCAGTGGGGTAACCTGCACGTCTTTACCAACAAAGGAAGCTTCGGCTTCAATTTGAGGTCCCATGTTCTCAACCATAAAGTCAAGTCACCCATTGGGTAATTTATCATAAATTGGGCAACTACTAGACTTGTTTTCTAGAGGCAACGCTTTTTTCCTCATCCATGTAAGGCACAGCCGCTGACCTAGTCTTCTAGAATAGAGTTGCCCAAGAACCTAATTATCTAACGTAGGGCTTTTACTTAATCTGTTGAAAAGCTACCCGACTAATCGGGTCCACCCGTCGTCCGTAGGATGGTGCCATCGAGGCATTCCATCCTCCCACTTTCCACCCTACTCACGCATCAATTTGTTTTCTAATTAATCCTACCACACTGTTTGACATAAATAAACATGTTTCTTAATTAAAGTCCTTTTGACAAGGTTTGTTAAGACAGCCTTTTTACACAATACAATCATGCCAAAGACAAGATTTATATATAAAAAGTTTATACATGAATCAATTCCATACAAGCCAAACCGGCTCTCTTATTCTTTTCCTTTATTCTGCCAATGATCTAGAATTCAGCCTTCCAGCCTGGGCAAAACCCTACGGGACCATACACCTCATCGTCGGTCGCCCGCTAGTGAGGACTCAAGCCGGCCTATCGCCCTCTCAGGCTCCATCGCTCAATCCTCCCGCCCCTCAGAGAGGGATGTCTGCACACTAGGGTGGGCTTATTTACCGCACTAGCCTGGGCCCTCAGAATTAGGCAGCATCATAACCTCTCGCCTCAATTAGCGAACCTTATTCTCCCAATGGTATGAGGGATACCTTGGGCCATTCCCGGGCTTTGCTAACGACACCGCTCGGCTACACAAGCATGGAACGGAGTTAGCGGGGGAAAGGTACGGTGTCAGTTGTCAGGGAAAGGAGTGGTATGGATGTACCTTATCTAGTCTGAGGCAGCATGGGTGTCCACGTAGGGGTACGTGTGGACCACACAGTGGCGACCGTCCTTTGGTTCTTGTGCGGCCATCGTACGGGCACCCTAGTAAGTGTGTATGGTCTAAATTTTGGGGTGAGGTCCCCAAATTTGGGACGTCCGTCTTGATTTGGGTGCCGGACCATCCGGGGGCGATTTTTTTTTTGTTCGGGAGGTTCTCCTGGTCGTTGGGATTCAGACCGTTCGTCAATCGTACGCCCGATCGTGCATTTATTAAGGTTTAAAGGTCATCACTTTTTAACGAAAATGACTAAAATTTACGTATAAGCTTGATCCGATGTCCGTTTTGGATGCTGTAAAATCCTATATTAGGGTAAAATTACGCGCAGATTATAAATTTGGGCTCAGTATCTATTACATGAACATTTCTTTATTAGTGAAGATGGGTATGTTACAATGTCCATGATTTCAACACCTTGAACACCAAGTACCTAACCAGATTGTGGGAGCGGGCTTCGTTCCTTCACCGATCAACTGAGCCATAGCTGCTGTTAGTTCCTTGGTTGTTTTTCCTGCTTTATTGCTCTTGGACCGTTCCTTGAGATCTTCCTCCTCGTCCTTCGATTCCTCACTTGCAATTGAGTGATCAGAATCATCCTCCGCTTCCAAAGATTCAGAAGCAGACCTTTTGGACTTCCTCTTGCTCTTGGTCTTGCCCTTGCTCTCCTGATGGATCCTACCAACACATGCTCTGCCCTCAGAGCTGATTCAACTAGCTTCTCTAGAGTCATGGTGGTGGCAAGATATGAGCCAACTATACTTCCCTTTTGCCAGCTGCTTGCTTAGGCCCTTCATGAAATAAGAATTGAGGATCTCCTTCGCCGGGCCAATTAGCTGCATCCAATCTATGGAGAACCTTCCAAAATTTAGCAGCATAGTTTTCCACTGTGAGGCTTTTCTAGTTCATCCAACAAAGCTTATCAAGCACATGCACGGAGGTCTTATCTTCTCTGAATCTTTGAAGAAAGGCATCTTTGATTGCATCATAGGTGAGAAAATGAGCATACTCGTACTAAGCAAACTTGAGAGCGGCACTTTTTTTAAGGTCAGGACGAAAACTGCTTTTTTTGAGGTTCTAATCCATCGAGCTGGGGATGTTCATGCACCAGGCACTGTTGAAAAGAAGGATGTGAGCATCCGCATCATCCAAGGGTTCCCAAAGAACTTGGGATACTGCACTATGAACGGCTGGTGCTAAAGCATGTTGTAATGCAGAAGGCATGGATGTGGTGGTGGCTGTATGAACAGTGGTGGGGGTGGGTTATTGGTTCTTCTTTTGATTCGGATTTTGGTTCTTCTGGTTCAGCTGTGATGGGTTCTTCTTCGGGTCTGGCATACTAGAGTTCCCGAGCTTTGATCCACGCCAAATAGCATAGTTCATGTGCTGACATGAAGGATTGACTCAAACACAAGGGAAATTGATTCGAATATAAAGGCAATCAAGCAACAAGTGAAGCAGCAAAAAAAAGAGGCAACAAGATGCATTGTGTTCACCAAAGTGTTGTTGGGACTAACTGCTATCCTGATCAACCTACTGAGTGTCTCTGGTTATGTGTGTAGCAATATACTAGTTTGATATGGACCATGCACAAGACGGCACAAACACAGCCTATCGGTTGTCAGTTCTACGTACCCACAAAGCAGTTTGGCTAGATGAGGAGATCTTTCAAGACCCCCAGTTATTGGTGGACTACTTAGAAGCCATGAACCTGCCGCCAAGCTAAGCAGGAGGAAATGTCACATGCACTCTGCAGTGTAGTGCAAGGTGACAAGAGGGCTCATCATCAATGCTCCATTGTACAACAATAGAACTCTTTAGGATTTGATATTGTCGTACGCCGTGTCCCCATTGTAATCCTCAATCCAGGATATGTCAGGCACGAGCTACGTAGGTCATTCCTCAGTCGCCTTAGAGTGTCAGTCAGTCAGTCAAAGTCCCTTAATCCACTTGGAGAGAATCATTCATGATATAGAGTCAGTAGAAGCCTTAGGGTCTGCATCAGATCATGGTTTCATATTGCATATCATTCATACCATATGCACTACACTACATAGACCATTGTAGAAGACTCAGAATACCATTCAGACTTATTGCACAATTTTATCATATTTATTAGCATTTTTTTCATA
The DNA here is from genome assembly GCF_041138505.1 of Cibotium barometz. Classification (NCBI taxonomy): domain Eukaryota; kingdom Viridiplantae; phylum Streptophyta; class Polypodiopsida; order Cyatheales; family Cibotiaceae; genus Cibotium; species Cibotium barometz. The sequence goes on from NC_141100.1 coordinate 33,009,895, forward strand.
ATATTTCAGCATTATTACCATTACTTTCATTTTATGCAAGTCATGTAGTAGTCGGCCAGTTTCACAGCCAGCCGACCAGCACAAAGCATATAAATAGCATTGCCTTGCATCATTCATATCATCATCATATTTGGAGCTAAGCGATTCAATCCCTCAGCCTTGGGAGCATCATCACTTGGAGCACATAGGCACACATCAGCAAAACACATCATCTCCAGCATTCAACCAAGGGAAGCGCTACAGAACCTTGCGATTTTTAGCATATAACAGAATTCAGCACTCATACACATCATCGTTTTGCTACAGCCACTTCAGTGAAGGTAAAATGCATCATATTCATTCATTCATAGTGCATATCACAGCCTAGAACAGTCCCAAACAGCCCCTTCTCTCAGCCTCAGATTTGTAGCCTTCCTACATTCCATTGGAAGAGTGCATAGGCATTGGATCAGTCATCATTGGTGCTTCTACAGCTGTGTACAATTCAGCCCCCGACTCTTGGTCTTTCAACGGTCTTGCGTTTGGCTTATCTACAGTCCCAAGTCAGTCTTACATTCATTCTCTTCAAAGATAATAATGCAAATACTCCTAGCAATAGGAGGGGGCCCTTCAATGGGTAATTTGGGACCCAATAGGGTGTACAGATCTCTCTCTCTCTCTCTCTCTCTCTCTCTCTCTCTCTCTCTCTCTCTCTCTCTCTCTCTCTCTCTCTCATCTCTTAAAGTTTGAAGTGATAAAGTGGATTGCTAAAGACTCGCGAAACTCAGGATAAAGAAGGCAGTGTGAGACTTTATGTGACAGGATCCTTCATTACGCATAATTCCACTGCATGTTACATTGTAAATTCTGATGCCATCCAAAACTTGTGATTGTTGGATGGTAATACTGATGTTTTACTTGCCTTTGTTCATGAGGTAAAAGCTCTATCCTCTAATGAGTGCATAGGCATTGGATCGGTCATCATTGGTGCTTCTACAGCTGTGTACAGTTCAGCCCCCGACTCTTGGTCTTTCAACGGTCTTGCGTTTGGCTTATCTACAGTCCCAAGTCAGTCTTACATTCATTCTCTTCAAAGATAATAATGCAAATACTCCTAGCAATAGGAGGGGGCCCTTCAATGGGTAATTTGGGACCCAATAGGGTGTACAGATCTCTCTCTCTCTCTCTCTCTCTCTCTCTCTCTCTCTCTCTCTCATCTCTTAAAGTTTGAAGTGATAAAGTGGATTGCTAAAGACTCGCGAAACTCAGGATAAAGAAGGTAGTGTGAGACTTTATGTGACAGGATCCTTCATTACGCATAATTCCACTGCATGTTACATTGTAAATTCTGATGCCATCCAAAACTTGTGATTGTTGGATGGTAATACTGATGTTTTACTTGCCTTTGTTCATGAGGTAAAAGCTCTATCCTCTAATGTGGCAAATATACAGTTATTGGATTTGTTATCCAGGACTATGTGGTAGGGTGTTGACTAGTGGGGTTATACTAGTTCGACTCGATCCTAGTAACATTGAGATGTTGTTTGGCATCTGGATTACCTTGATCGGACAATTATTTATGGCAGCAATAGCCACTATATAAGTGAGATTTAAGTTATTATTGTTCACAGAGAGTTATTCACTCTATGGTCTACAATGGACCAACATGATTGGATTCGACGGATCACAGATGAACATGCCAAAGGCCTCGTCAGGTAGGCATTGATGATTGGTGGCATACCAGTGCTGATTGGCATGGTTCGTGGGATTGGAGCCTTAGCCTCCAACTCAGGAGTGATTCTCGATGGATCTATGGTTGGGAGGTGAGCTAGCCTACACCCCTTCTATTTGGTACTAATCTGGTTGTTTGTGTTTAGCGAGATCTGATAAATAGGAAATTTTCTCCAAGTTAAGAATTAGTGGACTATCTTAAGTGTTTCTCCCATTTTAGAAGGGGGGAACCTTACAATTGGTATCAGAGCCAAGTTGGCTCCTAGGAATTACCATTTAAAGACTGTTTTGCAATGAATGTTTTACCTAACATAATGCTAATTAATAAGAACATCCTACTAAAACAAACAAGTTGAATTGATGTTTGAATGATTGTAGGAGAGAAGAGAAAGATGCCTACTCGAAGTTTCTTGTTTTCCAATGCATCTTCGAGACTGCTAGTCACTCCTCAAATTTTGAGTTCCGTGACACCATGGTGCAGATACTAGAGAAGATGTCCCTCCCTCATTTCTCTCGTATTGAAAGAGGATGTGGTAGAGATTTCTGGAGTCGTGGGCTGAGATATTTCTTCATCTGAGCAGATCGAATTGAAAACCTTACAACCAACCTAAAGCGGATTCGTTGGATTGAAAAGTTGAAGATGATCCGTTTATTTTGGTTCGTCGGTACCCTCAGGGAGGCCGACACCGCTGTGACTATAGATGGGATTCGCACACCTCAAGATCGCTGGGTGTATGACCAAGTGATGCAGATCTTACCTGCTGATAGAGTAGCTGTGTTGGGATCTACCCCAGTCTAGAGTCTACCACCCTTACCATCAGTTTTTAGAGTCTTAGAAACTACAGCGGAACCCCCATATTTCACCTATGTGGACCACTCTACCCTTATGTCATAGTCAAGCTTAGGAATTTCCCTTGATGGCAAATAAGACTAATTATATTTGTCTCAAATCTTTGTAATAAAACTCGTCCTTGTAAATATTTGGAAATAAAATAATTTCAATGTTTTACTCTCCAAAAATAAGCGTTGTGCAAATATGAATCTTGTAATCTTAAAATTATTTTTACAATGATGGCCAGGACGATCACCCTCCACTTCCCAATGCGCTTTACACTGATACCCAGGAGAAGAAGCTCTTGCTCAAGCAAATGCAACCTGCCTCCTTTAAAGGAGAAGGTTCAAAGGTTGAGAAGGATGCTGAAGTCTGGATCGAGGCGATGGATTTCTCTGCTGCTGCCGTCGGTACTGGAGTAGCAAATCAGTCTATGCTTGCACGGTTTCGCCTCATCGGAGATGCTAAACTCTGGTGGAAACAATGGTGCCGTGACAAGGAAGTCACAGAGCATTCTCAAACGTGGGAAGACATCAAAGCAGGCAGTGAAGGAAAGGAAAGATATCTTCCTCCATCCCATGAATCCATAAAGATGAATGAGTTTTTTAGTCTTAGGCAGTGCAGCTTAACTCTTGAGGACTACTATTCCAAATTTATCACTCTTCGGAAGTATGCCCCAGCTATGACTACTTCCCAGCAAGTAGCTCGTTTCTGCCAAGGGTTCAATGAACCCTTAGACTCCCGCCTTGAAGAGCAACGAGACCAAGCACATTATAGGATGCTCTCATACGAGCAAAGCCCCTTGTGAAAGAAATGAAGACTGACAAACCTAAGCATCAAAAGAGATCTTACCCTGAGGCAAATCCTAAAGATCAACCCTACAAGAAACCCCAACAGAATTTCCCCTACTACAACAGAGGGCGACAAGGCAACTCTTTTGTCCCCCGCTCGTACGCTGCTTCTTCCAGAGAAAGCCCTCTGTGTTTTGAGTGCAATGAGCCGGGACACTTTAGAGCCAACTGTCCCAAGATGGCAACATCATTTCCCCAAGGTGGCAATGGAAATCAAGGCCGTGGAACCCCTATCCACCAAGGTGCAAGAGGCGGTGGGCGTGGCAGAGGCCGCAGAGGAGCAGTTGCTAGGACCTCCTGTATTATAAGTGAAGAACCGACCTTGGAAATGGCTGAAGAAGAGCGTACCACCGTCCATGCGACAGTAGAACACCAAGGTTCGAATAAACAATTTGGTGTAATCCAAACCCCAGCCACTCATCACGGTAAGCCATTTCAGCTTTTGATTGATTGTGGCAGTACCCATTCATTTCTTTCTCCTAGGTGTTTGCAAAAATTTAAAAAACAGCTAGGAGAATGACTGTAGAGTTAGCCAGTGGTGGGAAAGAAGTAGTATCTCGCCACTCCATAGGAAACCTTGATTTTGAGCTGGGTAATGAGCAAACTCATGGCCACTTTAGAGTCTTGCCATTAGGAATTTATGATGGAATCCTTGGGATGGATTGGTTAATTGCAAACAAAGCTAGCATTCATTGTAACCAGGGGAGTATCACTTTTGAAAATGAGCATGGCCAAGTAATATCTGTTCAGGGGATAACAGGAAAACCTAAATCTAGGGTAGTCAAGGCAAAACATCTTCTCAAGGGAACATGTAAGGGTCAGCAAGTTTTCTTAGTCAAGCTCAACAAAGCCATTGAACCTAGTATGGAGACAGAACCCTCTTAGCTCCAAGAATTCTCTGACATCTTCCCTGACGAGCTTATAGGGCTACCGCCTCCTCGAGAAGTCGATCATGAAATCGAGGTGATCCCTGGAGCTCAACCCATCTCAAAAACGCCCTATAAAATGTCCCTTCCTAAAGCCATTGAACTTAAAGAGCAACTTTCCCAACTCATTGAGCAAGGATTCGTACGCCCGAGTAGCTCTCCTTGGGGGGCACCTGTTCTTTTCCAAAAAAAAAAGGACGAAACTCTCCGCCTCTGCATAGATTATCGAGGGCTAAATCAAGTCACTTCTATCAAGAGTAAGTATCCTATCCCTCGCATCGACGAACTTCTTGGCAGGCTTAATGGGGCCAAAGTCTTCTCAAAAATAGATTTGAGGTCTGGTTATTATCAGATCAAAGTCAAGGAAGAAGATATACCCAAGACAGCCTTCAATACCTGTTATGGCCACTATGAGTTTACTGTAATGTCATTCGGCTTGACCAATGCCCCTGCAACCTTCAACCGCCTAATGCAAGATATATTCCATCCTTACTTGGATGAATTTGTGCTTGTTTTCTTTGATGACATCTTAATCTACTCCAAATCAATGGAAGAGCATGAGGAGCATGTACGTAGAGTTCTGCAATTGTTGCGCAAACACAAACTCTATGCCAAGAAGAGCAAATGCACCTTCTTTACTCATCAAATTGAGTATCTTGGATTCATCGTCTCCAAAGATGGCATTTCAGTAGACCCCACCAAGGTCAAGGATATTTTGGAGTGGCCACCCCCTAAATCAGTTCGTGAAATTCGGGAATCACGGGATGGTATAGGATTTTTATCAAAGATTATGCCTTGGTAGCTGCATCTTTGACGGATCTTCTTAAGAAGGATTGCAAAATAGTGTGGCTGCCAATCCATCAAAACAGTTTTGATCAGCTCAAGGTCATTATTACTTCTACCCCAATCCTGAAACTTCCTGATTGCGCCAAGGAATTTGAAGTGGTTACTGATGCTAGTAGTCTAGCACTTGGTGGTGTCTTAGGCCAAGAAGGAAGACCAGTCGCTTATACTTTCCGTAAGTTGAAGCAATATGAAGCAAATTATGTCGCCCATCATTTGGAGCTCTTAGCAGTTGTTCATTGCCTCAAATTATGGAGACATTATCTCTTGGGGGGCAAATTCCAGCTTGTAACTGACCACAAAAGTCTAAAGTGGATCTTCACCTAGCCTAACCTCAACATGCGGCAAAGGAGATGGATTGAAATTCTACAAGAATATGACTTCGACATCGAATTTCGCCCTGGGAAAGATAATGTGGTAGCAGATGCACTTAGCCGCAAATCTTTCTTGAGTGCAATTTCAATGCCAAATAATCCCATACTGGTCAAGATGGAAGAAGTCTCATCTCATGATCCAGATTATCAGAGGATGATGAAGTTAGTAGAAGAAGGGGAAAATTTAGAGAAAGAGAAGAATCTAATCAAGGGATACTCCACTCATGAAGGAAGCCTCTACTTCAATCACAGGCTATGTATCCCTAAGGATCCTGCTTTAAAGAAACTAATCCTCCATGAAGCTCATGATAGTCCTGTTTTGCTATGCAAAAACATTAAATGCCGTAAGAAGGAGTTTTCATTGGGCAGGCTTGAAAAATGATGTCCTTCGGTACTTGAAGCAATGTCTCTGATACCAAAGGATCAAAGCTGAAAGGGTCAAGATGCCTGGAAAACTTCAACCCTTGGATATTCCCCAAATGAAGTGGGAGCACATTAGTATGGATTTTGTCACAAGTCTCCCCACTGTTCAAGGAGGATATGACTCCATTCTGGTAGTAGTGGACTTACTTACCAAAGTAGCTCACCTTATACCAGCAAAGAAGACCTTCAAAGCTTTTGATGTTGCTCGAATATTCATCAAGGAAGTCCTCAAACTTCATGGTCTCCCAAAAAGGATAGTAAGTGATCGGGATTATGACTTCACTTCAAAGTTCTGGCAGTCCTTATTTCAAGCCCTGGGAACTCAACTTTACTTTAGCACAGCTTATCATCCAGAGACCGATGGCCAGACTGAGAGAGTCAATCAAGTAATTGAAGACATTCTTAGAGCATATTGTGGACGGGAACCAAGAAGGTGGATTCAATACCTTCCTCTGGTAGAATTTGCCTACAATGCATCTTATCATCATCAGAGCATAGGAATGTCACCATTCAACTTGTCTCCTCTAAATTTCTCTGATCCGACCATAAGAGTGGAGGCATCCAAGAAAATGCTCGAAGAGATGGAGGAACAAACCAAGGTAATCCAAAAGGATATTAAAGTTGCCTAAGATCGACAAAAGCATTATGCTGACACCAAGAGGTCTGAAAGGATCTTCAAGGAAGGAGACAGAGTTCTTCTACGAGTGCGACCCAAACGAAGTTCTCTATCACTTGGGAAATATAAGAAACTCAGCCCTAGGTATTGTGGTCCCTATACAGTTATCAAGTGTCTAGGTAAAAGTGCCTATAAACTCCAGCTCCCAGCCCATATCAAAGTCCACAATTTATTTCATGTAAGTTTGTTAAAACCATATGTACCCAGTCTCGATCATATTCTTGATGATGAACAAGTTGTAATCCCTACTCAAGCAGTCCTTGAGTTACAGCCCAGTAGCATCATAGATTCTAGGGAAAGGCAACTCCGAAATAGAACTCTTGTAGAACATCTAGTACAGTGGAAAGATTACCCTGAAGAGGATGCAACCTGGCAAGATGAAGCTACACTCTTAAAGGATTATCTCCAATTCATGACGAGATGAGGACATCTCGATTTCTTTAAGGGGGGAAGGATGTAACATACCCATCTTCAATAATAAAGAAATGTTCATGTAATAGATAAATTTATGAGTTTTTATGGTATAAAAATCAATGATTTCATTATTTGAGTCATTTCTACTTAGAATCTTCAAACTCTGAGTCCAAATTTAGAATTTGTGCGTGATTTTACCCTAATATAGGATTTTACAACATCCAAAACGGACACCGGATCAAGCTTATAGGTAAATTTTAGTCATTTTAGTTAAAAAGCGACGACCTTTAAACCTTAATCAATGCACGACCGGGTGTCCGATTGACGAACAGTCTGAACCCCAACGACCAGGAGAACCTCTCGGACAAAAAAAAAATTCGCCCTCGGGACGGTTCGACACGCAAATTGAGGCAGGGTCCCAAATTTGGGGATCCCACCCCAAAATTTGGACCGTACACACTTACTAGGGCGCTTGCACGATGGCCGCACAAGAATCAAAGGATGGCCGCCCACTGTGTGGTCCACACATACCCCTACGTGGACACCCATGCTGCCCCAGACCAGATAAGGTACATGCGTACCACTCCTTTCCCTGACAACTCACACCGTACCTTTTCCCTAGACCCATGCAGGCCACTGCTCCATAGCCTTTGACGGTACACCGTTCTTTCGTCCTTGCTTTGCGCAGCGCCCGTTCCCGTACCCCTCAGCTATATAAACCCCTAGGGTGCTCCACAGGCTACACGCATTTTTGCGCAGCGTATGCCTTGTTGTACCATCGTCCGTACCGCCGTCCATCCCTGTGTAGTGTACTTGCTGTAGTACAGCCCCCCTCTCACACCCCCCTCATTTGCTTCTTTTCAAATAAGCCAATTTTCCTCCATCCCCCTCTTGCTAGAAGGCAGTGTCCTTAACTCTTCCTCCCCCCCGTGTGAATAGACTTCCCACAGCCCTCAGCCCTTCTCCCCTTTAGGAAAATGTTTTTGTCTTAAGGACATCTCACAATCCCCCCCCCCCATTTGGGTAGACTTTAATAAGGGATTTTTGCCTTAAGAAAGGGTTCATGCGCTACAGTCTTTTGCTCATATGGTGAGCAAACGATCTGAGAATTGAGATCCAACTGAAGCGTTGTGACCGCGGCGGCAGCGAGCCCTACACGTCGACATCTAAGATGGCCCCATCCCGAAAACGTCAGAATGTTGCCTCGAGAGGAGCACGCAACAACGAGATTAGGGAAGATGCTCCCGCAACCCTCCCTCTTCAAGCTCCTCAAGGAAATGGTGGCCAGGTTAGCTTGGTTATATTTTAAAGAAGGCTTTTTTTTATATATTGGTGCTAATAAATGTGTATCTTTTCCTTTTTGAAATAATGACATAAAATTGTATGAAGTTATGAATTGTGTGTTACTGTATTCAATAAATTGCATTGAAATTGTTATCTTTAAAGAGTGCAAGTTTTCCTGGCTTCAACGCTAACTCCGTTCCGTGCTTGTGTAGCCGGACGGCGTCATTAGCAAAGCCCGGGAATGGCCCAAGGTATCCCTCATACCATTGGGAGAATAAGGTTCGCTAATTGAGGCGAGAGGTTATGATGCTGCCTAGTTCTGAGGGCCCAGGCTAGTGCGGTAAATAAGCCCACCCTAGTGTGCAGACATCCCTCTGAGGGGCGGGAGGATCGAGCGATGGAGCGTGAGAGGGCGATAGGCCGGCTTGAGTCCTCACTAGCGGCCGACGATGAGGTGTATGGTCCCATAGGGTTTTGCCCAGTATGTAGAGAATGGAAGGCCGAATTCTAGATCATCTGTAGAATAAAGGAAAAGAATAAGAGAGCCGGTTTGGCTTGTATGGAATTGATTCATGTATAAACTTTTTATATATAAATCTTGTCTTTGGCATGATTGTATTGTGTAAAAAGGCTGTCTACAAACCTTGTGAAAAGGACTTTAATTAAGGAACATGTTTATTTATGTCAAACAGTGTGGTAGGATTAATTAGAAAACAAATTGATGCGTGAGTAGGGTGGAAAGTGGGAGGATGGAATGCCTCCATGGCACCATTCTATGGACGGGTGGACCCGATTAGTCGGGTAGCTTTCCAACAGATTAAGTGAAAGCCCTACGCTAGATAATTAGGTTCTTGGGCAACTCTATTCTAGAAGACTAGGTCAGCCGGCTGTGCCTTGCATGGATGAGGGAAAAAGCATTGCCTCTAGAAATCAAGTCTAGTAGTTGCCCAATTTATGATAAATTACCCTATGGGTGATTTGACTTGTAGAAGATCACGCTTTCTCTGCGGGATAGGACTAGGTCTTACCTATGAATTGTATCCTTGAATCTCTACAATGTCAAGGTGTCGATAAATAGGAAATTTTCTCCAAGTTAAGACTTAGTGGACTATCTTAAGTGTTTCTCCCATTTTAGAAGGGGGGAACCTTACAGACATGGAGCTGAAGAATGTGACTTGAATGAGCTCTAGTGTGCCATTTGTAGAATTGCCACACACCATAGAAGCATGCAGATACAATTGGAGGAGAGCACTAGCATGTGATCGAAGCCCCCATGGTGGTATCTTTGCAACCTGTCCCATGCCAATGGCTTCACTTACAAAAGGCCACCATTCCATCCACATAGGAATTTTCCTCCTAGGGATGTGCCCAATGCTCAACAACCCACTTTCACATGTTTTTATTGCCATGCCTCATGCCATCAAAAATCCGTCTTTGAAATCTAGAGGAAGCACAGAGCTGAGGTGGAAGGAGCCCAGGCTTTAGTATTAGGCCCGTTAGCAGTGAATGGCGTGGAAATCACAAAACAGTATCACTCTCGACTCTCCGTTGAGACCAATAGGTCAGCAACGAGATCCAGTAACAGATTACAATAATTTTCTCGTCTTCATACATATATATATCTTCCACGACATACGCATGGGTGTCCTAAGCACCGCGAGCCCGTGCATCGCCTGGTCAGAACCCTCTAGGATCCTCCTTAGGTGTCCTGGGGTACTTCACTCAGGGACCACTTCGTCGGCCCTCACCCATCGTACCGGAAGCACACCATTTTTCACCATACCTAGGGCTGGTCAAGACCTGGGCAGGTTTTTGCCGTGTGAGCCATTCTTTGAACACTCCCCACCGCCAGCAGCTGTTGCAACCGAACTTCCCTTAAAAAAACACATATACCAAATTCTCCCTCCAGCATTGTGGCGTCCTTTAAGAAAACAGGGTTTTTATGCAAGTTTTCAGTTTTGATTTTCTTTTGAATATAATGGGTCTAAAATTCCAATAGAATTTCTTGAATTTTGTAACCTTGATCCTCAAATCAGAATCAAGGGTCTTAACTTGATTTCAGATTCGATGGGTGATTTGAGTGAAATTTTCCTTAACTGGTCACATTGTCTTTTCTTGAAGGAGATTAAGTCTTGGTCATAATCTGATTCAGGATTTGAGTCTGGGAAGGTTCTCCCTGAACTAACTTTCTTGAAGGGTTATATTTCAATTACTACTTTACTGAATTTCATTCATTGAGTATTTTGCTTAACTGAATTTAAAACTAATCATGAATTCCTATGAGGAATAAATTAATCATTTATCTAAAATTCTGACTTCGATAGTTTTTTTGAATTTTCTCATTACCATCCTAGAGAATATGAAACGGTAGAATTTTCTCTCAACAGAGTATTTACTTATTCATTTACCAATATTCATGGGATTTAAACATAGGATTAAAGAGAACTCTTATTTTGATATAAAAATTCTGTATGCATCTATTTATGCATAAAATCCAACTTCTATGGAAATAACACTTTTATATAAAACGAAATCCTTTTATGCATCTCTTTATGCATAAAAAATTATTTTTGATGAAAGTAACACTTTTATAATTTAAAAAAAATTCTTTTATGCATCTATTTATGCATAAAAATCAATTTTGATGAAAGTAACACTTTTATAATAAAAAAATTCTTTTATGCATCGTTTTATGCATAAAAATCAATATTAGTGAAAGTAATATTTTCATAATTAAAAAAATTCTTTTATGCATCATTTTATGCATAAAAATCAAAATTGATGAAAGTAATACTTTTATAATAAAAAAATTTATTTTATGCATCATTTTATGCATAAAAATCAATATTGGTGAAAGTAACACTTTTATAATAAAAAAAGTTCTTTTATGCATCATTTTATGCATAAAAATCAAAATTGATGAAAGTAACACTTTTATAATAAAAAAATTTTCTTTTATGCATCATTTTATGCATAAAAATCAATATTGGTGAAAGTAACACTTTTATAATAAAAAAATTCTTTTATGCATCATTTTATGCATAAAAATCAATATTGATTAAAGTAACACTTTTATAATAATAAAAATTCTTTTATGCATCATTTTATGCATAAAAATCAATATTGGTGAAAGTAACACTTTTATAATAATAAAAAATTCTTTTATGCATCATTTTATGCATACAAATCAATATTGGTGAAAGTAACACTTTTATAATAAAAAAAATCTTTTATGCGTTATTTTATGCATAAAAATCAATATTGGTGAAAGTAACACTTTTATAATAAAAAAAATCTTTTATGCATCATTTTATGCATACAAATCAATATTGGTGAAAGTAACACTTTATAATAAAAAAGTTATTTTTAATATGCATCTTTCTATGCATAGAATTTAAATCTAATGAAAATCACTCTTTTATAATTAAAAAAATAACCAATATGCATCTTTCTATGCATAGAATTTAAATCTAATGAAAATCACTCTTTTATAATAAAAAATAACCGATATGCATCTTTCTATGCATAGAATTTAAATTTCAATGAAAATCACTCTTTTATAATAAAAAAATAACTAATATGTATCTTTCTATGCATAGAATTTAAATCTAATGAAAATCACTCTTTTATAAATTTAAAAAAAAACAATATACATCTTTCTATGCATTGAATTTAAATCTTTAAAAAATCACTCTTTTATAATAAAAAAATAACCAATATGCATCAATCTATGCATAGAATTTAAATTTTAATGAAAATCACTCTTTTATAATAAAAATATAACCAATATGCATCTTTCTATGCATAGAATTTAAATCTAATAAAAATCACTCTTTTATAATAATAAAAAAACTAATATGCATCTTTCTATGCATAGAATTAAATCTAATGAAAATCACTCTTTTATAATAAAAAAACAACCAATATGCATCTTTCTATGCATAGAATTTAAATTTTAATAGAAATCACTCTTTTATAATAAAAATATTTCTACTATGCATTTTTCTATGCCTAGAATGAAAATAACACTTTTATAATACACAAATGGTAGGGATTACTCTTTTTGAATAATAAAAGATAAAACCTATTTCACAAAATTTAAGAAAATTTTACCATAATCTCCTTTGTATGACTAACCACTTTTAAAATTTTTCTATACTCGAGTTACTTAAAAATAATCCCAAATGATTTAAAGCATTCTAAACTAATCAAATTCTACTTTTAAAAGAGAAACAATATGAAAAGTTTAATTCTAACAATTTGATTACTTATCTAGGATAAAGAAAGGCTGAATTTAAGAAAGAAGAGAGGGAGAAAGCCTTTTCAACAAGGCATAACATCATTTTTTCATTTTAAAGAAAATAAAAATTAAAAAACCATTAAAAGGTATAAAGAAAAAGTAAGATTTCTAGCTTACTTGAATTTCTGTGAGCTTTCCTTTGGCTTGATGGTTTGAGGGATCTACTCTTGTTTGCAAACAACAAGAGTGGCCACCAATTCTTTTGAAGAGGGAAAGGTCAAAAACTAATGAATTATTAATAAATTTACTATTTTTGGCTCTGGGGTGGAGTAGAGTAACAATGCGTCAAACACTATTGAGCTTCTACAAATGGGGAGGCTTCTTTTTGTAAGAAAAAGTGAGCTTCTAACCAAGCAAACTGATTCTAGAATTTTCTAGATCAGTTTGGTCAATTTTTGATCATTTTTTGGTCAGTTTAGCCTACTTTTTGGAACTAGACTTGAATTAGAAGAGAGGAGAGATGAAATATCTCAATATTTGAGAATTTAAAACTCCACCACACATGTGAAATAGGCGCCTCCTTCATGAGGGGGAATCCCCACTCCGAGGTGTCAAAAATTCATTTTTTTAGTATTTCCTTTGGTCCTTAGTCCACTCTTCATCTTATGTGAGTATTTACTCATTTTTGGAGGGATTTTCTTTATTTCTTTAATTTATCTCCTTCATACATTTGGATGAATCTAATTGGCTCCTCAGAACCTTAATTTAAAATTTTTAAAAAATCTGGACCCTTAGGATAAAGCCTTTTGAACAAATTATAATTTATTTCTAATGCACCTTCTGAAAATCTTTTTGAACTTCTGTTTAGGAGAAATTTATTTTAATAAGAAGAGATATTTTTCCATCCAAAAATATCTAAAATCTGAATAATCTCTCTCTAGAATATTTTCTCTCTCTAAGTCAAATTAGGTAGAAACAAGATCTTTTATTAATCTGAAGAGGGGATTGATTACAAGGGAAGATACTGGACATCTTGAGGGGCTGAGAAGGAATCCTATAGTAGTCAAGAACCTTAACAAACCAAACTAATTCGAATGAACCCGGAAGTCACATGATCAATTCAAGGAAGAGACTTGTACTTAGATCATAGAGACCAACGCTTTTTTGCTCATCGAGAGGTACTACCGTTGATTCTTTTCCATAGAACAAGGGTTATCTGGGATTTACTTCAACTATCGTAACTTAACAAAATTGAGTCTCATTTTAGGGATCCATCAGTCCAACCTAACCATCAGTCTATCCAGTCTTATTTTAGATATCCATCAGTCCATCCAGTCCCATGGGTTAGCCAACCGCCCAACCACTGTAGTGATAGGATCCATTTAGGAATTTGGTTATGTTTTGCCCCGGGTACCAGGGAAAAGAGTTCCTAGGTCCCCTAGCCGGTGCTTTAACAAACTTCAAGATAGTCACACCACTTACACACCCAATATGAAATTGCATGTTTCACAGATTTAGCTGTCTTTAAAACAATCTTTTAATAAAACCATAGTATCATTGATCATAATCCTCCAAAATATCGGGTTGAATTCTAATTTCCAATCATTCCTTCATTGGTATACCCATGGCATCATTGGCAAAACCAGAAGGCACTCACCACCTGTTCACTCAGGGGCCTTTTCAATAATTCCTAGCTCATAGTATTCGAAAATATATTCACTTATAAAAATCCAGATGGACTCTCTGTTGAAGATCAGCAAGATCAACCAACAGATCCATATAAAAGAGCCACGGACTCATCCGTTGTGAGGACCCGCAAGGCCAATTAACGAGATCCATGCCCGAGTTCAGAAAACAACTCCTTGTTCCATTTTCTTTGTCGAAGCACGCGTGGGTATCTTCGACGACCCGAGAGCCCAAGCACCGTATGATTAGCACCCTCTAGGATCCTTTGTAGGTCACCTAGCGTTTCACTCATAGGCCACTTCCTTGGTCCCTTATCCACCGTACCGGAAGATCACCATTTAAATCAAATTGAGGCTGGTCAACCGTACCGAAAGCTCACCATTTAAATCAAACAGAAGCCCTCAGTCGACCTTGCTACGCGAGACGTCCTCCGTTGACTCTCCGTCAGTTGTTGCAACTTTATTACTTAGGTCTCCACGACCTCATTCACAAGATGATCAAAATGCTTCCCTAGCATTCTTGACATAAAATAGTCATTTAAAAACAGGTCATAAATACAGTTTCTAAACGAATTCTCATCTTTTCACATCATTCCACATCATTTCTCACCGTTATTCCACATTCTTCTAAATCAATTCACTTTGCTTAATCCAATCATATGTATTCCCATCATCCTTTATCCATTCTCATCCAATCACATCATATTATATCTCATCACATCTTTCCACACCTATCCTCAGCATATCTCATCCATTCTCATCTACCTATATCACATCTCATCCATTCACATCTACCCATATCCACATCACATCACATCTCATCTCATCCATTCACATCTACCCTGATCCACATCACATCCATTCACATCTATCCCGATTCACATCACATCACATCCATTCACATCTCATCTCATCCATTCACATCTATCAATCCCGATTCACATCTCATCTCATCCATTCACATCTATCAATCCCGATTCACATCTCATCACATCCATTCACATCTATCTCGATTCACATCAGATCACATCTCATCCACATCCACATATTCTATTTATATCACATCACATCTTATCACATCCACATCCACATCCATTTACATCACATCACATCCACATCCACATCCATTTACATCACATCACATCCTTTAATATATCCTCACATCTCATTCTCATCTCTTCATTCACATCCACATTAATTTACACCACCTCACATCCCATCCACATTCATTTACATCACACGACATCTTATCGCATCCATATCCACATCCATTAACATCACATCACATCTTATCACATCCACTCACATCTTATTACATCGCATTCATATCTTATTCACATCGCATTCACATCGCATTCACATCTTATTCACATTTAGTAATATTTTCTATTTTCGATACATCGATGGGACTTTTCTAAGTTTCTGCCAATTGCTTGGCCTAGTTAAAGGTACTTTTTCTTGACGGATATTTTCATATTCTTTCTCAAATTTCTCAAGTGAGATATATTCAATATTCTTCTTTTGAGAAAGATTCATGGGATTTACAAAAATCCATTCTACCCATATTTCCCAATAATGCTCAAAATTTTACTTTTTAATACTCATAATTAAAATTATGCTAAAAATTTCTCTTTTTTTATTTAATTTCTTGGATCTCAAATATTATGAAAATTCCTCTTTTTGCATTTAAATGATTGAATTCCAAATGTCATGGGAATTCCTCTTTTATCATAAAATAAATTTATCTAAATTTTCTCTTTTCTTTAATAAAAATATCCATTATTTTAAATATATCAAGAATTTTTCTTTTACCATTTAAATGATTGAATTTCAAATGTCATGGAAATTCCTCTTTTATCATTTAAATTTTCTCATACATAAAATAAATTTATTTAAAATTTCTCTTTAAATAAAATATTCATTATTTAATATACCAAAATTTCTCTTTTTCTATTTAATTACACAGATCTCCATTATCATGGAAATTTCTTTTTTTGCATAAAAATAAAAATACCAAAAATCTTATTTTTTTAATTAATTATTTATGCATAAACACTAAAAAATAGTTTCTCATGAATTTGATGAGAATCGTTCTTTTAGCATAGGATGTCTAATCCTAGAATATGGTAGGAAGTCCTTTTTTAGCATTATGCATAAAAATGGGTTATGTATTAATTTCTAAAAATTTTGCTATAGCTTCGCTGCTGCTATTATTGATAATTTTTAATATTTTTAGAAAGAATAAGTCTTTGTAATACAATTATGATAGAATAACTATCCTTAGACATAAATCTAATTTATGGAATTAAATCATAAGTTTACCATAATTTTATTAGCATAAAAGCATAAAAAGCTATTTTCTTAACCTCTAGCTTAACAAGCTTAGAGATTGATTTTGAATTAAGAATTTATCAATGAGAAGCATTCATTTGCTTAAGGATTAGTCATAGGAATGACTATTCTTTTGGGAGAGAGAGATATACATAAAAAACATTCTAATTAAGCATAAAGATTAACTTTTTTATGATTAATCATTAAAACTCTTAGAGAAAGCTTGATTTGCATTAAAAACAACTAAATAGAAACTTCTCAAGCTTGAGAGGGGTTGAGAAGTGAAATCATTGAGAATATAATCAAAAACCATGAATTTCTTCTTACTCTTAGGTTTTGCTTGCTTTTTTATCTTAGAGAGGAAGCCCCCAACCAATCAATTGGTTTAGTATGTTGAGAAGAAAGCTCCAAGGATTGTTGAAGAGAGAGAGAAGCTCCAAGCTCTCCAAAAGTAGAGGATTTTTAAGGGATAATAGAATATATCATTATTTTAATGTAATACTGGTATGGTATAGTTCACAGATTTTTTTACAAAAGACTAAGGATCTATTTATAGGTGAGGGAGGCCACTAACCAAGTCCAACTAGGTTCTAGAATTTTCTAGGTTCAGTTTGGCTCTATTTGGATAAGATTTGGATCAGTTTGGTTCCCTTTTTTATTGGTTTGATCCAGGAGAGAGAAGAGATAAAAATATTACAATGTTTTTGAATTAAAAACTTATTCACATGTGTGAAATAGGTGCCTACCTCAAAGGTCTCCCCCTCCTTACCAAGGTGTCAAAATTTTATCATTTCTCTAAAATATCTCATTTTTTTTAGTAATATCTCTTAATTTTTAACTAATATACCTTGTACTCAGTCAACTCTTCATCTTATGTGAGAATTTACTCATTTTTGCGTATTTTATTTTATTATTTGGATTTATCTCATCCCAACACTTAGATTAATCCTATTGGCCCATAGGAACCTTAATTGGACCATAATCCATAAATTCTTGAAAATCTAGACCCTTAGGCTAAGGTCCCTTATATCATTTTTAATTGATTCCTAATGCACATTGAAAAGCTCATTTTAAACTTATGTTTCAAGGGAAACCATTTTAGACACTAGGAGGATTTTTATATCCAAAGATATCTCAATTTTGGATTACCTCTCTCTAGATATTTTCTCTCTCTAGGCCAAAACAGGGTAAAACAAGATCTTTCTCTTATTTCAGAGAGGGGATAATTTCAAGAATAGAAGGGGAGGTTCTTACACCTTTACACCTCAAAAGTTGGAGGGAGGAATCTTACATCCTACCCCACTTAAAAACGCGAGATGTCCTCATCTCGCACAAGAAGAACATATAGGACTCATTATTAGATAACAATTCATTCAAAATATATCATTCATATCAACACAATAATGGTCCATTAGACTGGAAATTCCATCTGAACATTCCTCCAAACATTCCTCCACGGGAATTTCAGTTATGCAGGTTCTCAAATTGTCATCCCTTAATTTGAGCCACTAGGTCAAAGGTCAAATAGCAGCAATCTGTCAGCACAATCCACTAATCTCGTAGTGATTTGCTGAAGTCATTATTGCCATTCCAGTTATTAACATCATTACTGGGATTCGTCCTATTCATCCTCATTGTGGCTTTGTTCAACTTATCTTTTTTCAACCAGAATTTAGGAATCATCATCTTTCAATCAGAATCCAAATCAGCTCATCAATTCTCAACCAGAGTTCTTAAATGATATCAACTAGCATTCAAATTCATCATCTGGATAGCATTTTTGCTTATAACTTCAAGGTCTTAGATTTTCTCATATATACTGTCAGTAAAGAGCTGTAGATATACTCACGGTATATACGGGTAATCATGCTCCTTGGATTTATAAGGTAAATACCATCATATCTAGGCCTCAAGTCAGGGATTCCATACAATTACGGTACTTCCATCTGAAGACCCAATTACCAATTTATGATTTTTTATTTTGAATATCAATTTGTATGAATTTCATCACATAATTATAATCTTTTACTGGTACTTCATAAATTTTTGACATTTCTTGCTTCTCGGTTGATCCACTTTAACCAATACCCTCTGATACTAGCTGAAAGATCCCTGCCCCCTCTGCCCGTGCAACACAATTCGGGGGTGCTAGCAGTAGCGGAAGTAGCACTTCTTGTGCAGGGAAGACCCTCTCGCTCAGGGCCTCGCCCACCACGGATATCTGTTCAAGAGACCAATCCCTCGGTTTTCCAAAACGAAACCCGAAAAAAACTTCCCTCGGTAGAAAGCATGGGAGATTCCTCCAAGATATTTTTATTCTAACATAGTCAAGAGCCTTAACTAACCAAACTGATTCCACCGAACCCGTAAGTCACATGATCAGATCAAGGAAGAGACTTGCACTTGAATCATAGAGACCAACACTTTTTTCCTCATTGAGAGACATAGCCATTGATTCTTTTCCATAGAATAAGGGTTACCCAGGATTTACTTCAACTATCGTAACTTAACAGAATTGAGTCTTATTTTAGGGATTCATCAGTCCAGCCTAGTCCCATGGGTTAGGCAACCCCAACTGCCCAACCACTGTAGTGATAGGATCCATTTAGGAATTTGGTTATGTTTTGCCCGAGGTACCAGGGAAAAGAGTTCCTAGGCCCCCTAGCCGGCGCTTCAAGCAAACTTCAAGATAGTCACACCACTTACACACCCAATATGAAATTGCCTGTTTCATAGATTTAGCTGTTTTTAAAACAATCTTTTAATGAAACCATAGTATCATTGATCATAATCCTCCAAAATATCCAGGTGAATTCTAATTTCCAATCAACCCTTCATCGGTATACCCATGGCATCATTGGCAACAAAACCAGAATGCTCACCACTTATTCACTCAGGGGCCTTTTCAATAGTTCCTAGCTCATAGTACCCAAAATATATTCACTTATAAAAATCCAGTTGAAGATCAGCAAGATCAATCGATAGATCCATATAAAAGAGCCATGGACTCAACTGTTGCAACTTTATCACTTAGGTCTCCACGACCTCATTCACAAGATGGTCAAAATGGTTCCCCAACATTCTTGACATAAAACAAACATTTAAAAACAGGTCATAAATATAGTTTCCAGAATTCTGAAATGATATCAACAACCAGCATTCGAATTCATCATCTGGATAGCATTTTTGCTTATAACTTCAAGGTCTTAGATTTACTCGTATATATTGTCAGTAAAGAGCTGCAGATATACTCACGGTATATACGAGTAGTCATGGTCCTTGGATTTATAAGGTAAATACCATCATATCTAGGCCTCAAGCAAGTCAGGGATTCCATACAATTGCAATACTTCCATATGAAGACCCAATTACCAATTTATGATTTTCTATTTTGAATATCAATTTGTATGAATTTCATCACACAATTACAATCTTTTATTACTGGTACTTCATAAATTTTTGACATTTCTTGCTTCTTGGTTGATCCACTTTAACCAATTTGCTCTGATACCACAGCTAAAAGATCCCTGCCCCCTCCACGGCATAACACAATTCGGGGGTGCTAGCAGTAGTAGAAGTAGCACTTCTTGCGCAGGGCAGAGCCTCTCGCTCGGGGCCTTGCCCATGGATATCTGTTCAGGAGACTAATCCCTCGGTTCTTCCAAAACGAAACCCGAAAAAAACTTCCCTCAACTAGAAAGCACGGGAGATTCCTCCAAGATATTTTTATTCTAACATAGTCAAGAGCCTTAACTAACCAAACTGATCCGACCAAACCCGTAAGTCACATGATCAGATCAAGGAAGAGACTTGCACTTGGATCATAGAGACCAACACTTTTTTCCTTATCGAGAGGCACAGCCATTGATTCTTTTCCATAGAACAAGGGTTATCCGCTGGGATTTACTTCAACTATCATAACTTAACAGAATTGAGTCTCATTTTAGGGATTCATCAGTCTTGCCTAACCCCATCCAGTCCCATGGATTAGGCCCAACGATTGTAGTGATAGGATCCATTTAAAAATTTGGTTATGTTTTACCCCGGGTACCAGGAAAAAGAGTTCCCAAGCCCCCTAGCCGGCGCTTCAAGAAAACTTCAAGATAGTCACAACACTTACACACCCAATATGAAATTGCCTCCTAGCCGGGGTGCTTCAAGCAAACTTCAAGAAGATAGCCACAACACTTACACACCCAATATGAAATTGCCTGTTTCACAGATTAAGCTGTCTTTAAAACAATATTTTAATGAAACCATAGTATCATTGATCATAATCCTCGTGGTAGTTGATAGATTAACCAAAGTTGCCCATCTGATTCCAGTAAAAGAAACCTACACTGCAGTCCATCTTAGTGTGCATGTTTCTCTTGTGAAGGTGGGTAGCTTCTTTTTGTAACTTGGCAAGTCATGGAGACCTAAGTGATAAAGTTGCAGTTGACGGAGAGTCAACGGAGGACGTCTTGTGTAGCAAGGTCGCCGACCGAGGTCTTGACCGATTTAAATGGAGAGCTTCAGGTATACGGTGGATGAGGGACCAAGGAAGCGGCCTATGAGTGAAGCGCTAGGTGACCTATGAAGGATCCTAGAGGGTGCTAACCATACGGTGCTCGAGCTCTAGGGGGTCACCAAAGATACCCACGCGTGTATTGAGGAAGAAAATGGAACAAGGAGTTAGAGTTGTTTTTTGAACTCGTGTGGCACTCCCTTTTTCACTCTTTTGGTCAATACTCACACACCATACAATATTTTACGTGGCATTCTTATCTTGCCACAATATCTTGCACCTCTAGGGTGCTTTCCCATATACACACAACACCACGATTACATCTCTCAACACCCCCTCTTAATCGAGGTGTTCCATAACTCACCCATCACCCATATCAATGTAGCATTGCATAAACGCAATTGCTACCTCTCAACACTCCCCTTCAATGATACATTGGAGTGTCCATCAACCAAACATGTGTGCATATGTCTACCATCTTAGACACCAAGTCCGTTTTGAGCTGACTTGCTCACAGGGGAACCACTGAGTCCGATTTGAATATGGAAGCTCGGGTGGGAACCAACCCATGCACATGCACCTCACACGTGCATCGCTCATGCACACATCACGTGACAACCATTTCGAGCTTCTAGGTGAGCTCGAGCAAGGCGGCCCTCATACCATGGGTGAATACCAAAAAAAAATTTGTTTTGGGCACGCAGGTTCGTTGGACGATTGTCCATCATCAATTTTGGGTGAAAACTAAAAATTATACAATCCATTTTGGTCGCAACCAGGGAGGGGACCCTCAATGTGTGTGTGAACATTTTCTTAAAAGCTTTGAAAATTGGTGTGTGTGAATGAACCGTTACTGCCAATAAGGGGTTCAAATTAATTCTTTTAAAACACCTGGTGAATCTCTGCACCAGCTTTTTTGCAGAATTGGGACCCGCCTGGCAGGTCTTCTTCTTCTCCACGTCTTCTCCACGCTGCCCTACTCATGCGGTTCACGCCCACCTTAGTTGGTTTCTGCTCTTGTTCTGTGAGCGTGCTGTGCTATTCTTTGCTTTGGTGCTTGGCGATCTGCTACTTGGCATCTATCCTCTTTCTCTCTCTGAGACGCCAACCCTCAATTAGGCATCACATTTCACCTCTCCTTGGCTGTGATGGGAACGCCAACCTCCTGGATGGCTCTTTCTTCAGTACCACTATTTACTTTTTTTGGGCATCTTGGACTGTCGTAGCCTTCCTCTAAACTGCGCTCTACCATAACTGAAGCTTTGACCATTACTGTGAGGATGCATACCTTGCTTCCTCTATCTGGATTTGCGTTCAAGATCATCTCTCCTACTGCATTGCGGCAAAGACTACACTGACCTCGCTCTGAGCTTGCCATGACATGGCTGCAGCACCACCTACATCTGCCAGGCACCCCTCTTTCTTGTCCATACCTACTAGCAGTTGTTCAATGTATGCTGTTGTCGCTGCTCTCCTTACATTTCCTTGCTACTACTGTTGTATGATAGAGCTTGTGCTCATCGCCTTAGAGACATATAACACAACCTATGGTGCAGGCTACTTTAGATGATGCTACTCTCAATTATTTTTATTCTGCTCCAGTTGTTGAGTTGTGTCTTTTCACCATCGTGCTCCACATACTACGTCTCGCACATAGTTTTTATCTATGCCTCATCTTCTTGCATCAACCAAACGAACCCCCTTCATGAGGTTTTCACAACCATCATTATGGCTACCTTGACTCACTATTGAGCTCACATTACACATGATTCTCTTCTTCTCATGTCATCTGAATATGCAGCCCCTTATACTTGCAACATTTTGCCTCAAAAGCCTCCTCTTTTTTGTGTTGCTACTTCTTGTAGCTACTTTGCCTCTCCAAGACCTCCAAGCTGAGGTCTTCCATAACCATTGACATGGCCTTCATGGCTTCCAAATCAACATGCTTTTTCGTCAATGCATGCATCCATTCAAGAGTGCTTTTCCATTTTGGTTTCTCTCAAGAAACCAAGGTACAAACCTTTTGAAAGCCCCAATTGCTTTCCCAACATTGCCCATACTTAGACAAGCATTGCACCTCTTACACTCTTTGCCAAAATGCAAAGAACCATGGGATCCACAAATCCCACACATAGCAACCCTTCTCAAATATGAACATTCTTCCATGCTCAAATACCAAATTAGAGGCAAAAACACCAAAAATACCTTCTCAAATCTCCTTGGCAACTTTCTTGATGACAAAAATCTCCATCTCCAACTCCATTTGCATCTTCCCTTGATGCGAATCTTCTCTTTGTGTTGCAAAACTCCATTTGCAACTCTCTTGGGTAGCTTCTTTGATGTTTGATGAAGACTCCATAGTCTTCATAATGCTGAAATCTTGATTTTCAGCTTCATAGTAGGCAGCTTTGAACTCCTCTCTCAAATGCCAATAGAGAACAATAATAGAGTGTGTATAATTTTTTTAAAAATGAACCATAATAACATGCTTAATCAAACAAACACACAAACAAGCTAATATACATAATAATCACCATGACCAAGAGCCCAAGTTGGCTTTGATACCATGTTAACAATCCAAAAATGCGATTGATCATGGTGATACACATAGATTAAGCAACATAATTAAGGTGGATTAAACCACACTAAGACCTCCATAAGAGAGAGAGAGAGAGAGAGAGAGAGAGGAGAGAGAGAGAGAGAGAGAGAGAGAGAGAGAGAGAGATTGCACACTCAACACTTGATCTCTATTGCATTTACAATGAACCATACAATGATATAGGCTTTCTAGCCTTATCTCACTTTACACATCATCATCCATGTGGGGAGAGAGATTGCACACTCAACACTTGATCTCTATTGCATTTACAAGCAATAAACCATACAATGATATAGGATTTCTAGCCTTATCTCACTTTACATATCATCATCCATGTGGCACTCCCTTTTTCACTCTTTTGGTCAACACTCACACACCATACAATATTACATGTGGCATTCTTATCTTGCCACAATATCTTGCACCTCTAGGGTGCTTTCCCACATACACACAACACCACAATTACATCTCTCAATAGAGCAAAGCAAGCATTGTGCAGTGAGAGGGAAGAGAGATGATAGTTGCAGACAAAGTGAAGGCTTGCACAAGCATAGGGTTGTAGCATTAAGCAAGAAGCCGGGCTACATGCAAACAGATAGATATAGGAAAGTTAAGTGCATTGCGTAATAATCCAAAAATAGTTATTGTGCTTTGTGGCATGCATGATTGCTGCGCAACCGCCCCCCGCCGTCAAATAACCATGATGGAGGGGTATCACATCGCTCGACTTCCCAAGCAAATCGCACTCCCTTTTCCACTCTTTTGGTCAACACTCACACACCATACAATATTACATGTGGCATTCTTATCTTGCCACAATATCTTGCACCTCTAGGGGGCTTTCCCACATACACACAACACCACGATTACATCTCTCAATAGAGCAAAGCAAGCATTTTGCGAGAGGGAAGAGAGATGATAGTTGCAGACAAAGTGAAGGCTTGCACAAGCGTAGGGTTGTAGCGTTGAGCAAGAAGCGGGGCTGCATGCAAACAGATAGATATAAGAAAGTTAAGTGCATTGCGCAATAATCCAAAAATAGTTACCGTTCTTTGTGGCATGCATGATTGCTGTGCAGCCGTCAAATAACCAAATGGAGGGGTATCACATCGCTCGACTTCCCAAGCAATTCTACGATGATTGTTCTTGGAGGTGTGCCAGTATTAATGTGATGGATTCCTAGGTAGTGGGTTAGTGGTGCCTTCGCATAAATGATTAGATTAGGTGGCATCAGCTTGTTATATACGGTTACAGGCGATAACGATCGGCTTTTGGAAGCGCTTCCCTGTGAGCGTGTTGAGGAGGAATGTTCCATCATAGAGTTTTTCACAATAGAGAAGGGTCCAGTCTACCTGATGGCAGACCCATCCGTGACTTGGGAACAATTAGGACTAGATCATCTTCCTTGAACAGCCGAAACTTGGAGTGGCGGTCAACCCACTTCTTCTCGGGAATGGTAATCTGCCATTGTATGATTTGCGCCCGGGGTGTGCACTATGCTGAACTTGAATTCCTATAGGATTCTGTTTGGGCCATCATAGCATAGCGGAGGCTACACTCCAACCCACACACTTGTCAATCCGTGAATGCAACCCGGTTAGCGCATAGAGGCTATCCCGAATGGGAGAAGATGAGTTAACCATATACTAATGACTTCTAGTCCTACTCAATCCTTCTCAACACTCAAGCAATCAATCTAACACAATCAACACATCAATCTAGCATTATCAAAGCATCAAGATTAGGCTACACTTAAGCACAAAGATACAACTTATGCAAAGAACCTAACATGCAAAGAGCTATCACACAAGCCTCAACTACACATCAATTCATGCACAAGCTTCATCACATGCACAACTCACAAATCAAAACATCATTAAGAAATCTAGATTAGCAAGTGTGTAGACCAAAACCTCATATCATTGAAAATGTAGAGAGTAGAGAGTACAAGATTAAAGCATGAATGGAGATGGAGAGCCTTGGGAGAGCACATGAGAAGGAGCTATGGGCAAGCTCTCTCTATGAGCCTCTCAACCAAATGACCAAAGAGTACTCTAGCTCTCAAATGGGCCACCTTTTATACAAAAATTCTAGAACTCCCAAAAGTTCCCATGTGGGATTATTGTCAAGCCCTCTCCCACTTTCATCTACAACTTGGGATTCTTTTCAAGAACCCTAAGTGTCTTTTTTGTTGCATCCTTGTATTGATCTTGATTCGTCATGCAACACTCCCCCCTTCCTATTTTGCGCACGTCCTCGAGCGCGGTAGTAGCAAGAGCTGCAACAAAAAAACAATGGATACAAGTAAAGTCTCTTATTGAAAAAAAAGAAAAGAAAAGAAAAACCAGCAATGATAATTTCACACGTGAGCATACAAGTGCAAAGCTGATTTAAGTTTTAATGAGTACTAAAATAGGTGAGTAAAGACTAGTCAAAGTGAGACTTAAGTGGTAGATAGTGCTATGCAAAGGCAAGTGTGCTTTGTACACCGCCGGTTATGACCGCAGTCTACAAGTATGTAAGTTATTCCTAAGTGGCAAACCTACTCCTAAATATGAGCAAAGGTGATTGGAACTCATTTTTTTTTCTTTTTTTTTTCTTTTTTTTTCTTTTTTTTGATGTGTGTGTAGAAGGTGATAAAGATTAAGGTTCCATCCCAAAGAGACCCAAGCAATGGCCAAGAGACCTCCGCCAAGAGAATCTAAAGACCGCTAAGTATCTCAAGGGTGATAGACCCTTTTCTTTCTTTTATGACATAAGGAGTACCCCATGAAGATGAGGGCATCGGTCTCGAGGGCCCATAGTGTACCCCCGAGTCCTACCAACATCCATCAAGGCGATAGATTCCTCAAAGGTCTTTTTTTGAAGCTTGTAGACATCAGTGTTCACCCCATGGAAACCAAGGCATCGGCCCCAAGGTGCTAAGACAACCCCAGGTCCTACCAAGCATTTCTCATGGCTGTAGACACATCATGTCTCAATTTACTTTGTACATATTTTTTTTATTAGGGTATAATAATTTTTTTATAAATTTTTATTACTCCTAGCACCTAGCTCATATCTAAGAGGTAGCTACCACTAGGGATAACTAATATACCTTGAAAGCATAAGAACTTGGCATATTCCCTTGGTATATATCCTACACTGTCTTTAGATAGAAATATCTTTTACTAAGTCTTCTAAGACTCTAGAATTCACTCACCATATTTTAACAACTAATCAAAAACTTCAAGCAGCCAACATTGTGTGAACATGCAAACCATATATTCGAAAGATAAGAGCACATAAAGAAATAAAGATTAAGATTTGAATACACCTGTTGTAGTGCCCTGTTGATGTTGTTCGTTCGCATTGATGCATTGCTGATTTTGTGCAGATTACTCCTCCTTGATCTTTGTAAGCGTAGCATGTCTCCCCCCTTCCTAATTTGTTTGCACGATAGGTGGACTATTGGGGTGTGTTTGATGCTCTTGTTTTTTACGGAGATCTCTGCAAAATTTTTATTAACAAACAAGAAAAGAAAAGAAAAGAATAAAATTTGCCATTGGTGCCAAACACCGAATATAGCCGAGGGGAAAAAACCTAGTGGGAGAAAAGTGCCCTGGCTTGTCGATCTTATTATGGAGTCGTTGAACTTACCCTTGCGCTGGTGGTGGATCCGTGTCAAAAAGAACATAATTCTCAAAAGGCATAAGGAACCACACTATTCAAACATTGATCTACCAAAGAGCTTCATTTGTAGTGTTAATGCCTTATCTTTGGTTTTAGGTATGTCCTTCTTGGGTGGGAATTTTATCAATTGTCTTGGAATTTGAGCAAGATAAGAGGATTTAGGCATTGAAGTACCAGAATCTATGCTCAAATGAGACTCCTTTGTACTTGTCTTAGGTACACAAGTTGATGGTTGAATTGTGTAACAAGGAGAAATCGGGACAACCGGTGTTTCAATACATGTTTTAGGAAGATCAACACAAGTAGATTTGTAGGTGCTATTACAGCCACCTTTCCTTTCTTGAAGAGTTTGTGTTGAGTTCATTTGCACCCACTGATATGGAAAATCAAGGGTGGCTTTTGGAATCTTTTTGAAACGCTCTTTTACCCCTAGCAAAGCATGGCATTTTGGGAGCCAAATTACTATTGCACCCTCATAATAGCCTTGTGCTTTGAGCACATGTTTTGGAACCCATCGAGTAACAATCCGAGGTTTAGGCTTGGAAATGATGTGCTTTTTAGGAGGTTTGGCAACTGGACTAGATGGTACAAGTTTGTACGCATCTTTGGGTAGCCACATTGATAATTCTTTCTTGCCTGGCCTTCTTTGAGCGGCAACTAGAGTAGTTGGAACATGCCAGCCGCCATGACCCTTACTTGAGTACTCATCAATTATCCACATCATTTGTTTTGAAGCTTCAAGAGCAGATTTTGAAAGTGCTTTGTGTAAGGTAGAAACACCACCCTTTTGATCAGCATCATTAGCAGATTTGAGTGTTAAATTCTCCACTGAGACTTCTTCTACATGTAGTGCTGTTGTGGAAGCATCCCTTTCCAAATTTAGATCCACAAGAAGTAAATCATCTATGGATGGCTTTGAGGACTGGGCATTGGATGGTCCAGGCATGTCCGGCTCAATGAGCCAGTCATCTCTAGACTCCCTTGCTCTGGAAAGTTCTGATAAGTCTAAGAACTCGGTTCTAGAGAGCTCCCCTAATTTGTCTACCTTTTCTGGATGGTAGGTGACTTCGTAGCGAACACCATCTCCACCCATGTACATGTTACCCTGGTCATTGACTAGAGGTGCTCTATCAAGTTCTGAGAAAATGTCTGCGATCTTAACAAGATACCGTTGTTGTGGATCCCTAAAGATCTCAGCTCCTTGAGCATTTGTGTAGACATATTGGAGTCTCACATTGAGTGTTAACCCCATGGTGTCGGCTTCAAATGGATTAAAGGATCTTGTGGGTGTTCTATTTGGGGCTACGGACTGACTATTTGACGGCCCTAGATTGTCCATGGACAATGAACTAGTTGTTCTAGAGGAAAGGGTATCGGATTGGGATTCAGAAAGGGTTTCAGCAATATCTGCCAAATTTCCTACCGATTGGGTCCCACTTTCCTGCGTAGGTACTCTAGAAGGTGCCCTAGGCCCTATGGCAGAATCTACAAGACGTCCCGACCGCAAGTGCATAAGGTCAATTTTTTTTTGGTTTTTTATGTGTTTTTGTTTTGTTTTGTTTTTTTTTTTAAATTAAAATATATATATATATATATATTTTAACCTACCTAATCACTAAATGCAACTAAAATGAGTATGTGTGGCGTAACTATCTATCCTATTTTTTTTTTTATTTAATTATGATTTTTTTAAATGATTTTATATTTTTTTATGTTTTTATTTTTTTAAATTTACACAAAAATTATGAATCACACTAAAAAAGATACTAATTATGCACAAAGTTACAAAAAACTAAAAAATGCAAGAAAATACTAATTATGCAAAAAATTTAAATGAAGAATTACAAAATATGCACAAAGGTAGACTCCTAAAAACACATAATTTATTTTTTCTTGTGTCTTCTCCTTTTGTTGTTTTTTTTTGGTTGTTTTTTTTAAACTAATAAATTTCGTGCCAAATATAAAAAATATGAATTTGCTAATTATGCATCATTTACAAAAATTCTTAAAAAAAATAAAAATAAATAAAAATAAAAAATGCACGCTACTTTAACTATGCAAAAATTTAAATAAGGAACAATGGATTCAAAAAATAAAAAATTGTTTTTTTTTCTTTCTTTCTTTCTTCTCTTCTTTTTTTTTAATTTTAATTGTTTTTCTTTTTTTTTCTTTTTTTCTTTTTTTCTCTTTTTTTATTTATATTTTTTAAAAAAAATACAAAAATCATGAAAATTAAAAATAAATAAATAAATAAATAAAATCAAAAAATCCACCAACCTTATCCACCGCTCGCCGCTCGCTTCCGGATTCGTTGCTGGCGCACCCACTCGCCCTCTTCAATGCACCGGCGCCTTCACTCTGCTGCCCGTCGTCACTCAGCTTCTTCTACGGCCGCCCACAGGTTTCCTCGCTTGCTTTCACCTCCACTTCCTCTTCTCGTCTGCCTGCCCCCACTGCTACGCCTCCTTTGTTCTTCTTCCACCACGCAACGACTCCTTTGCTTCGACGCCGCCTCCGCTTCAACTGGGACGTTAGCTGCTGTAGACGCCAACAGTCTTCTTCTTCGCTCCCAGCTGCATAGTAGGCCTTGGCTCCTTTGTCTCCTTCCTCCCAGCTGTCTTCGCTTGTCTGCTTGCGCTCCTTGCTAGCCAGCAGCCGACGGCCCTTTGCCTTCACTCCTTGCGTGCTTTTGCTACTACGCCACCTTTGGCCACGTCAGCCACACGAGACAGCCAACCTTTGCCTTCGCAGCAGCTGCTCTTTCCACCTTCACCGATACAACGCGACTGCGGCCACCTTCACCGGTACAACACGGCTGCGGCCCTTCTGCAGCTGCGGCCACATAAGCCGACGCCCCCCCCACTGCGGCGCTTCTACAGGCTGCTGCCACCGGCCAATATCTAAAAATATAGATATATATATATTTTTTTTAAGCCGCCTTCTCCTCGCTTTCAGCTGCCGTCTAACATCCTCGCTTCAACGCTTATGTAAATGTATATATAAATATATATATTACTTTGCTACTTCAACGATTATGTAAATGTATATATAAATATATATATTACTTTGCTACTTCAACGCTTATGTAAATATATATATAAATATATATATTACCTTGGTAGGCCTCCAACAGTGTATATATATATATATATATATATATATATATATTTAAAAAGTCGCCTCCAAAGATCTTGTTAGATGATGGAAGGAAATTTTCGCGTCACAAAGCCCTCCCAACCGCAAGACAAAACACAAATGTTAGTGTTTTAGTTGATTAGTGACACAAGGTATGCCAAAAAAATACAAAAACAGGAAGCAGTGAAACCTAATTAATGGCGGGATTTCTCTACCGCAATGGGGTTTTATTTTTATTTTTTTTTGCTTCTAATCAAAAAACCGAAAACACACAAAGCGCCCTTGAGATCACACACTCAATGCCCTTGCAAACTCTACTCTAATCTACCCTAATCCACGATTTTGCAATCAATGGAGTACTTAGTAAGAAGTAATGGTTAACACCCTTCACTAACTTAGGTGTGCGTTCCCCGGCAGCGGCGCCATTGTTTGGGCCATCATAGCATAGCGGAGGCTACACTCCAACCCACACACTTGTCAATCCGTGAATGCAACCCGGTTAGCGCATAGAGGCTATCCCGAATGGGAGAAGATGAGTTAACCACATACTAATGACTTCTAGTCCTACTCAATCCTTCTCAACACTCAAGCAATCAATCTAACACAATCAACACATCAATCTAGCATTATCAAAGCATCAAGATTAGGCTACACTTAAGCACAAAGATACAACTTATGCAAAGAACCTAACATGCAAAGAGCTATCACACAAGCCTCAACTACACATCAATTCATGCACAAGCTTCATCACATGCACAACTCACAAATCAAAACATCATTAAGAAATCTAGATTAGCAAGTGTGTAGACCAAAACCTCATATCATTGAAAATGTAGAGAGTAGAGAGTACAAGATTAAAGCATGAATGGAGATGGAGAGCCTTTGGAGAGCACATGAGAAGGAGCTATGGACAAGCTCTCTCTATGAGCCTCTCAACCAAATGACCAAAGAGTACTCTAGCTCTCAAATGGGCCACCTTTTATACAAAAATTCTAGAACTCCCAAAAGTTCCCATGTGGGATTATTGTCAAGCCCTCTCCCACATTCATCTACAACTTGGGATTCTTTTCAAGAACCCTAAGTGTCTTTTTTGTTGCATCCTTGTATTGATCTTGATTCGTCATGCAACAGATTCGCATCCACCTCACCATTTTTCCTACCAAGCTCTGCTTATCCACAAGAAAAAGAAAGGTGGAATGATCCACATGGAAGGTGAACTTGTTACCCAGTAAATAGTGGCAAAACAACTGAGTAGATCATGCTAAGCGCTTCCCTATGTGTGGTGTGTTAATCCCATTTTGGATTAACAAGTATGCTCCTCCAATTAAGGACATTAATAAGTGTCATGCAAAGGGACTATAAAAGTTGTACATTATGAGATATTGGCCACCCAAGGCCTTAGTTAAGTATGTTTTGGGCATCCAAATGTGAATAAGGGCCCATTGTATATAAGGCAATTTCTCATAAAATGAATAGACACAATCCCCCTTTGTGCTATATTGAGAGCTCTTCTTGGTGTCTTGAGAGAGATCGAGAGAGAGAATTCTAGCACTTGTGCCTCTTCTATGCTTGTATGTTGCATGCTTGTGTTGGAGAGTGAGAGAGAGTGATTGCCTTATGCGATGGTGTGAGCGACTCTACGGTAACAGCGGGAGGGGGAGCTTAACAAGTGAGCTTAGAGGCCTCAAGAGACTCAAGTTCGAAGCATTGGTAAGTGCCCTATGATAGTTGTGTTCTATTGCTCTTCCCTTAGGTGAATGCATTGAGTTCCCTCTTGGAGGTGTGGTATCTCCCATAACATTTTTGGCGCTGCTGTGTTGGGGAAACACCTTTGTTTCTTCCATCCTCTTGGAGTTTCAGCTCCCATTATATAAGATTCATATGTTTGCCTTTGCATTCTGGTAGTACATTGTGTAGGAAATGAATGGATAAGATTTGTGTGGAAGTGAAAAATCGTGAGAAATTAGTTGTGTTTATTGTGTAATTGTGTGGTGGAGTGGTCTTGGAAGAGAGCTTTACTAATTTTTCTAGTTAATTTTGATGTTTGCATCATCGAAATCATCAACATGCATGAGCAAGTTGGTGTTCTGTTTTTCTTTCTTTTAAAAAATTTACAAAAATCAAAAAACCAAGGAGCCATTGATTGTGTCTTGAGCTTGTACTACATTCCTTAGGCCTTGCACAATCATCTTGAAAACAGTTGGATAAGTATTTTCCACCCAAAATCACCTTAGTCGACACGAGAAGTTCCCACGTGAAACTGCAGGAAAATCGTTCATGACGTGAACCATTTTCTACAACTTCATGTCGTGAAACACTCTCGGCATCAATGCCACAATTAACGCCGTAATTCACGGGGATTACCTCACAAAAAATAGGTAGCCTTATCATGACACCTCTGACACCACAAGGTCTGACAAAATTAAGAATCGTGAATGTGTAGAAAATAGTTCATGAGGTGAACTATTTCAGAGCACTTCACGACGTGAAACATTTTCTCTCATGACGTGAACGATTTTAGAACCCTTCACGACATGAACCATTTTTAGTTCATGACGTGAACCAATTGTTTTTCACAATGTGAAACCTTTTCTCTTCATAGCATGAACGTTTTCTGTAATTTCACGCCTTAATCGATTCCAACTCACGAACCCGGGTATTGTCGGATTTAGGCCAAGAAAGTCTTGAGAACATTGAAAATCATAGCAAGGTAGCATGGAAGTCTGAGTCCAAAGCTAAAATTTTAAACACGTGAAAGTGCAAAAAATTGTTCACGACGTGAACTGTATCCTAACACTTCACACCGCTCGCTCGAGAAACTCCACCAGGCCCAATCACCCTGACAAAGTCCATGGTAGCCTCTACCACGGGTTCCTCCAACCAACGACCACCCATCGACATCCCCATGGCCTGACGGTACACCGAGTACCTCGCCCAGTGCTTCTAAGGACAATATCCATTTGGCACCTACCAAGCTGAGGCCCACATACTTCGCCTGCAAAACACCATCAATCGCCTCTAGCAAGAGAATATTGCCCTCCGAGATCGGATGGCAGATGCCAAGCGGAAGGAAGTTGAAGCCCGAGCCGCCCACTTCACTAGTTTCCTTGACTCCCTCAAAACCATAACCCTTAAAGAGAAAACCCAAATCGCCTTCCTCAATGCCCAACTCAAGGCCCATACCAAAAGTGAGCTGAGCCATCTCTGGGACCAGCTCATGGACGAGCTCCACCTGATCCTCACTAGCCAATGTAAGCAACCGGCCATCCAGCTAAAGGAAGAAGCCAACTCGGATGATAAAGGCGACACACAATCCGGAGCGCAGAGTCAAGGAAGTAAGGGGCTCCATTTCTAGGTTGGAGAAGCTTACCGCCACAAAATTTGTGAGAGCACCCTGGGAGGAGTGGATACCTTCAAAAAAGCCCTGCTGGGAGTGAAAACATCTAACTTGCACACCCAATGTACAATGGATCTACCCACAGTGTTGGTGGCGCACTCATGTATACTTTGCTGTATTCTGGAACTATTAGAAACTCTTGCCTCCATGTGGGTTGGATTCCAAAATCTATCAGTTGTGGCTCTTCCTCATTTGTGTGGATGGTGGTGTATCCACTTCTTTCTCCATCTTCTATAACAGTAGCTGATCATGTATACTTTGCTGTATTCTGGAACTATTAGAAACTCTTGCCTCCATGTGGGTTGGATTCCAAAATCTATCAGTTGTGGCTCTTCCTCATTTGTGTGGATGGTGGTGTATCCACTTCTTTCTCCATCTTCTATAACAGTAGCTGATCATGAACGTGACAAGTTGAATTTCCAGCAAGTCAACTAAAAGAACGTGACAAGTTGAATTTCCAGCAAGTCAACTAAATGAGGGTTGGCGAGCCTAGTGTGTTTTGTGACATTTGCCCACAATGTGTCAAATTTCCAGCAAGTCAGCTAAATGAGGGTTAGCGAGCCTTGTGTGTTTTGCGACCTTTGCCCACAATGTGTCGAATTTCCAGCAAGTCAGCTAAATGCGGGTTGGCGAGCCTTGTGTGTTTTGCGACATTTGCCCACAATATTCCTTCTCCTGCCCTGCAGGGAGTAATTCCTCTAAGTCGGTACGTGGGGCACGGAGAGGGTATGGAACATAATGTTACCTTGTGGGTGTGACTGCAGAGTATGCTTCTGGCATGATTTATCGAGTAGGATCAAATGGAGTAGGACTTGGAACATCAGCTTTGACTTTAAAAGTGGATTGCCTACTTGAACAAACTCCTCGTACTCTACAGCTGTCAAAGAATCCAAGATGGGCTAGGTGCCAATACCTCATTGGGGGCGAGAGTGTTAGTGGGAAAATCTAATTGTGGCGGAGAGAAGGAAGTGTAGATACAGTCATCTTGGGAAGATGTAGTAGGTGGCGCACTAGGATAAGGATTGAGAAGATTTGTAAGATTCCTCCCCAGCCCTCAAGATGTCTAGTATCTTTCCTTGTAATCAAATCCCTCTTCAGATATATAAAAGATCTTGTTTCTACCTATTTTGGCCTAGAGAGAGAAAATGTTCTAGAGAAAGGTTATTCAGATTTTAGATATTTTTGGATGGAAAAATATCTCTTCTTATTTAAATAAATTCCTTCGAAATAGAAGTTCAAAAAGATTTTCAGAAGGTGCATTTAAAAATCAATTATAATCTGTTCAAAAGGCCTTATCCTAGGGGTCCAGATTTTTTGAAAACTTTAAATTAAGGTTTTGAGGGGCCAATCAGATTCATCCAAATGTGTGGAGGAGATAAATAGAAAAAATAAAGAAAATCCCCCTAAAAATGAGTAAATAATCACATAAGATGAAGAGTGGACTAAGGACTAAAGGAAATACTAAAAAAATGAATTTTTGACACCTCAGATGTGGGGATCCCCCCTCATGAAGGAGGCGCCTATTTCACATGTGGGGATTCCCCCTCATGAAGGAGGCGCCTATTTCACATGTGTAGTGGAGTTTTAAATTCTCAAATATTGAGATATTTTATCTCTCCTCTCTCCTAAATCAAGTCTAGTTCCAAAAAGTAAGCTAAGCTGACCCAAAAATGGTCCAAAATTGACCAAACTGATCTGGAAAATTCTAGAATCAGTTTGCTTGGTTAGAAGCTCACTTTTTCCTATAAATAGAAGCCTCTCCCTTTGTTGAAGCTTAATAGTGTTTTATGCACTGTTACTCTACTCCTCCCCCCTAGAGCCAAAAACTGTGAATTTCTTTTTGTGAATTCGGGCATGGATCTGGTTGATTGACCTTGCTAGTCCTCAACGGATGAGTCCATGGCTCTTTTATATGGATCTATTGGTTGATCTTGCTATCTTCAATGGAGATTCCATCTGGTTATTTTTATGTGACTATATTGTCGGGTACTATGAGCTAGGAGCTATTGAAAAGGCCCCTGAACAGGTGGTGAGTGTTTTGGTTGCAAACAATGATGCTATAGGTACACCGATGAAGGAATGAATTGAAAATTAGGATTCAACTGGATAAATAGAGGATTATGATCAGTAACACTATGGTTTCATTAAATGATTATTTTAAAGATTGTTGAATTTGTGAAAAAGGCAAGTTCATATTGGTGGGTGTGTAAGTGGTGTGACTAGTTTCATGTTTGCATGAATATTCAGCTGCTAGGGGGCCTGGGAACTCTTTTCCCTGGTACCCGAGATAAAATCTAACCAAATTCCTAATTGGATCCCATCACTACAGTGGTTGGGCAGTTGGCTAACCCAGGCTGATGGGGTTAGGCTGGACTGATGGATCCATAAATCGAGACTCAATTTTTGTTTAGTATGATAGATGACGTAAATCCTGGATCCTGGATAAAAATTGTTCTATGGAAAAGAATCAACGGTTGTGCCTCTCAATGAGGAAAAAAGCGTTAGTCTCTATGATCCAAGTATAATCTTTTCCCTGATCTGACTATGGGACTTATGGGTTCGGTCAGATCAGTTCACTTAGTTCAGGCTTTTGATTACGTTAGAGAAAAGTTATCCTGGAGGAATTGCCTGTGCTTTTCGGGCAAGGGAAGTTTTTCCGAGTTTGTTGGTTTTGGAAGAACCCATGTATTAGTCTCTTGTCTGGATATCCGTGGGCGAGGCCTCGAGTGTGGGACCCTATCTCGCGCAAGAAGTACTACTTCCGCTACTAGCACCCCCAAATTTGTTACGCAGTGGGGTCAAGGATCTCACAACTTGGAACCACTAAATGAGCAGGTGCCCAACCCTGCCATCCTCACTACCATCCGCTTCTTCAACCTGATCATCACTCTCTTGGCTTAATTTCCTACTTGGGACCACTATAATGAAGGACAACAATGCTTCATCTTCAACATCAACAAAGGCCCCACACTCAAGAAACTATTTGGCTACTACAAGCGCATCCAGTGGATGCCAGGTATGTTAACCACACCGGTTAACATTACTCCTACCATTTTTTATCAAAGCGAGGTTACACCTCATGTAACTCATTTCTATGCAAAACCACGCTAAGCGCTTCATGTAAAAAGCTATGGGGATGACGAAGCTTACGACATGTGTAATGAAGACCATGAGCTACAAAGCCTAGGTCTAAATAGAGCTAGAGAAATATTTTTGGGCCCCCAATGGTCAATGGGCGGCTAGCCATTATAAAAAAGTAGCTCATGTATATACATAACTTAATGGAATATGAGGGCAGAGCTTCCCACTCGGGGCCTCGCCCACGAATGTCTGGGAAAGGGACTAGTTTGGTAGTTTCTCTGAAACCGAGACCGAAAAAAACTTTCCTCACCCAGGAAGCACGGGCGATTCCTCCAAGAAAATATTCTAATGAAGTCAAGAGACTTAGCTTTTTGCATTCCGATCGAACCCGCGGATCACATGGCCGGATCAAGGGAGGAACTTGTACTTGGATCATAGAGACCAATGTGGCGCAACCGTTGATTCTTTTCCATAGAACAAGGATTATCCGTGATTTACTTCAACTATCATAACTTGAATAGAATTGAATTTTCATTATAGGAATCCATCAGTCTAACCTAACCCCATCTAGTCTCATGGGTTAGCCAACCACCCAACCACTGTATTGATAGGATCCATTATGCAAATTTGGTTATGTTTTGTCCCGTGTACGAGGGAAAAGAGTTTCCAAGCCCCCTAGCCGACTCTCCTGCAAAAATTTAATAGACAGACCACTTACACACCCAATATGAAATTGCTTTTTTTCTGATTCAACTATTTCCAAAACAGATTTGCAATAAAACCAGAGTGTTTCCTTCCTAATCCTCAGTACTCCATTTCCATATCCAATTTCCAACTTTTCCACTTTCCAATCCTAAGATGCAATTTTAGTCATTCCTTCCTCAGCGTACCTATAGCATCATCAACAACCAGAACGCTTACCACCCGGCTCACTCAAGGGCCTTTTTAATAGTTCCTAGCCCATACCTAGGAGTTTAATCACATAAAAACCATATGGACTCTCAGTTGGGAATCGACAAGATCAACCAACAAGATCCGTGTAAAAGAGCCATGAACTCATCCGTTAGAAGACCAGCAAGGCCAATCAACCAGTTCCATGCCCGTGTTCAGAAAACAACTCTAACTCATTTTCTTTCCCGACGCACGTGTGGGTATCTTGGCCGACCCAGCATCGTATGGCCAGCACACTCTCTAGGCTCCTTCTCACGCAGGTCACCTAGCGCTTCACTCATAGGCCGGTCCCTCATCCACCGTACCGGAAGCTCACCATTTTAATCAAACCGAGGCTGGTCCGACCTTGCCACGCGAGACACATAGCATAATTATAAATATAATTACAATTAAATCTCTTGATTATTCTTAAATATCCATTCCTCATTTCCAAAAATGTTAGCATAACTCTCTTTCAACTTAAAATGAATTAATATGATTTTTCTTAATCATAAACAAGCTCAAAGAAATTAATCATCATTTTTAACTAGATTAAAATCATAAAATAACCTAATCTTTTTCTCTAGCTTGTCAAGCCTAGAGTTTTGTTTAAGATAAAGAGTTTATCATTAAGAACCATCCTTCTAACAAGGATCTAACCATAAAGATGATTAATCTTTCCAAAAAGAGAGTTTTACTAATAAAAACACTATAATTAAGCATAAAGATTAGTATTAGACCATTTAAACATTATGAATCATTTGAAAGCTTGGTTTCAAGAAAAAATCATTTAATTGAAAGCTTCCCAAGCATTAGAGGGGTTGGGAAGGAGATAACCATTGAGAAAGATAGAAAAACCATTGGATTAAGGCTTACCTTTGATTTTGGCTTGATTCTTTAAAGAAAGAAGTGAAGCCCACAAAGTAAGCTTTGGCCACCAAGTTGGAGAGGGTAATCTCCAAGAGAGGATGGAGAATTGTGAAGCTCCAAAGCTTCCAAAAGTAGAGGCAAAATAGAGGTTTAATAGAATTACACTAAAATGAAGATAATACTGGCATGTAATTACTCAAAGATGAAAATACAAAGGAATGAGGGTCTACTTATAGGTGAGGGAGGCCACTAACCAAGTCCAACTGGGTTCTAGAGGTTTCCAGCTTCAGTTTGATCCAGTTTGGAGACAAGATTTGTGCGAGTTTAGCTCACTTTTTGATCTAGTTTACAAGAGGAGAGATAAAAATATCTCATTTTTTGAATTAAAAATGCAAGGTAATGGTGAAAAAAAGGCACCTCCTTCATGAGCCCTTTCCCTCCTTATTGAGGTGTCAAATTTTGATTTTTTTATTTTAATAAACCTTAATTTTTAACTAATAAACCCAGTACTTGGTCAACTCTTCATCTTATGTGAGCATTAACTCATTTTTGGGGGATTTTCTTTTATTCTTTGTACTTTTGTCATCCCAACACTTGGATTAATCCTATTGGCCTTTTGGAACCTTATTTGGACCTTAATAAATTTTTTTTGAAAATGTGGACCCTTAGGCTAAGGTCTCTTATACACATATTCAATTAATTTCTAATGCACATTGGAAAATTATTTTTGAACTTCAGTTTTAGGGAAATTCATGGTAGATATTAGGAGAAACTTTGTATCTAAAAATATCTCAATTTTGTATTATCTCTCTCTAGAATATTTTCTCTCTCTAGGCCGAGGGAAAACAATGTTTTCTTGTATTCTAAATTAGGGGATGATTACAAAAACTGAAGGGGAGGTTCTTACACCTTTACATCACAAAAGCTGGAGGGAGGAATCTTATATCCTACCCCACTTAAAAAACACGAGATGTCCTCATCTCACTAGAGGATAATCTCTTAGTTCTCTTTCTTCTTCTATTACTTCCAACGTTACTGCCTTGGAAGTAGATGGCCGATTTGGGAATATCTCCCTTTGACTTCCCCTATTCTAAGGCTGAGGTCTTGCATTACTTTGCATCAAAGCTGAGGGTTGGTTAGGGAATCTTCCTCTGGGGTTTCCCTGATTTTGATTGGAAGGACCTTGATTACTCTGAAAGGAAGGAGCTGGTATCTAGAATCTTGGTCCTTGAGACTTCCTTGTCTGAAAACCTTGATCCAAAAGAAGTTGGGTAATCCATACTACAATGATCGTATCCTTCATAGCAGTTAAAGCATTTAACTTCTTTGTTCAAGGGTGGAACTTCTGAAGTTGAATTCGAGGGGATTGTGTTGCGGGAAAAGGACCTTTCTTCCATTCTAGAATTTATTGTATCCTGAGTTTGACCTTGTTGTCTCTTAGGAGGTGGAAAGTTGGAATCACCTTTCGGAGCTAGGAATCTTTTGAAAGATGATGGTGTTGGCTTCGACAAGGCCTTGACAACAAAGGCCTTGGCGAAATCCTTCGCCAATCCGCATTGCTTTAGCCATAGAAAGTGGCTTAGCATTCTTCACCAAGGTATCCAAGGGTTTGTTCATTCCCCGAATGAACCTAGACATCAATTGTTCTTTATCCAGTGGTGGCGAGTATTTGAGGAGGAGAGCGAACACCTAGTGATATTCCTCCATGGTTTGGCTTCCCTGGGTTAGCTCAAGGAATTCATTCATCTTAGTTTCTTGGAAGCCGGGAGGACAAAATCTCTTCCTGAGGTAAGCTTTGAAATAATTCCACGTTTGAGTGTTCCGATCCAAATGGTTTGTCTCACAATGGTTCCTCCACGCTACCGTGGTTGTTTCTATGATCTTCAACCTGGCAAGAGCCACCTTACTTTTTTCATTGTAACCAGTGAGACCGAAGTATTCTTCCATAGCTTCAATCCACTTCTCTACTACTTTTCTCCCAAATGCTCCCCAGGCTGAGATCTATGAAGAGCTTTGTGAAGATCTGGGTCAAGCTCTTCCTCATCGCGTCATCGAGGCTAACATTTCTACCATGCCGACCGTGATCCATGATCCTATCAATACAAAAATTCCCTGTTAAGTCCCTTCTTCTAACTTAACCAAAACGGTCAGGTGAAAAGATCACTTCAAATCTGAAAGGAGTTAAACTTTAGATCCAACTGATTTTGGGGTTCCTTAAAGTTTGGTCAACCCTCTCAGAATCCTAAGATAAAGATCCCTTCTACAAGAAGATCACTTCAAATCTACAAGGAGTTAAACTTTAGATCTAACTGATTCTGGAGTTCCTTAAAGTTTGGTCAACCCTCTCAGAATCCTGGGATAAAGATCCTTTCTACAAGAAGAAACATATAGAACTCATTATCAGAAAATATTTTATTCATATCCTTAACACAAAAATGGTCCATCAGACCAATAATTTCCAATTATCATCTGAACATTTCCCACGAAAGTTTTAGTTATATAGGTTCTCAATTTGTCATTCCTCGATTGGGTCCACTGGGTCAAAATTCAGCTTCGAACAATCGATCTCAGCACGATCCACTAATCTCATAGTGATCTACTGAAAGTCTTAATCATCTTCCAAGTTACTAACATCATCACTGGGATTTTCTCAATTCATCCTCATCATGACTTTATTCAACTTATCTATTTTCAACCAGAATTCAGAAATCATCATCTTTCAATCAGAATCCAAATCAATTCATCAATTCTCAACCAGAATTCTAAAATCATATCAACCAGCATCCAAAATCATCATCTAGGATAGCATTTTTGCTTATAACTTCAAGGTCTTAGATTCACTCATATATATTGTCAGTAAAGAGCTGTAGTTATACCCACGGTATATACGGGTAATCACGGTCCTTGGAGTTATAAGGTAAATACCATCATGTCTAGGCCTCAAGCACTCAGGGATTCCACACAATTACAGTACTTCCATCTAAAAACCCAATTCCTAATTTATGAATCCCCGTTTTGAATATCAATTCATATGAATTTCAACACACAATTACAATCTTTTCCTGGTAACTCATAGATTTTTGACATTTCTTGCTTCTTGGTTTATCAACTTTAGCCAATTCACTGTGATACCAACTGTGAGACCCCTGCCCCCTCCCTGCACCAAAATCCGGGGAGCTAGCAGTGGAAGTAGCAACCTCTTGCACCAGGGCAAAGCTTCCCACTCGGGGCCTCACCCACAAATGTCCGGGCAAGGGACTAGTCCAGCGGTTCCGAGACCGGAAAAAACTTTCCTCACCTAGGAAGCACGGGCGATTCCTCCAAGAAAATATTCTAATGTAGTCAAGAGCCTTAACTTCCCTTTTGCATTCCGACCGAACCCACGGATCACATGGCCGGATCAAGGGAGGAACTTGCACTTGGATCATAGAGACCAACGCGTTTTTTCTCGTCAAAAGGCACAGCCGTTGATTCTTTTCCATAGAACAAGGATTATCCGTGATTTATTTCAACTATCATAACTTGAACAGAATTGAATTTTAATTATAGGAATCCATCGGTCGAGCCTAACCCCATCCAGTCCCATGGGTTAGCCAACCGCCCAACCATTGTATTGATAGGATCCATTATGAAAATTTCGTTATGTTTTGTCCCGGGTACTAGGGAAAAGAGTTCTCAGGCCCCCTAGCCGGCTCTCGTGCAAAAATTCAATAGACAGACCACTTACACACCCAATATGAAATTGCCTTTTCTTTGATTCAACTATTTCCAAAACAGATTTGCAATAAAACCACAGTGTTTCCTTCCTAATCCTCAGTATTCCATTTCCAGATCCAATTTCTAACTTTTCCACTTTCCAACCCTAAGATCCAAACTTCTGTCAAAATTCCATGGAATTGGAGACCCTGTTTTCCACATAGCCAAGCATTTAAAATTCTCGACGATACAACCAAAGTCCATCTCCTTGGACTCAGCCTTGAAGGTAAGGTGATGCAATGGATCCAAACCTTGGACCCTCGGCACAAAGGCGCTTTCAAAGCAGTGAGAGAGGCCTTCATTCTTGGCTTTGCACCTTAATCATTTATCTCTCACATCAAGGTAATCTACCATCATTTGACTGAATGTCCAACTAGATTCTTAGTGATTTCGGTCAAGAGAAAACTAGGTTAATTCAAGTGGTCTATTCTTTGTATTAAAAACTGGAATTGGTCATCACGAAGTTTTTGCTTGATTCAGATCGAGAGATGGACAAGTAGTTTACTGACCGTCCCTCTCATAGTCGTGGTCTAACCAAAATCATTTGGTTTAGTTCTAGCTTTGATTCCAAGGATTTTCTTTAGATAAACATCTACTAAACTTCTAACCAAAGAAAATTCTAACTTTATGAATTTCATTCCTTCTTAACTATAATAGATTAAGAAATAGTTTTATATGAGAATATCATATTTTTATGAAAATACTCTTCTTCCATTTAATCTAATTTTGGAAAAATATCAATTTGGTGAATTATTCAAATAAATATCTGAAGATATTCTTTCTACCACTTTAATTTATTAACTCTAATTTTTTAGGTGGGATTTTGGTGAAATTCCTCTTTTGTCGCCAAAAATTAATTCAAATCTTTCTCTACTTAAATACCATAAAAATTCTTCTTTTAACTAAATACCAATATCCATCTTTTTGAATAAGCTTAAAATTCTCTTTTTATCATTTAATGATTGGATTCCAATTGTCATGGAAATTTCTCTTTTATCATAAAATAAATTTATCTAAAATTTCTTTTTAAATTAAATAAAAATATGCATTAATTTAAATATGCCAAGAATTTCACTTTTACCATTTAAATGATTGAATTGCAAATGTCATGGGAATTCCTCTTTTATCATTTAAATTTTCTCATGCATAAAAATAAATTCATCTAAAATTCTTCTTTAAATTTAAATAAAAATATCCATTAACTCAATTATGCCAAGAATTCCACTTTTACCATTTAAATGATTGAATTCCAAATGTCATGAGAACTCCTCTTTTATCATTTAAAATTTCTCATGCATAAAAATAAATTTATCTAAAATTTCTCTTAAATTTAAATAAAAATATTCATTATTTAAATATATCAAATTTTCTCTTTTTCTATTTAATTACATGGATCTCCATTATCATGGAAATTCCTCTTTTTTCATAAAAATAGAAATATTAAAAATTTCTCTTTTCTCTAATTAATTATTTATGCATAAATACTAAAAATTAGTTTTTCATGAATGTGATGAAAATCATTCTTTTAGCATAGAATGACTAATCCTAGAATATGGTAGGAAGTTCTCTTTTCACATTATGCATAAAATTGAGTTATGTATTAATTTCTAAAAAATTTACCCTATTACTAATAATTTTCAATATTTCTAGAAAGAATAAGACTTTGAATACAATTATGATAGAATAACTATCCTTAGACTTAAATCTAGTTTATGGAATTAAATCATAAGTTTACCATAATTTTATTAGCATAAAAAACTATTTTCTTAACCTCTAGCTTAACTAGCATAGAGTTTGATTTTTGAATTTAGAATTTATCAATGAGAAGCATCCATTTGAATAAAGAATTAGTCATAGGAATGACTATTCTTTTGGGAGAGAGAGAGATATACATAAAAAGCATCCTAATTAAGTAGAAAGACTAACTTTTTTGTGATTAATCATTAGAATTCTTATAGAAAGTTTGATTTGCATTGAAAACAATTAATTTGAAACTTCTCAACAAGCTTGAGAGGGGTTGAGAAGTGAAATCATTTGAGAATATAATCAAAAACCATGAAATTACTTCTTACCTCTAGATTTTGCTTGCTTATTTATCTTAGAAGG
Organism: Cibotium barometz; assembly: GCF_041138505.1. NCBI lineage: Eukaryota > Viridiplantae > Streptophyta > Polypodiopsida > Cyatheales > Cibotiaceae > Cibotium > Cibotium barometz. Next base: position 33,054,537 of record NC_141100.1, read on the forward strand.
AAGCCCCTAACCAATCAATTGGTTTAGTGTGTTGAGAAGAAAGCTCCAAGGATTTTTGAAGAGAGAGAGAAGCTCCAATCTCTCCAAAAGTAGAGAATTTTTAAGAGATAATAGAAAATATGAGTATTTTAATGTAATACTAGCATGGTATAGTTCACAGATGAGAATACAAAAGAATGAGGGTCTATTTATAGGTGAGGGAGGCCACTAACTGAGTCTAACTAAGTTTTAGAATTTTTCAGCTTCAGTTTGGCAGAATTTACACAAGATTTGGACCATTTTAGCTCCCATTTTGATCCAGTTTGATCCACGAGAGAGGAGAGATAAAAAATATCTTAATATTTTTGAATTAAAAACCCTCCCACACATGTGAAGGAGACGCCTACCTCAAAGGTCTCCCCTTCCTTACCAAGGTGTCAAAAATTCATCATTTCTCTAAAATATCTCATTTTTTTAGTAATATCTCTTAATTTTTAACTAATGAACCTTGTACTCAGTCAACTCTATCTTATGTGAGCATTTACTCCATTTTTGGGTATTTTCTTTTATTCATTGTATTTATCTCATCCCAACACTTGGATTAATCCTATTGGTCCATAGAAAACTTAACTCGACCATAATCCAAAATTTTTTAAAAATCTTGACCCTTAGGCTAAGGTCACTTATATCATTTTTAATTGATATAATGTACCTTGGAGAATTTATTTTGAATTTCTATTTCAAGGAAATATATTTTTGATATTTTTAAAATTTTTATATCCAAAAATATTTCAATATTAAATTACCTCTCTCTAGAATTTTTTATCTCTCTAGGCAAAAACAAGAAAAAAAATATTTTCTTGTATTCAAAAATAGGGAATGATTATAGGAGATAGAGGTAAAAGCTTATTCATTATTTAGGCTGAGGAGGAATCTTACATATGAAGTAATAGTGTCCAAAGCTACAACTTGGACAGGCGCGCGTAATACTGCAACCAGAGTATTTATGGTGATTCCTGCTTCAAGACCGTGTGGTAGCAAGTTAGGATGAAGTCCTAAGTGATGTACTTCATGGATATATTATGAGAGTAGTCATTGTAATAGCATTAGGCCTCTTATGAGTCTAAAGTGCCCGGCCGGCCATAGTTTAAGTGAGTGAACACTTATGGCCATGTATATAAGTGAATTTCTCTCATAATACAACATACTCTCTCATCGTGCAATTGAGTCTTGCTCTTGATAACCTCTCTCTCTAATGCATGCTAGTGAGTGTGTGTGAGTGAAGTGAGGTGAGAGAGGAGAGCACAAGAGCGTGTGGTAGCAAGTTAGGATGAAGTCCTAAGTGATATACTTCATGGATATATTATGAGAGTAGTCATTGTAATAGCATTAGGCCTCTTATGAGCCTAACGTCCGACCGGCCATAGTTTAAGTAAGTGTGAACACTTATGGCCTTGTATATAAGTGAATTTCTCTCATAATATAATATACTCTCCCATTGTACAATTGAGTCTTGCTACTCTTGCTAATACTCTTGCTAATATATCTCCCTAATGCATGCTAGTGGAGTGTGTGTGTGAGTGAAGTGAGGTGAGAGGAGGGACGAGGACCCGTAGTGCAATGTGGCGATGTGACAACGCTCGCAGGAGACATGGTGGAATTGCTTCTCAAGGAGTTGTAGAGCTTGGAGACCTCAAGGGTTATGAGCTCAGCCATTGGAAAGATCCTCACAACAGTTGCAGTTCACCAGGTAATCTTTTTTTGGATATGTTTCAAGGAGGGGGTTAGGGTGAGCCATAACACCAAGCCTTACTAGTGGCACCACCCCCCAGCTAACTACTCACACATAGTGCCACGGCGACCTTCTCGGGTGCCCCTCTTTCCAATCCAACCATTGCCTCTCCAGGTAAACCCCATTGCTCATGGAAAGATTCAAGCTAGGTCCATTGCTCAACCCCTAGAGCCCATGCACTCTGCCACCCCTGAGGCACCCATCACCCATCATCTCCCTTTGCAGGTGCCTCATATGGAACCTAAACCAATTGTGCACACCATAGGTGCACCCGCCGAGAAACCACCTCTTCAATGTTTTCTCTGCCAAGGACCCCATAGAGTGGCTGAATGCCCTAAAAATAAACGTCTGCTTGTGACACCACAATGTCACAGTTGTGGAATTGACCATTACTTCAAAGATTTCCCTTTGCAATCACTTTCTCACTCCACAATCGAAGGCATGCCATCTCTTAACGTGTTGAGCGTTCAACATGGGAAGATATCCACTATCCCATTGAATGTTGTCACACGATTTGCAGGCCAAGCTAAAGATAGCCACGTCCTAAAAGAAATAATTCTCTAAGCACATTGGCCAAGGTGACAATCAGGTGAGCATCCGCACTAGCAAAACAAAGAACACACCATCATCCTCTGGGAGCAATGATCATGCCAAAATGTCACTCTCCCAAAAACTCACCAAACGGCAAAAATGTCTAGCCGCATATCCCATTGCCATCCTTGAGAAGCAATGTCTTCATCATTGGTACAGCACTACCAGATTGATGCCACTCACTATCAAATCAATTGGCGTAAAGAAATGACCACCATGGAAATCAACGACAAAAAGGTCACCGTCCTCTTATGTCACGAGGAGGAAATCATCCACACACCCTCACCCTTGACAATCAATGTTGGGTGCCCAAGAATCTTCTTGGAGCTCAGGGGTTCTATGATGGCTACACAAAACTATGGATTCCCAAACGGTCATCTCTGAAACCCAAGCACAAGAAGCCAACTAAGCCAACAAAAACGAACCCTAAGCCAAAGCTTCAACGTTGGCTAGTCCTTGATCGCATGTTATGCACAAAGTTAATATGAAGGACACACTCACCTTTGGTTACCCAAGAACACTGCCTATGCTCATCCACCACAACAACTCCCAAGAAGCTGTGAGACAAAAGGCCCCATGGCTAAAAGTTAGGCAACCCCAAGTACAGCGAAGCCAACAATGCTAGGTGCCCTCCAACGTGCTCAAAGCACAAGGCTTCCATACAGGAAACACACACCTGTGGCTCCCAAAGCCACAAACAAAAGCCTATCCTCAGCTTTAACACCCTACTCCTAGATCAAAGCCTCGTCGACCAAACACCCAGAATCACAGACCTTCATAACTCGGCAACGTTGGGAGCCCAAAACGTCTCTTGGACGCCCAACGCTTCAATGATGGAAATTCCATCATTTGGCTCCCTCGACATGACCCTCAGTAGTTCCCCCAAACCACACCAACCAAGCCAATACCTGTCCAATTGACGAAGATGGTTTGGTGACCAACAGGCAAGGAAGTCCCCCCTTCCTCAACTAAATCCTATGGACTTGCCCACACCCAGCCCATGGGCACTCAAAAGTTCAATTCGTCCAGCTCTCTCCCCCCATGAAGCCTCGTCTCCCCACATGACACTCCACCTTGCCCCTCGACTTCATCTCACCAAACAAGGGGCAGTGCTACAAATATCAAAGCTTATCTAACCACTCAAAGATAAAATCAAGGGTAAGCTCATAAATCTAGCCAAATGGTTTACTCGGTACAAAACCCTCTTCAGGGGTGTGTAAGCACATGTATAAAGAAAAAAAGTCTCTAGGTGATTTAGAATATCTAGGTGATCATGGGCACACCTTTTGCCCTCGTTCCATGCACAACACTTGAAATTCTCACCAGGCTTTGTTCTATGCACACACACCACAGAAAGCTTCATCATCGATAGCCATCCAGGTACATCTCTGGATGGGGGACCATGGTGGGCGTAAGCCTGGTCAATGGTACAATCCATCGTGTGGATTTTCTTAATGACCCCCGCTTCACCCGAATAACTGTGCGCTTCATGCCTAATCCATCTTATCCCATAAATTTTTTTTATGCTCAACATCGTTGGATCCTCGCACCACTCCTCTCCTACCAACACAAGATTCTAGTTCTATGAGCTACTACAATGAAAGAAGAAGACAACCCACAAAAAGAAAAACAGAGAACACCGCAACCCAATAACTCAACATCCATGGAAGCCAAGATTCCCATCACTGTGTCTTAACAAAGATGCTAAAGCTTCATGAACATCGCCATCAACATATAGCATCTCGGAGCATAAGCAGTCTCCATGCGAGTTGCCTCCTTGTCCCTCTAGAATTCCCCCCTCGTCACTTGCTTACTAACACCATTATTTTACTAACTCTTCCTTCATCATACCACCTACCACTTGGATACTAGTCATTATTTCGTGCTAGTCTACTTATTCACATACTTGTACTCCTCTAAAGAGGATGTCCTGCAACCGCAAAGGTGACAGAAAAGAAAAACAAAATAAAAAGTACTACTGGGTACATACAAGAAAGCAAGTTCATAAGAGCCCCATCAGACTAGCTAGATACTTAATCGCAAGTACTCCACTAACTTCTTTCCATCTTACTAACTCCCCCACCTCCGCTCATTTTCGGAGAGATAGGAGAACCAAACAAGTGCGACACTTCCCAATGTGCCTCGACAATCTCTTACTGATCACGAGGACGTGATCGAGTTTAGGAAGGGGGGTATGCTAACCACATATTGGTTAACATATTCCAAACGACTACTATGTCCGCACACTTATGTAATGGGCACTGGCACTATATTGTAAGTCCTGTCGTTTGATGAGGGAAATTCCCTAAAGACGCTCCCAAGTATTGAGCTTCGAAAGACAGACAAGAGGATCTTGGTCAGTTGGTCAAACCATAGAACAAAGCCTTATAACTATGTTTTGGGCACCTCGGGTCACTTACTCCCAAGCGCCTAGTGGGAAAAGGTTTGGAACTATAAAAGTCAATTTCTCTTATTTGTAACTCATTCTCCCATTTGTGCAATAGAAGTGGAGTGTTATCTCTCCCTCTCTCTTGCAACTCTAATCTAGCATGTGTGATGTGCTTAGGGTTAGGGTTTGGGAGTGATTAGTTACTCACTTGTTCCCTCTTGCTTCTTCTCTCCCACACTTGCTTGCGTGATTAGGCTACCAATGTGATTGTCTTCCACGGAGATCCCACATGATCTTTGCGAGAGAGGTTGTACCACCCGTTGGATTAGAGCAACCACCTCGGTGTGATGACATGAGTGGGAGAGAAGGGCAGTGACGAGTAGCTAACAGTGGAGCTCTTGAGCCTAACTGGAGCTCGGCAGATCAAAAACTTTCCATGACACGTTAGGATGAGATTTTTAATAGAGAGAGCCAAGGTGTTTTGGTGAAGTCTCTTTAAGATAGCTGGCTATACTGAAGTTTGTTTTATTTTGAGAAGAAGGTGACACAAGATTTGTTTAAGGAGATTTGCGTCTGCCTAGAGCACCAGAGGTTGCATAGGTGGTAGAGGGTCTTGTAGGAGATGGGTTCCCTAGGATCTCTGAAGCTACAACTTTGTTGTAACTTGGACCAGCTCTCAAAGCCTTACTCAACAATCCTCTGGGAACTCTGAGGAAGCTCGGCAAACAATGTTTTTTTACTAGGGTCAGCATCCAGAACTTGAATCAGAATACAGTTAGCATCTGACGAGTTTGTGTCAGTTGGGAGAGTTTCTGGTCAGCTGCTGCTCTGGTAGTCAGCTAAAGTCAGTTGAAGGGTTCTAAGGGAAGATCAGGGCCATTGGAGGTCAGAGTTGACCTGAGAAGGTGTCTCGCAGAGTCAATTGTACAGTTTGAAGAGTTTGGAGAGTATTTTGATATCCGCCCCTAGGTCAACTGAAGATCAGGGGACGTTAGCTGGGTGGATTGGTACTCACATTTGGTGTTTGTGTTGAGTTGTGGTGCTAGGTGGTGGTTCCCTCCTCACGATGGTGTGTTTGGATGAGCTATAGAGGCACGTCTCCCCAACACATCGTCTTTACCATGGAACAACCCAGTTTCAGTACTTCTCTGTTTGGATGAGGAATAGGAGAGGTAAGGAGCCAATGTTAGGGACAACCTCATCACAAAGGGATCCACAAAAGCATTCACATAACGTGTCCTCGACCATGTAGTGAGCTTATAGCCTCAAAGCCACGGCGAGACAGAGGACTAATGCCATTGGAAACTATACAACCCAACCCCATAGGATAACAATTTCTATACCCTAAAACAGAGGGTCTTGTGCATGTTGTATGTAAAAGGGGATGCTCTGCACAATCTCATAGACAAAACACACACACAAGCTTAGAGAGCAACATAGACGATAGATGGAATGTATCACTTAAATTATGAGAATGTGGAGTACAACGTACTAGTAGCCCTTGGAGGGCTAACGTGGTTAATAACACACTAAGGGTGTGTTCTCACGGGAAAAAAGCCCTAGTCAATACAGGGTAAAAAGTGCTCGTGATCAGCTCTGTTCACACCTCAACTTCCTGAAGGTAGAAGGCTAACAAACCCCCATGAAGTGAATGGCATGTAGCAGACTACCCTGGTATAGAGGTAATAAGTTGAGAGCTTGTCGAAAAGCTTCAAACTTTTTCCTAGAAATAGGTCAAGGCCATCTCTCTAGCATGGAGCCGTTCCCTGACATAATGATTATGCACATCAATGTGCTTTGTCCATGCATGTAATACTAGATTTTGCACAATTGCTAATGCGCTTTGATTATCAGTGTAAAGGGTGGTAGTAGACTATTGTCCGATACCAGGATCAGCCAAAAGACGGCGAAGCCAGACATATTCCATAGTAGCCTGTGAATGTTGTCTTGTATTCAACTTCACAGCTAGATTTGGCTACTATTCGGGACTGCTTCTTTGCTGAGCCATGAGATGCATGAGCTGCCAAGAAGGAAACATTATCCATTGGTTGACACTCTTGTGTCGGAATATCCTGCCTAGTCGCACTGTTTGTGTAGGCAAACAAGCATAAAGAAGACTCATTGCTGTAAAACAATGCATAGTGTTGAGTGCCTTGGAGATAGTGGAAGACACGTTTCACTACCTGCTACCAATGCGAGTTCCAGGACAATGCATAAATCTGCTCAATTGTGGCACTGCATAATGAACATCTAGACCGGTATTGCACAAATATATAAGGCACCTAATAGCTTGTTGATGGGTGGCTACATCATAAGGCTCAAAAGAATCCTCAATTGATAGGCGGAGACCAGGTTCCATAGGAGTAGAAATTGGTTTTGCAATCTGTCATTTGAATGCATCTTCTTTGAGATAGCATGATGCCCCTCTCAGTTCAGAACAAAGTGGATACCCAAATAATAATGCAGAAGAGCCATATCAGAAACATCAAATGTATTTTGCAGGTCAGCGAGACGATGAAAGCTACAATGTACCCCTTGTCAGGGCCTATCACAAAAAAAAGCAGATCATCCACATAAAGATTGAGGATAAGGAGATGATCCCTTTCCATGTAGACATAAAGAGTGCTTTCAGTGGGGCTATTTTGAAACAGGCAAGAGAGTAAGTATGCAGTGTATTTTCTAACACCAAGAGAGTAAGTATGCATGTATTTTATGATACCAAGCACGAGGAGCCTGCTTAAGGCCATATAGTGCTTTGCGTAATCTGTATACCTGATTCTTTGTACCCTACTGAACAAAGCTATGTGACATAAAGCTCTTCCTACATATCACCATTCAGAAATGTAGTTTTAACATCCAAGTGATGCACTTTCCAACCTTTATGCACAACTAATGCAACCAGAGTCCGAATGGTCATCATGGTCAATGCCTTCCAGGGCATAACCCTTGGTGAGTAGTTGATCCTTATATCGATCAACGAAGCTGTCAGGCTTCCATTTCAGCTTAATCGGTGCCTATAGCACATTCGCCGACAGCACAGCAGGTAGATCACATAACTCCCATGTATCATTTTTTACAATGGAATTCAATTCGGAACGCATGGCTGAAACCCAATTGTTATCCTCCAAAGCATCAAAGTGAGAAATCGGTTCCTCATTCAATGCAGTACAACAAGGGCTATGTCAACAAAATGATATACATGTCTAGAGGTAGCTCCTATCCTTCCTGGGCAAAGGTTCACTCAGCTTGCTATCAATAGCCAGAGCCAACGCGAAATTGGCTGAGAGTGACAAACATCCTCTTCAATTAATGCATCACCCAAGGCATCCAAATTAAAGGGTTGCTGAGCAATAGGGTTATTCATCACATGAACTAGTTAATTTGTTGATGAGCCATAGCAGTAGGTGGCTAAGTCGAAGCCAAGGTGGGCTTAGAGGAGTCAACACCACTACCAAACAAAGGCAGCAATGTATCAAATACATCCGGAGCAGCAAATTGATGGTTGTAGTCGACAAGAAAGCATGGGTTGAGATGAAAATTCATCAAAGGTAACATCTCTGGATACAATTAGCTTTTGAGTGGATGGAACATACATCCGATATCCTTTCCTTTTATTGTTATACCCCATGAAAATACATTTCAAAGCCTTTGCTTCAAGATTATGTTTGTGCTGTGTTGGTACTTGCACATAAGCTAGACAACCAAATACATGCACATGAGGAATGACTAGAATTCTGCCATTCCAAGCTTCCTAAGCTGTCATAGATTTCAAAGCTTTAATTGGACAGTGGTTCAATACATAATTGGCACACATGACCGCTTCAAGCCAAAATCTAGAAGGCAGATCCTTGCTTTTGAGCATACACTTGGCCATTTCCATGAGTGTCCTATTCCGACGTTCATCTACACCATTCTATTGTGGTGTATAATTAGAAGTACATTGATGAGAAATGCCAGGGGATAACATGAAAGTAGTAAACTCAATTGACAAATATACCCCCTTTGTTGGTACACAATGTTAGCAAATTATGATTGCAAGCATTTTTAGTAAGAGGAAGAAACTGACAAAAAACTGAGAAGGCATCTGACTTGACTTTCAGACCATAAACCCAGTAGAAGAGTGTATGGTCATCAATAAAAGTATAGATGTCCAACGAAAGAGGGAGCCCGTATTATAGGACCACACAGATCATTATGAACCAACTGCTGCTGGCAATGGGCGAGTAGCACGGATAGTGCCATCTTTTGGAAAGGATTGACGATGCATCTTTCCCAGTAGACACCCCTCGCATACATGCTTGTGGGGGAGTTGCATAGGTGGCAGCTCATGAACCATAGCTTGACATTGTAACCGCGGCGGGAAGAGATGGAAAATTAAGATGACCTAACCGAGCATGCCAAATCTCATTGTCATGTTGAATCTGTGGCATGGAAATAGTCAAGGCATTGCATGAGGATCAATACTCCTATCATACATGTCAAGCCTATACATCAACAATGATCATAAAACTAAATCTTCAAGCCAGCCTTGGCAAGTGCTGAGACAAAAATGAGATTTTTGTGGATTCCGAGTACATACAAGGTGTCAGCAAAGAGTATAAGGATCCCTAGAGCATGAAGTCAATTCCACATTGCCAATGCCTTTGATGGCATAGGATGCATTATGAGAGCACACAAAATTGTTCCTCTTGATGGAGCATCGTGCAAAGTAGAAAACAACTTCTTGCATGAAGTCATGTGTTTAGTGGGGCATCGGAATCAAAGTACTAGTTAGCATTTGACAAGGACAAACAAGAGGCAAGCAGATCGTTGCATGTTACTATTAGTGCATAGCCATCATGTGCAAAATTGGGTTCCTCTGCATTGTCACTTGTAGTGGCAGCAAGTCGTTGTGCTGCTTCTTTTTCTCTCTCCTGCATCTGATAGTCTTCTAAAACATGACCAGGTTTCCAACAGTAATTGCATCTCTTCTTCTTCCTTAGTTGGCTTCTTGGGTTTTTGGGTTATCTGACTGGGCTAGTGCTTGGCCCATTGTGGCGAAGTGATAACTGCTGAAGATAGGAAATCGAAGACAAAAAAATAGACTTTTGAATGTAGAAAGCAACTAAGGCAATACTTGCTGACACAATTAAATGAGCTAAGAAAGCAAAATCAACTAACGCAAGAGTCAAATGCTCAAGAAGAATGCTATAAAGCTGACAGTTTAAAAGTTGATGGATGCAGAAGTCCAATGTCAAACAAAAGCTGAATGACTGAACAACAAAACTAAGGGTAGTACGAGCTGAAAAACTCTAATGTAATCTGAGTAAAGTGCTAGTGTGGAGGTGTGCCTTCAATGTATGATAGTATTAAGATAAATGAAACCAATGTACAATAGAAAGTAGAAACCCTATATCTAAGAGATTGTGTAGATCAAGATCTTAATCGAAACGTGCAACAGTGCCGATGTGATAAAGAGTACCAGAAGCGGTGAACAGAATAAGAGCTCCATAACCCTTGCTGCTCTAAAACTTACACACCGGGACAATGTTTGGCAATGAAAAGCTATTGGCTAAGAAGCCAAACTCTAAACCCTAGGCACTCTCTTCATCAAGACAACACTACTCTGATACCAATGTTGGATGTGAACGAAGATGCTTTGCATAGATTCATAGACAAAACACACACACAAGCTTAGATAGCAATAGAGACGATAGCTAGAATGTACTCACTTAGATTTATGAGCATGTGGAGTACAACATACTAGTAGCCCTTGGAGGTATAACATCGCTAATAACACACTAAGGGTGTGTTCTCTTGGGGAAAAAACCCATGTAAGTATAGGGTAAAAAGTGACCGTGATTAGCCCTATTCACACTTGAACTTCCTGGAGGCAAAAGGCTAACTTTGCACCCACCTCCTTATGTTCCACTATCATAGGAATACACAGAAGACATGCTAAGGATGGCATTTGAAATGGGAATGGGGAGCGTGAGTGGCAAAGATAGCACCTAGAAGCTCTGAGTTGGGTAAAACCAAACCAATCAACATCTCAAGGACGATGATCAAATTTGATGGAGTTAGAGATCCCATTTAGTATATCTAGAGAAGTTCGATCAAATTTGTGATGCCATGGGATGGATTGCTGATTTCACCAAGATCTACTCATTTGGACTTTGCCTTGAAGGTAAAGCACACTAGTGGTTTAGGTCACTAAACTAGCTTGAAAAGGCCATCCTATGAGGTCTTGAGACACACTTTCATTGTGGGATTCTCGCTCATGGATTCTTGCCTAGTAGTGGAGCCAAATGGAGCATTGTGCAAATTGATAAATTTATGATCGATCTTAAGAGCAAGAGTATTCATGACCATCTCTTAGGCACTACCTGGAAGACAAGGATGTAGAAGTCATCTGAACCAAAAGAGATAGAGAACACATCATCCAAAGCCTCATCATCGACCAAGGGTGCCCAACAAACACACTAGTTAGAGTCCTAGTCATCAAGGACATGTTGCCATATATATAGGCAGTGATGTGTGTGAACACACTTAGGACCGCCAAGGTACTTTTTCCCTCTTTAAGAGGTTTTTTCCCCCAGCTTGTATATATGCCCATCATTCTAGGGCTAACTTATCATTTGTACATTGACACAATCTAATACATTGTGTGTTGTGTGCATTCTTGCTTCTTCTTCTCCAAGCTTTATGTGCTTTCCTGCAACCCTAATTCTAACAATTGGTATCAGAGCAGGCATCGGCTCCTAGGGCTACGTCGTCGGCACCCTCCGACTCACGTTCTTAGATTGAGGTGAGCTTCTCTCACGAGCGCTTGTAGGTCCCTTTCGGGCTCCGTTTTTGCATTACAAGTTCTGCACAGGTATTTTCGTCATTTTTTGTAGAAATTTTGACAGTGCAGTTTTCTGCAAAACAGGCATACGTATTTTATTGTGGACCGTGCTACATAGCACGAGTTGTTCTCTGTTCAGTCTTTGCTTCATTACAGGTAGCTTTTGCATCAGTTTCAGTCAGTGGCCATGGCTGATAACAGCAATGATGTATTTCGCATGTTGTCTGCTGATGACAAATTGGATGGAGACAGCAACTACCCACTTTAGGCATACATGATGCAGCATGTTTTGGTTGCAAAAGGAGTGTGGAACATTGTGCAGGGTATGGATGTACGTCCAGGTTCTGTGTGGTGGATGTAGGATCTGTTGAGGATGTTGCACGTTCTAGCAGCTCTACTATTGCTGCTGTTTTACCCACTATTGAACAAGCTCGTTGGGATGGTAAAGATGCGCAGGCTCATGCCTTGATTGCACTTTCTGTCAAACGTAACATCACCCCACATATTCGTTCAGCTACAACAGCAAAACAAGCTTGGGATATTCTAGCTGGTTCGTATGCAGATCGTAATAACGAGGCAAAAATCTCTTACCTGCGTAAAGAGCTAGAATCGAAGATTATGCAAGAAGATGATGACATGAATGTTTTTCTTGCTGAGATTAAAGATCTCAAGGAACAGTTGATTTCTGCAGGTGAGATTATTCCTTATCATTCTCTTGTGCAGAATGTTCTTGATGCTTTACCTGAGTCATATCAGACTTTTGCTTCCACGTGGAGACTTGTTACTCAGGACAGACCTGATGTTGTCAAGTATGATACTTTAGTCAATAAGCTCTTGCAAGAAGCGCAGTCCAGGCAAAACAGGGCTAGGCAGCGTGCAGTTGATCAGGCATTTGTTGCTGCCCAGAAGAAGTGGTAAGGCAGCCCCTTCCACTGTTTCTTCTCCTATTAGTAGGTTTGCAACTTCTTCTCCTTCCACAGGTAGCAACAATAGGTCTGAGAAAGATCTTGATAAAGGCAAGAAAAAAATGAGGTGCAACTATTATAAGGCAACTGATCATGTCATTAAGAATTGCCCTAAGCTAAAGGCTAAAGAGGCAAAGAAGAAAGAGTCAAATGCAACCACAATAGTGGATGCTTCTACAAATGCAGATTCTACAAATGTTGTGCAGGATACAGAATGGGCGTTTAGCGTGTATTGCCAGTATGACCCATCTATACATGATGCATGTTTGGCAGTTTCTGTTGACTCTGATGTTTGGTATTTTGACAGTGGTGCTACAAAGCACATTACCTCGCATCGTGATATGTTCACTTGTCTTGAGGCTGTCCCTAATGGGAATACTGTCACATGTGCCAATAATGCTTCTTACCCAGTGAAGGGCATTGGTAAAATTATGCTTACTGCTGCAAATGGCAGCGCTTTCACGCGATGAGCTCAAGCAAGTGAAAGTTAAGAGGCCTAAGTGGTCCAGTGAAGGGCATTGGTAAAATTATGCTTACTGCTGCAAATGGCAGCGCTTTCACGCGATGAGGCCTAAGTGGTCCATATGGTTAACCAATTCACCAACGAGTGACATTGCCCTTGTCCACAAAACATGAAGCTATCGAAATCCTCACAGGTTCCCAAGATGAGTACAACCTCATATTGAGCAAAGAAACCTTGATAGATGAGGCACGTGCCAAAATTCATCAAATGCAAACCGTTGCATCCGGATGATAGCCCATCGGAAGGGTGGGACCAAAGAAAGCTAGGCATGCTTTTCTCATGGGTTGCAAACCTTGGCACATTCGCAATCTCTCATGGATACCCTTACCTTGGATAATACCCCATTGGAAGGGTGGGACCAAAGAAAGCTGGACATGCTTCTCTCGCGGGCTACAAACCTTGACACATGCCAAAATTCATCAAATGTAGACCTTGCCTCGGATGATACCCCATTACAAGGGTGGGACCAAAGGAAACTAGACATGCTTCTCTCATAAGGCTATAGACCTCGGCACATTACCACAACTATATGAGTAGATCTCCCATGGATCCTATATTTGCTTTTATTCAACATCTTTTTATCGGATCTTATTTCCACCACCACCTCCCACACCATTTTAGCCCACATCAATGTTACACATCAACCCACCCTCATCACCCTATTCTTAACTCAGCCATGATAAACCATAAAACCCTCGAAAGTTTCACCTTTTGCAAGCTTTGTAGCATGCCCAATGATCAATACAACGTGCTGGAGCATCCTGTGACTATATCATATAGTCTACTCTTACTTTAACCAAGCCCCCGCCATTGGCCAAGCCACCATTCATACAATCCATGTGGCTTATCCCCCACTATAGGACATCTCCGTGCATGAGGCACAAGAGGCCTTTGCTTTTTTCAAAAGCTATACGCCTCAAGCCAAGGAGGATGACCTCGACAAGTTTCTCACAAGGAACCCAAGGCGAGCACAAGTCTTCTGGTGAAGAAGCCCTGTAAGAAGCTGATCAATCCCCCTTATCGATGGACAATTTAGACAACAAAGAAAACCCCCTAGAGAAAAACCCAACCACTCCCCAATTGACCCAACTTCACCTTCAACTCCCACCCATAACCCTTCCGTTAAGCAATCTGTAACTTGTCCCATGGATGGCCCTTCCTCTGTGACCGCTCAACCCATAAGCCTCAACCCTCTCCAATTGACCCAACTTCAACTTCAACTCCCACCCATAACCCTTTCGTTAAGCAATCTGTAACCTGTCCCATGGATGGCCCTTCCTCGTCACCGCTCAACCCATAAGCCTCAACCTTCTCAACCAACTAAACCCCATGAGCCCTCCATTCTGAAAGAATGTGCACAAGTAGAAGCAAATAAACATGAGAGAAAGATTGCAAGAAAGAACAAGAGCTTTATTAGCTTGAGGTTACAGAGTACAAGAGCCGGCAACTAGGGCAATGTAAGATGATTGAATGAATAAAAGAGAGCAACTCTTATATACTTGTGCATGAACCAGGTTGGTTGTAGAAACAGGCCAACATGACCTCCACGATAACATAATAAGATGCAATATTTTAACACCCCCTCTGCATCTTGAAGTGTGCAAAAAAGTCAAAAAATTGATGATGAAGGTGCGACCATGGACACCTCAGCATGGCCAGTACTGAGTATACCTTGGAAAATGCACATGTCCAAATTTAATATAAGAGAGCTTTTGAAAGGCCCCTTTCTTGCCCACAAGCCGTTTCTGGAAGACAGCATGCGGGGGAACGTCCTTAGGATCAAAGCAAGACACCAGTCATGTTCTCTCCAATTTGTAAGGCCTTGGGAGAGCTGGGGTTATCACTAGACGGGTTTGTGTCAGTGTCCTGTGACTTGTCTTTGACCTTCTTTTAAGACTTTCCCTTGTCCTTGGCTTTGCCTTTGTCCTTTGACTGACAATCCTTTGACAGGTGGCCTTTCTTCCCACACTTGTAACACCGATTCCGAACTTTCTTCTGCACCGTTTTGCGAGTGCCTGATCAAGTCCAACAGACAATGAAACTTTCAACTTCCCCTATGAAACTAGGATGGATTCCTCTTCCAAGAGTACACAGATCATCAAACTCGAGGGAACGTGTTGCGATTTGAACCCGCAAAGCTTGGGAAACCATGTCATAATTTGCAAGCCTGATGAGGTGAGCAGCTAATTGAGAGGAGGTCACGGCAATACCCATTGCCACTAATTGGTCATGAATTACCTTAACCTTCATCCCACAAACGACTGCATGGAAGTCCTTGCTGTAAACTCCATAGAAAAGAGCTGACCCAATAGGTTGACAGACCGCATTGTAGAGTCCCGTGCATATGGATCTGTCAGCTCTCCAAACAAAAGCAGCACAATCCAATGTTTGCACGGCGAGGGAGACTTCGGGTGAGATGCCTCATACAAGTGCAGAGTGAGCTTTTGAGTCTTGATTCTCCCCAATTGAAAGTTCTGCGAGAAAGGCATCCTCCTAGCCCTGAGTTCACTTCTTAGAGCTGTTAGGGCATTCGAGCTTTCGTTCATGGCCCTGAACAATCTCCCAATGTCCCTTGTGTGTGAACCAGACCTTCATCTGTAGCTTCCAGTGATCATAGTTTGAACCATTGAGCTTGTCCTCCTTGTTTGTGCAAGGGGGGACCATGTCTGCCTCAAAGAAGCTGTCTCAAACAACCTCTGTAGCTAAGCAATCCATGTGCTCTCTCAAGCACCTTTCCACAAGATCCAACTAGAGACTAGTAGCCCCCTCTGAAGATGCAAGCTGAACAACAAGCAAAAGAAACCACCAAGAACCTCCTACCGGAAGGGGGAGGGGATCTTGGAGGGAGAAGAAATGATGTCACTTATTGCAAAAACATCCTTTAAAAACCTACCACAAAATTGATGCCCTTACTAAATTTACAATGAGAACTCCTCCACTTGCCTCTGTAGAAAATAACACAGCTTGGGGGCTGGCCAACAGCAATAGGAGGGCTTGTAGATCAAAAAACACAATGAAGAAAATGCAACCACTTGAAATATCTACAACCAGGAGAATCTAGGGAAGCAACAAACGCAAGACATAGTTGAAGGAGAGAGACAGAGAGCAGATTTTTGAGCAACAACCGAAGGCTAAGCATATGATACCATGAAAGAATGTGCACAAGCAGAAGCAAATAAACATGAGAGAAAGATTGCAAGCAAGAACAAGAGCTTTATTCGCTTGAGGTTACAGAGTACAAGAGCCAGCAAATTGGGCAATGTAAGATAAATGAATGAATAAAAGAGAGCAACTCTTATATTCTTGTGCATGAACCAAGTCGACTGTAGAAACAAGCCGATAGGAACTCCACGACAGCATAATAAGATGCAATATTTTAACACATTCTTATAACATTCCATGAGGGATCGGACTCAATGGGGAATCGCCCGCCACAATAGCATACTACGAAGCTAGTGAGAAGATGGGACCCAAGGGTGTCCTTGCTTGTCCATGAACGTCAGCTCATATCACCACCCACCGTACAAGATCTCAAGCAACTTCCATACTCACTTGGATATACCCCTTTTGACACGGTCGAAATCTGTGTCATGACCGGACACATGGATTCCATATTTGCACAATGGATAATCGACCAACCGTGGCACTTTGTTGACCTTGAAGTACTAGTTGTCGTGCAGGTCACATAAGAGTGGCGAGAATACATGGACGCACCTAGAGAAATCTGCATTGATCCCAAGTTCATGCTAATCAAAAGGAAGTGGCCTTGGCACAAGTACCTACAATTGGAAGAAACTTCCGAACTTTCATTGGTGGACGGTGCCCAAAAATCTTCCTTAACCCTCCTCCAAATTCCTTCTAAATATCAGCATGCAATGCCCCCCTTCTCTCTCACTCACACACACAAAGAGACTAACTTAACTGGATTGACATCTTATGACAGACTTGTCATGTTACATATTGCTGATTCTGGCTGTTTTGTGACCCAGCTTAAATCTTGGTATTTACATATGTTCCTCTCTTCAGCATGGTAGTTCATGGAAGCACACCACAATTCGGTCTATATTATGGGTTCTCACAATTAAGCCACAGTTAAATATGCAATACCTCTAGTAAACAAAAGAAAGCTTTGCAGAAATGTCATTCAAGAGGAGGAGAACTTCTGTAGCAGGTACATAGGTTAAGCTGCTAGATCCATGTGAACCACAGATGCAACACAAGCCATGCAGATCAACAATTGATTGAGATACAAAAATACAAGCCTTGCTTCCAAAAGTTAAAACCACAAATTATTCAATATACATTTATAGTAGTATAATTAATATAAAACTTGACTTAGCTTGCAATCATCATGAAGTATACCCTTTACTTACACACCATATCTCCATCCACTCCGAAATTCACCCCCGCCATTGAGCTTATCCAGCTCAACCAACCATCGAGGACCTAACAGCTCAACAATTTTTGAATTGGCTAAACTTCCAGCCTTCACAGCTTTGAAGCCAGGAATTGCCTCTACTAAAGCAATTGTAGTTGCTACCGCCTCTTCATCGTCACCAGCAACAAAGGTATGATGCGGCTTCTCCACGTTAGGGAGCTCTTCAAGAAGTTTCTGCACAAAAGAAGGTGATAATTATGCCAGGTACAACGTTTTATCTAGGCGACATAAACTGCACACTCTCATTTCATGAAGATGATATCGTAATGAGGATGATAATGATGGCCTGATTGATGGATTATATAATGATGATGATGATGTCAGTTTGATGGATGCCTGTAGTAGAGAATCCATGTTGAGTGTGAGAAAGGTGTGCACTCCACTCATGTCATCAATAAACAAATATTGATAACTACACGCCAGTTCTAACAGAACAGTAAACACTTAAGTTGCATTGGCCTAAACAATAATCTAAATGATTAACACCAAACAGGCTGATCACATTTACATGATGTGGATGAGGGGAATGATGGTGATGATCAGGACAACAACGTTGATGATGCATTTAGCACAATTATGCATGGTAATGGAGCTCTACATATAGCAAAGTCATGCAACATAAAAAAAAGAAATTCAGCTAGCTAAATTTTGAGAGAGAGAGAGAGAGAGAGAGAGAGAGAGAGAGAGGCCCCTAAAACAGCCATTATCAAGACAGGCTTTACCTATGCTAGAAACAAGGAAAAAGAATTCTAACCAAAAAAAAAAACATCATGAGCACAGAAACCTCTCAATTGACCGTCATACCCAGAAGGTGAATCCTAGATTAGATTAATGCAATTTCTTGTTTTTTTTCAACAGGAAAAAATTGGAATGCAAGCCGGAAACTTACCCAGAAAGTGGACTTGAAAGCCGTGGTCCATCTGGCTGGAACTCCTAGGGCCTTTTGGTTAAGCAAAACAGAGGAGGTTTGGCCCCATTGGGTCTCATCAAAGAAGTACATGACATTCGTGACATCGATGATGATTTTGTTCTCGAGGTGTGGAGCTAGGGATCGCAGGAGAGCCTCACGGTCTTGAAGGGGCCCCTGTAAAATGTTAATCTTAGGGTTGGTGTAGAAGACTGGTTAGGGTTAGGGTTTTAAGAACTAGGGCTAATCCAAATACTCAGAAACATGGCATGAACTGAGCTTACACTTGGGCTCCACACGATGACGTTGGCCCATGCAGCCGCTTCTGCGTTGGAGCCGCCTTTGACGTGGGCGGCAGAGGGCGATGCCTGGGCGATAAGCTTGGAGGCATCGAGGCCCTTGGCGGCGTCCCTCGAGCCCACGAAGACAGATATCCCAGCGTCCGCCAGGCGCCCAGCCAGCGGCCTGCCGACACTTCCCGTGCCCGGTATGAAAGCCACCTTCAACAGCGCTATGTCCACCGCAGCCGCCGCCATGGCTCACTCAAGAACATGAGTGCTTCCCGGCGGATCATATAAAGCCTAGCTCGGCCATTAAAAGAATTATTTTCCAGATGTTGGAACTTACACGCAAAGATTGCCATTAAAAGAATTATTTTCCAGACGTTGGAACTTACACGCAAAGGTCGCCATTAAAAGAATTATTTTCCAGATGTTGGAACTCCCTTCGCGGGTTTTAGCGAGTCCCATGCCTCTATGGAATTCTAGCCTTGCCTCTTTCGACCCGCAGATGATCTCCTCACAATCAACCTAATTAATTAATTTAAAAACGTTTGCCCCCCATATTTAAATGTGTTTTGAATATTATTTAATGGACTTGATTGCATATCTATGCCTTCTTTTGAAGCTGCTAGTGTTTATAATATATGCATTATAAAGTGACACTCCTAGCCTTGGTACATTTTAATTTCAAGGATCTATACATCAATTAATTTTATAGCTAACGTCTATCACCCCATCAATTTCAAGGCAAGCCAAAATCCTTTCAATCTTAGGCTTGAAAATTACGCTAGCATGTGATTTTCCCTCACCTTGAGCAAAACCTTCTTTTGTAAATGGGTGTTTGCAACTTGTTAATAAATCTTCAAATAGTGATAAATTGTTGTAGAAAAAAATATAGAAACTAGAAATACACAATCAATGCAGTATACATGAAAGTATAGTTATATGTATGTATATATATATATATATCTTTCATGTGGGTTGAGAGTTGGCATGCTTCTTCTCTAGAAATTACTAGACCAAGGAACATACCCTTCATTGGAAGAATATATGCAATTTGTGTTCAATGCTATGCAATATGTAATTTTAGAAATGAAAATTTAATTTGAGCACTTTGATAATGAGCACATGATGTTAGCTCGCAATGGAGTTGAACTCACACACACAATGCTCAATGAGAAGAACACAAGGGTGTAGAGTGTGAGAGAGAATGGCTAGCTCAAAGGGAAGATAGATGAAGCTCTCTGCTTTGCAAGTACAAAGGGTGCCTTAAGCAAAACAACCTTTTGTAAATGGGTGTTTGCAACTTGTTAAATAGATCTTCAAATAGTGACAAATTGTTGTAGAAAAAAATATAGAAACTAGAAATACGCAATCAATGCAGTATACATGAAAGTATAGTTATATGTATATATATATCTTTCATATGGGTTGAGAGTTGGCATGCTTCTTCTCCAAAAATTACTAGACCAAGGAACACACCCTTCATTGGAAGAATATATGCAATTTGTGTTCAATGCTGTGCAATATGTAATTTTAGAACTGAAAATTTAATTTGAGTACTTTGGTAATGAGCACATGAAGTTAGCTCGCAATGGAGTTGAACTCACACACACATGAAGTTAGCTCGCAATGGAGTTGAACTCACACACACAATGCTCAATGAGAAGAACACAAGGGTGTAGAGTGTGAGAGAGAATGGCTAGCTCAAAGGGGAGATATATGAAGCTCTCTGCTTTGCAAGTACAAAAAGGAGAAGGAATAAATGAGCAGTAACTCTAAATAATGGATGACGTTGCTTATATACTAGCTACTGCTAATGTGTCCTATTCACACGTGGATGGCCATACAAAAAAACCCAATGGGACAAAAGTGATCATGCCATTAGTACATACATGATATCACTATAGTACTACCATAAATATCTTTAAAAAAACCCATGTAGTATAAATGTGAGGTTTGTAGAGATTGCAGATTAGTCTCCGAAAGGGAGGAGGCTCAAAGCCTTTTGCAAAAGACCTTGAGTAGAGGTGTCTGAAGGGACACAAAGATCCTCCATCAATTTTCTCAACCATAAGCATTCAACTATTACAGTGAATGCTCTTCTATATTTAGGTTCATAGGATGGGGATGCTTCTACTTAGCTAGGAGATGTATGAGTTGCCCAAAAAGAAGCAGTTTCCAAATGTGGCCTACCATGTATCTTTATCACCTGTCACTTAGAATTAGAGGAGGGTTGCAATTCTAAATCACCCCACTTGGCATAAAACAATCCAAGATCTTGTGTGCCTCGTAACTATCTAAAGTTGTATTTAAATGCTACCAATGCTTAGTGCTTGGGCAATGCATAAACTTTGAAAGTTGTGACACACCAAACTATATGTCTAGCTATGAGTTACACAAATATATGAGGCATCCAACAATTTGATCTTGAGGAATGGTTCTATGGAATCCTATAGAATGAGCTTTACACTAGGTTCCATTAGTGTAGAGATTGGTTTGCAAGCTTTCATATGGAAAGTTTTGAGCAGTGCCTCGACATACTTAGACTGCTTACCATCATTTTGCTGTATAAAAACTTACATATCCAAGTAGTAGTTCAAAAGACCAAAGTTGTAATCAAATCCTCATTGGTTTCTATTAACAACATGTCATCAACCTAGAGGATGACAACAAGCAAATCCTGCTTGTCCTTTTTGACATATAAAGTGCTTTCTTTAGGACTATTTTGAAATCCTTGTCTAGCCAAATAGGTATGAATCTTTTGGTACCAAGTCCTGGGGGCTTGTTTCAAACCCTATAAAGCTCTCTTAAGCTTGCATACCTTCTATTCCTGATCGGGTTAGGCATATCTAGTTGGTTGACTCACATAAACTTCTTCCTACAAATAGCCATTCAAGAATGTTATTTTGATTTATACACTTTCCATCCATGGTGGGCTGCCAAAACAATAACAAGTTTGATAGTGGTCATATGAGAAGTGGAGGCAAAATTTTCATCATAATCAATCCCTGTGCATAATCTTTTGTAATAAGTATCGCCTTAATCGTGTCCACACAGATCCATTAACCTTTCTCTTGACTTTGTAAACCCACTTAGTACCAATTGATCTAGTACCACTATTAGCTCACAATGGCACTTAACTCACACACACACAATGCTCGATGAGAGAAAAACACAAGGGTGTAGAGTGTGAGAGAGAATGGCTAGCTCAAAGGCAAGAGATCATCACACTCATACCTATACCATCACCATCACTCGTTGGTGTGCCTTCCCCTGAGGAGCTAGACGAAGAATCCTCTTCATCACTATCCACAAAGACGTTTTTTTCTTCCATGTGTACACCTAAAGCTAAGACTCCTTGGGTTCGCTATCGTGTTAGCACACTCGAGGGAGTGCTACCAAGCGCAGAGTTATTGAAGCAAGGGATCTTCTCTTGTAAAATAGAAATGGTTAACTTTCTCAAGTAGCCTACTTTTGTGAAAGTAAAGTCATCCACCAAAATATCTACCTCATCAAGTGGTAGTACACTAGTGCTAGCAGTGTTCTTTCCCCTCTTGCGCTTGCCCTTTCCTTTTGTTGTATTTACCATTTCCAAGCTATACTTTCCCTCAAATGCCTTTGCATGTGTTGCACTGTTAGTGACAATGTATGCTCACCAATTTCATCTTTGTTGATAGTAGCTATTATCTTGCCAATCCAAAACAGATGTTTTAAAGCATTAGCCTTAGCTAGGGTAGCAACAAGGGTACCCTTCTTTATGTCTTGTGGATCACCACTCCACATCTCTTGAATTCTTTTTCACCTTTCTTTCGATCGTCTGGCTCTTATGTACATCTCTCTTGCTTCCCCATGAATAAGTTTATCAATCTCTTGGAATTGGTGCTGCAAAATAAGTGGTTTTTTCAGCAATAGTTGGCCACTAAAAAGAACTAGCTAGATTCCATGAGTTATTGATATTCCTTTCAAGTATTTCTTTTTGTTGTTCAAAGAACGTGTCCCACCATTTTACATCTTGCTCTCCTGCACACTGCTTTGCCTTCTCGATTAATCGATCTTCTCTCTATAATGCACCTTTGAAAGTCCATAGCACGACCTACCTTGCTTAACTCCTTTGCTTCCTTTAAACTTTCCAAGGGTGCCATTTTTGAAGCTTGCATAACCATGTCTAGAATAAATTTGAGAACTTTAAGGCCGCCTGAAGGAAGCCACTTTGAATCAGTAGAGAATCTTTCCATACAATAAAGTTTGTCCCCTTTCTTCTACAGGTTTAATCCGAAAGGCATGCTCATAACTTAGATCATTCAACTGCTCCAAGCACCTCCTTTTTTCTATCCTTGGCCCATTAACAAAAAACTTGAAATACATTGTCTCCTTCAAATGCTCTACCATTAGCTTTGGTGTGTAATCTTTCTCTATAAGTGTCATCATTGTTGGAAAAGTAAATGCATTGTGGCAAGATATTTTTTTTGAAAACGTGCTAAACATCTTGATCACTGTGGTCATGAGTGTGACCCACAAGTAAAAAATTCACTTTGACTTTCTTAAACACCCCTAAGGAAACCAACATGCTTAGGTATCCAAGAACTATTTGATTCTTATACTCTCTTGCAACGTTATCTAGCTATAAATATAATATGCTTGGCAATGCACCTTCCCAAGTAGATATCACATGATGAATGATTGTGACGGTTAGATTTAGATCATTATGGGTGAACTTGAGCATTGTATACAAGGCAACCAACCAAAATGCTTTTGCACAAGTGTGTCTTCTGTAATGTTGTTAGGTAGCCTAGCAAAGGTGAGGCAAGCAAATTTTTTTCTGGTCCATTCCATCACTAACTAGCCCAAGATACTTTTCTGGAGATGCAAAACACATTCCTTTATGGTCCATTGCCTTCCTTCTTTCATTTTCTTGCTCTTTCCTGTGAATTCTCAAAGCATCCTTGACTATCCTTAGCTCATCTGGCTCACTTACAACCTTTCTTCTTGTTTTTTGCTTTGCACACCCATTCAAACTTTTCGTGGGATAGTCACATTGGCAAAGAAGGTTTTCCAAAGCCTGGTAAAATAAGAGTAGCTTGTATACTGCTCTTGTTTAGTTGTCATAGCATCTCTATACAATGAGAATACCTCTAACCTTGTAAAATTATGAGATAAGTTAAACCTTCCTGTCGGCATACATTTTGCATGATACTTAAAATAACAATGAAGCCATGTTAAAGCATTTTGCCCCATTGGACTTATGGATAATAAAGGATCTAACGGCTTTGGTCTACCCCATTTTTTGGTCTTGCACACTTCACCCTCTCAAGCCATACATTTCCAAGACTCAAAGCAACCTTAAAGGCTGTCCTACGAACCAAATCAAAGCCAAGGCTATATTCAAATTTTCCTCGAAACAAGGTATTAGCAGACCACTAAGAAGTGCATCTTTCTCTCCACTGCTCATGTCAAAATAGCACGTTCGTGCCTTTAACTTTTGCAACCCAAACTGTGCTAGACATTGTTGATTGCAAAATTATGTTTTCCTTAATTGTTTATCTGCACACAAGAATGCTTTTTGCTTCAACCCATGGTAGGTCTTACCTCGATACATTGGAGATGATGTCAACTGCTCAATGTATCCAAGGCATCATGTTCATCACTACCATCATTTGTTGCTTGTTGTGGTGTGGAGGCTTTACTTGGAGAAGCAAAGTAAGGACTCCTTCTTGTGCTCGTAGCTTCATATGATGTAAAAGATAAGCCTGGTGATTGCCCATGGCTTGGAGTGTCCACTTCTCTATCTCTATTTTTAGTTTTTTTAATCCTAAGAGACAAGGAATAGGATGAGAATGAGAGACCCTTTGAATGTGATGCGGTGGTAGGGGATTAGCTCCCACCCACTTGTGTAAGGAAAATGACCAATGAAATATCTCTCCTCATGTCTTTCTCCTTGGCTAACAAATGGAAAATGAGAACCTAATAGCCCATGTGGCCATCATATAGAAATTCATTAAACTTAATACATAATTAAGGTGGCACTTGATTAAGAAACCCTAGAATTAAAACACTAAATAACTACTATTTTTGGAACTATGAGGCTACATAAGAAGTTGAGAGGCTCATTTGGTCACCTCGCATTGTGAGAGAGAGATATATAAAGAAAGAGAGAGAGCACTATTTGGGCACACAAGAAGCAAAGCAACAAGGAGAGCAAATCGCACTTTCAAGTCCAACCATGGCAAGGTACACAACGTCTTGATCCTTAGAAAGATTCTATAAAGATTCCTTTTGCTTCTTATTACTTAAAAGCTTTATTTGTGGGGGTAACATAACATTCTTAATATTTGTGTGAACCTATAGGATGTTTTAACTTAGATGTTAGGAAAAACTATTATAGAATGTACTTATATCTATTGATGAACAAAATTTTAATAACAACAACTAGTTTGAAATAAATCTTAAAAGATAAATAAATTTTCTAAAGTATTTTTCTTCAAAGAAAGTTCACACAAAGAATGGACATAGTTTTAGTGTTTTTTATATATTAGGAGAGTAGCACACAATTTTTAAAAATTATCTGTGTACACAAAGTTGATACATTGCATGAACTTTGGCATAGCATCTTGATGCTGTGCATCGAGTTGATACACACAACATCAAGTTGAATTTGTTTGTGTATGCAAAGTTGATGCAATGTATCAACTTTAAAAAAAATTATTTATGTATAAAAGTTAATGCATTGCATTAGTTGATGTTTTGTATATCAAGTTTCTGTATAAACAGTTGATGTTTTGTATATCAAGTTTCTGTATAAACAGTTGATGTTTTGTATCACGTTGATGCACAACATCAAGGTGGCTTGGCAAAGTTGATGCACTATATCAACTTTAAGAAGATGCACAACATCAAGGTGGCTTCGCAAACTTGATGCAATGTATCAACTTTAAGAAGATGCACAACATTGAGGTGACCAGGCAAAGTTGATGCAATGTATCAACTTTAAGAAGATGCACAACATTGAGGTGACCAGGCAAAGTTGATGCACTGTATCAATTTTAAGAAGTTTTGTTTATTAATGCAAAGTTAATGCATTTCATCAACTTTGTTAAGAAAACAATGTATACAAAGTTGATGCATTGTATCAAATTTTCCACGCAAATTTGATGTTTTGTATTGAGTTGATTACAGAACATCAAGTTTATGTAGCAAAGTTGATGCAGTGTATCAACTTTAAGAAATTTTGTTTGTGTGTACAAAGATGTTGCATTCCATCAACTTTGCCACATAAACTTGATTTTGTGCATCAACATGATGCACAATATCTGCTTTGTGTGGCAAAGTTGGTACAATGCATCAATTTTGCATACACAAACAAAGTTTTTAAAAGTGGATGCATTGCATTAACTTTTCCACATAGACTTAATGCTATGGAAAAAATTGATGACATGCATCCACTTTTGAAAACCTTTTTATGTATACAAAGTTGGTGCATTGCATCAACAACAAAGTTGATGCACCGTTTCAACTTTTTCACACAAACTTGATGCACAACATCAAAAGTTGATGTAGTGCATCAACTTTAAAAACCATTATGCATCGAGTTGATGCACAACATCAAAAGTTGATGTAGTGCATCAACTTTAAAAACCATTATGCAAAGTTGTATAAATGTTTTCATCCAAACTTGATGTTATGCACAACATCAAGTTTCTGTGGAGAAGTTGATGCAATGCAAGAACTCTTTATTTTTTAGGGACTTCATATGAGATGGTTTTTGATTAAGCTAGCACAATGTTAGTTAGGCTACATGTATGTGCCGTTAGTTATTTCTAAACCTAACCATAGAAGAGCTATATCTAGAGACATTGTCACCTCGCATAGTTAGACCAACAACTTATAGGCACTCGATAGGGTGCATAGCCAGGGGGGTGAAGGGGGGGGGCATGCCCCCCTTCTTAGGGGGCCTTCTTTTGAAGATGCTAATGTTTATAATAAATGCATTACAAAGTGGCAGTCCTAACCTTGGTAGATTTTGATTTCAAGGATCTATACATCAATCAATTTTACAGCTAACGTCTATCACCCCATCAATTTCAAGGCAAAATCCTTTCAAACTTCGGCTTGAAAATTACGCTAGCATGTGATTTTTCCTCGCCTTAAGCAAAACCTTCTTTTGTAAATGGGTGTTTGCACCTTGTTAAATAGATCTTCAAATAGTGACAAATTGTTATAGAAATAAATATAGAAACTAGAAATACATAATCAATGCAGTATACATGAAAGTATAGTTATATGTATGTATGTATGTATGTATGTATATATATATATATATATATATCTTTCATGTGGGTGGAGAGTTGGTATGCTTCTTCTCCAAAAATTACTAGACTAAGGAACATACCCTTCATTGGAAGAATATATGCAATTTGTGTTCAATGCTATGCAATATGTCATTTTAGAAATGATAATTTAATTTGAGCATCCTTGTCTAGCCAAACATGTATGAATCTTTTGGTACCAAGTCCTGGGGGCTTGTTTCAAACCCTATAAAGCTCTCTTAAGCTTGCATACCTTCTATTCTTGATTGAGTTAGGCATATCCAGTTGGTTGACTCACATAAACTTCTTCCTACAAAAAATGGAACAAAAAAAAAAAGACATGGTTTTGCTTACTTTTTGAGATTACAACTTAAAATCTAACAATAAGTATTAAAAATATACCAAAATAGAGACCATTTGTCATTAACATTTTCAATCAAAAAAGGTAATTAATACAACTCTAAAAAAGGAGCTATTTTCTAGACATACAACTCATGGCATAGTTATGGCTCCTCATCATCACTGCTACCTATACCCCATCACCATCACTCATTGGTGTGCCTTCCCTTGAGGAGGTAGACGAGACATCCTCTTCATCACTATCCACAAAGACATTGTTTTCTTCTATGTGTACACCTGAAGCTCAGACTCCTTGGGTTTGCTGTCGTGTTAGCACACCTAAGGATGTGCTACCAAGCTCAAAGTTATTGAAGCAAGGGATCTTCTCTTGTAAAATAGAAATGTTTAACTTTCTCAAGTAGCCTGCTTTTGTGAGAGTGAATTCATACACCAAAATATCTACCTCATCAAGTGGTAGTACACTAGTGCTAGCAGTGTTCTTCCACTCTTGCGCTTGCCCTTTCCTTTTGTTATATTTACCATTTCCAAGCTATAATTTCCCTCAAATGTATTTGCATCATGAGTTGTTCTCATCCAGTGCACTATTAGTGGAAATGTATGCTCACGAATATCATCTTTATTGATAGTAGCTATTACCTTGCCAATCCAAAACGGTTTTTTTAAAGCATCATCCTCAGCTAGAATAGCAACAAGGGTACCCTCCTTTATGTCTTGTGGATCACCACTCCACATCTCTTGAATTATTTTTCACCTTTCTTTCGATCGTCTGGCTCCTATGTACATCTCTCTTGCTTCCCCATGAATAAGTCTATCGATCTCTGTTGGAATTGGTGCTGCAAAATAAGTGGTTTTTTCAGCAATAGTTGGCCATTGAAAAGAACTAGCTAGATTCCATGAGTTATTGATATTCCTTTCAAGTATTTCTTCTTGTTGTTCAAAGAACGTGTCCCACCATTTTACATCTTGCTCTCCTGCATACTACTTTGCCTTCTCGATTTAGCAATCTTCTCTTTGTAATGCACCTTTGAAAGTCCATAGCAGCACGACCTACCTTGCTTGCCTCCTTTGCTTCCTTTAAGCTTTCCAAGGGTGCCATTTTTGAAGCTTGCATAACCATGTCTGGAATAAATTTGAGAACTTTAAGGCCACCTGAAGGAAGCCACTCTGCATCAGTAGAGAAAATCTTTCTATACAATAAAGTTTGTCCACTTTATTCTACAGGTTTAATCAGAAAGGCATGCTGATAACTTAGATCATTCAATTGCTCTAAGCACCTCCTTTTTTCTATCCTTGGCCCATTAACAAAAAACTTGAAGTCCATTGTATCCTTTAAATGCTCCACCATGGGCTTTGGTGTGTAAGCTTTCTCTATAAGTGTCATCATGGTCGGCAAAGAAAATGCATTGTGGCGAGATAATTTATTTGAAAACATGCTAAACATTTGATCAATGTCGTCATGATGAGTGTGACCCACAAGTAGAAAATTCACTTTCACTTTCTTAAACACCCTTAAGGAAACCAACATGCTTAGGTATCCAAGAACTATTTGATTCTTATTCTCTCTTGCAGTGTTATCTAGCTGTAAATATAATATGCTTGGCAATGCACCTTCCCAATTAGATACCACATGATGAATGATTGTGACGTTTAGATTTGGATCATTATGGATATTTGGATATATGAAAAAAACCCTTGGGTGAACTTGAGAGTTGTATACAAGGCAACCAACCAAATGTATTTGCACAAGTGTGTCTTCTATAATGTCCTTAGGTAGCCTAGCAATGTGAGGCAAGCAAGTTTTTTTCTAGTCCATTCCATCACTAACTAGCCCAAGATACTTTTTTGGAGATGCAAAACACATTCCTTTATGGTCCATTGCCTTCCTTCTTTCATTTTCTTGCTCTTTCCTGTGAATTCTCAAAGCATCCTTGATTATCCTTAGCTCATCTGGATCACTTGCAACCTTTCTTCTTGTTTTTAGCTTTGCACACACAATGCACACACCCATTCGAACTTTTCGTGGGATAGTCACGTTGGCAAAGAAGGTTTTCCAAAGCCTGGTAAAATAAGAGTAGCTTGTATACTACTGTTGTTTAGTTGTCATAGCATCTCTATACAATGAGAATACCTCTGACCTTGTAAAATTGTCAGATAAGTTAAACCTTCCTGTTGGTCGGCATACATTCTGCATGATACTTAAAATAGCAATGAAGCCATGTTAAAGCATTTTGCCCCGTTGGACCTATGGATAATAAAGGATCTAACGGCTTCGGTTTGCCCCATTTTTTGGTCCTGCACTTCACCCTATCAAGCCGTGGTGGAGGCTTTACTTGGAGAAGCAAAGTAAGGACTCCTTCTTGTGCTCGTAGCTTCATATGTCGTAAAAGATAAGCCTGGTTATTTCCCATGGCTTGGAGTGTCCACTTCTCTATCTCTATTTTTAAAATTTTTAACCCTAGGAGACAAGGAATAGGATGAGAATGAGACACCCGTTGAATGTGATGCACGGTGGTAGGGGATGAGCTCCCACCCACTTGTGTAGGGAAATGACCAACGTAATGTCTATCCTCATGTCTTTCTCCTTGGCTAACAAATGAGAAATGAGAACCTAATAGCCCATGTGGCTATTAGGGAAATGACCAACGTAATGTCTATCCTCATGTCTTTCTCCTTGGCTAACAAATGAGAAATGAGAACCTAATAGCCCATGTGGCTATCATATAGAAAGTCATTAAACTTAATACATAATTATGGTAGCACTTGATTAAGAAACCCTATAATTAAAACACTAAATAACTACTATTTTTGGAACTATGAGGCTACATAAGAAGTTGAGAGGCTCATTTGGTCACCTCGCATTGTGAGAGAGAGAGATATAAAGAAAGAGAGAGAGCACTATTTGGGCACACAAGAAGCAAAGCAAAAGCAAAGCAACAAGGAGAGCAAATCGCACTTTCAAGTCCAACCATGGCAAGGTACACAAAATCTTGATCCTTAGAAAGATTCTATAAAGATTCCTTTTTCTTCTTATTACTTAAAAGCTTAATTTGTTGGTAACGTAACATTCTTAATATTTGTTTGAACCTATAGGATGTTTTAACTTAGATGTTAGAAAAAACTATTATAGAATGTATTTATATCTATCGATGAACAAAATTTTAATAATAACAACTAGTTTGAAATAAATCTTAAAAGATAAATAAAGTTTCTAAAGTATTTTTCTTAAATGAAAGTTCACACAAAGAATGGGCACAATTTTAGTGTTTTTTATATATTAGGAGAGTAGCACACAATTTTTAAAAATTATTTGTGTACACGAAGTTGATACATTGCATGAACTTTGGCATAGAATCTTGATGGTGTGCATCGAGTTGATACACACAACATCAAGTTGAATTTGTTTGTGTATGCAAAGTTGATACAATGTATCAACTTAAAAAAAACTTGTTTCTATAAAAAAGTTAATGCATTGCATCACTTGATGTTTTGTATCAAGTTTTTGTACAAACACTTGATGTTTTGTATCAAGTTGATGCATAATATCAAGGTGGCTTGGCACAATTGATGCAATGTATCAACTTTAAGAAGATGCACAACATTAAGATGGCTTCGCAAACTTGCTACGATGTATCAACTTTACGAAGATGGACAGTATTAAGGTGACCTCGCAAAGTTGATGCAATGCATCAATTTTAAGAAATTGTGTTTATTAATGCAAAGTTAATGCATTTCATCAACTTTGTTAAGAAAACAATGTATGCAAAGTTCATGCATTGTATCAATTTTTCCACGCAAATGTGATGTTTTGCATTGGGTTGATATAGAATATCAAGTTTATGTAGTAAAGGTGATGCAGTGTATCAACTTTAAGAAATTTTGTTTGTATGTACAAAGATGTTACATTCCATAAACTTTGCCACATAAGCTTGATTTTGTGCATCAACGTGATGCACAATATCTAGTTTGTATGGCAAAGTTGATATTGTGCATCAACGTGATGCACAATATCTAGTTTGTATGGCAAAGTTGATGCAATGCATCAATTTTGCATACACAAACAAAGTTTTTAAAAGTTCATGCATTGCATTGCATCAACTTTTCCACATAGACTTGGCGCTATGCCATCGAGTTGATACACAACATGTAGTTGGTGTGGAAAAATTGATGACATGCATCCACTTTTGAAAACTTTTTTGTGTATACAAAGTTGGTGCATTGCATCAACAAAGCCAACAAAGTTGATGCACCATATCAACTTTTTTACACAAACTTGATGTTATGCATCGAGTTGACGGAAAACATCAAAAGTTGATGTAGTGCATCAACTTTAGAAACCATTATGCAAAGTTGTTTAAACTTTTTCACACAAACTTGATGTTATGCATCGAGTTGATGTACAACATCAAGTTGTATGTGTAAGTATTTCTAAACCTAACCATAGAAGAGCTATATCTGGAGGCACTGTCACCTCGCACAGTTAGACCAACAACTTATAGGCACTCGATAGGGGGTCCACCCCCCGGCCCGAAGGGCCGTTATAGTAAAACCTCATTGGTTTTTTCCACCTGCCCGATAGTGTAATTAGTACTCATATAGTGTAATTAGTACTCATATAGTGACTGGCAAGCCCAAAAAAGCATGCATAGTGGCTGTGTGAGATAATTATTGTTTTAGGTCTAAAAAGCATAGTTTATTACATAAAATTGATGCACTGTATGAATTTCTCCATGCAAACTCGATGTTATGCATCGAGTTTACCACAAACTCGATGCATGACATCGAGTTTGTGTGGACAAAAATAGTGAGCATGATATAATAATTCAAAAGTCTCTTTTTTTAATTATTAAAATCTCCCTAAAAGCACTTCAGCCCAAAAAACCATTACTTTCTCCTTTGACACTTTATCGATTGCGCATATCTTCTTGCTATCCCTTTTTCTACACTGCAGGTAATATTTTTGCTTGATTTTATGCTACGCCGCTTCTCTACGTTTTCTATACCACACTGTGACTTACTAAAACTTATTAACACAAATATGGTGGATAGAAGAGAAGGTGTCCTTCATCTAAGGTGATATCTTCTTCTCCATTCAAACTTTTTCAGTTTTTCTTTTATTTGATTCCATTATAATGCATCCAATTCCCCATGAACTCGATGCAGTGCATCGAGTTTGCACATAAACTGAAGGTTGAGAACAATCTACACTTAATCTTCTCCTAAAAGGATTTATCTCTACCGTGCATCTCGACAATTATTTTTATTGCTTCTCCTCTGTCCTCTATGATCTGGCAACCATATCGATGTGTTGCATCAAAATCTAGGCCCACAAGTTCATCCGTTCTCATCTCTCCCTTTGGTTTTCCATACCACTTTACAACAATGCAAGTCCTCTTTCAATGTTCTCTTGCTTGTTGTCTTTTTTCTACAAAAATTAGTTTATTTCTTAATTCATTCTTAAATTCTTTTTTTAGTCATATAGAAGTAGAATAATTTTTGTTGTACTTTTAATGTCTTCTGATTTTCTTTTCTTGTCTTATAGAAGCTTTTTTTGCTCTATTTCCTGCATATTTTTGTTTTCATCTGCTTGTGATAGCCTTGTTGTTGCTCACTTTAATGGTTAGCTCCACCTTATTGATTTTTATTGGATTTGATTGATTGAACCAAATAATAATTATTTTGCTAAATCTATTTCCTTTTATCTATAAAGTAGGGTGACGAGATGAAGAAGTCCTCTAAGAGGCCCGCCTTTGAGGCTCCAGAATTTTATTCACCTCCTTCAAATACAAGCTACAAAGAAGGCAAGAAAGGAGCGTTCTAAAAAAACTGCAAAGGAAGCCTAAGCTGCTACTTTACTTGGGAAAAGATCCCTCTTCCAACAAGTGGAGGCTTTACAACAACATGAGAAGAGAGATGGTGTTGCAGGTGTCAAGCATACCAACACAATGTTGGATGATATTGCAGAGAAAGAAGTACAAACTCAAATTGGACCAGGTTTTGGGACCATTGCCACTTTTCCTCCCCGGGGTATTGCGAGACGACTGAAGCCTTCACCCAAAAGAGATTTTTAGCTTCAGCACTATCCTTTGTTGAAGAAGAGGATGAACCTATGTTTGTTCTAATGAGATCTAGGATAAAGATAACAACTTATTATGTACCCCCCAGGAAGAACTCATAGTTTATAAATGCACCAAAAGATAGGACTAGGTACATCAATTAAAACTCTTGCTTATCTTCAACATGAGTGGAGTCTTTCTGGGGTAAATGGTGGCCTTTTTTTCATCATTGCTAGGCACTCTGGCAAGGGTAATCTTCTCAAAGGTAAAAAGTCTTGTGGCAAAGTGTTAAAGGTGGATTATACCGGGGAAGAGAGAGATGATGTTGTTTCTTTTATTGTTGATGATACAAACAACATTAGAGAGTTTCTAGTGAGCCAAAATAATCTTCAAGTGGGTCTTTGTGGTCCTAAGCAACTAACTTGTACGCATTGGAAAAAAACGACAATTTGTTAGTGAGCTTAGGACCTTTCTTGACTCCAACTGCTACAACCTCTAATGCTGCTAGCTTAGAGGTCACCCCTCAAGAGCCTCCAAGGTCTTCTGCACTTGACTCTCATGGGAAAGGAGGGAAACAGAGAGAAGTTAAAAGGACTTCTATTTTTATACGATCTCGAGATGAGAGGACATCACATAAAAGCATCAATTTGTCAAGCGAGGAGGATTTTGTATCTTCAGATGACAATGAGGAGCTTGACATCATCACTCCTGGTGGTGAGCTTGGCATAGGTGCACTCCCAACTCAACAAAATAAAATAAGGGAGATAATTAAACAACAGAAAATTGTGCTCAATGGTAGGATTTTAAACTTGCCAATGGAAAAGATACATTGACCACCTGTTGATACACCATATGGTAGAAGATCAATGGAGATTAGAGAACCTCACATAGTACATGTCAATAATCTTAAGAAGAAAATGAAGGTAAATCCCCATGCCACAGTGGTTCCATTTATTGTTTTGGTAGACCCCCAAGATTGTCCTAATAAAAATAGCTTTAAAATGGCAGAATGCCAGAATTATAACTATTATGTCATTGGGGGCTCACACTCTACTGAAGCTAGGAGGGAACTATTAAAGGAAAAGCCAAATAGTCCTTACTATAGCACTGTAGATTGCAAAATCTATGTTGATCTCACAATTGAAGAGGAAAAACTTCTTGCATGGGATCATAATAATGATAATGACTACCGTGCAAAGATGTTCTAGGTTGAGAAAATTAGGTTTTTTCACCATGAGTTTGAGGAATATGTGGCACAACACCAAAAGGTTGATGGCATATTACGAAGACAGTGTCTTTTGGAGGTTGGGATTCTTGTGGAGAAAGAGGAGCTCTCTTATGGAATCAAAAAGTATGATCCTATATTTCATCTTGCTTTTGATATAGGACAGATTTGGGATCTTCAGAATAGAATCTATTCAATGTGGGAGAATAAAGCTTTGAAAGGGTAGAAGACCTCTAAAGGGTTAAATAAATCTAGTGGCTTGGCTAAAAGTTGTGTGGTAAGAAGGTGGACACATCAATTGAAGACCTTGCAGAAGATATGAAGCTTAATCCATGGCGAGCACTTCAAGGAGTGAAGGATCAAACACTGCTAGTTTTTGTCTTATCGCGTGTCATTTCTAAGGAGCTATCACTTGATGAAATGTCTTTGGAGCTACAAAAGTAAGTAAAGTTTTTAGTTATTAATTTTTTATCTTCTTAATGTAAATGAAGTATTTATATTTTCTTTACATGTGTCATACAGCCATAAAGTTTATATGAAGATGCAAGAGGTCATGATAAAAAAATTACACTGCACCACTTGGGCCGACGTACGTGCAGAGTATCCCCAGTCTAGATCTCAGGCAGATTTGAAAGATTTTTTCTTGTCCTCTTGGGGGGTGCACTTCTAAAAAATCATATGTATCACGTGCGTTCAAGGGGCATTTAAAAAACCCCTCACTAAAATTTTTCCCCCAATAAAACCACCCCTCTTCACTTAATGAACTAACGGATTTTTTTTAAAAGTTGAATTAAAATACCCCTCCTGTTATTGTAATCCTGTTAAAATTTTTTCAAAATTTTAATTAAAATACCCTTCCTTTTGATCGCACGTGGTACACTAAAATTTTTTGAGGTGAACCCCCCGAGCTTGTCCTTCAAAGATTGGGTAATATTCTTTTGTTTTTGTTTTAAAGATTCAAATGTGATAGTATGCTAGTATTGTTGTTATGTCTTAAGAAACTAGCCACTAAATATTATATTCTTGTATATTAACTTTCTACTAACAACAGAAGCTTCCAACTAAAAATGGCAAAAAGTCACTCTTTCAAGAAGAATCAGAGTGTCCACTAAACTTTCTTGTGCAGCTTGAAAGAGCTTATCAAGAGAAAGCAAGATGCCTTCTATGACATGCTCCTCCAACTGAAAGAGATGAACTAGAAGAGTTTTTTCTTCCTGGACAGGAAAGTAAAGCAGTATCCTATAAAGTGATTTGTGGGGATGTAAATAATCTTCAGAATATCATTCCAAAGAAAGATTACATTCTTGTTATTGCTGATATCCCATATGGTTTTAATATGAGTGGTTCTACAAATGATTAGACAGCATATACCTATCAAGAAATTCAAAAGATGTTACAAAATTTTAAATTGGTAACTACATCGAATATGTGGAGATTTGTGATCTTTCATAGCACTAGCCAAGCTGCATCAATAACTGCAGCTCTGAGAAAAGAAACACATGGTCTGGAGTCTCTTGTTTGGTATGGTTTCAAGAACTTATGTTTTTAGTTTCTTTTCATTATTATTCAAACACTTTAAATTTATGTTTCTTTTCATTATTATTCAAACACTTTAAATTTACGTTTCAATAAATTTTGCCATTGAGCAAAGACATGTTAAAGCACATGTCAATGAGTCTGGATGCTCCAATGTGCTTTCCTTTCCTGCAGTAATTAGAAAACTAAGGCATGTGGCTGAGTCCAAAGCCTTCGTGAATCCCTACCAGAAGCCTCAGCGCTTGATTAATCGTTTGATCGACCTATTTTCTATTTTCTACACCAGATGATTGGATACTTGACTTGTTTTTTGGAACTGGTATACACTTATTTTTGCTTTAAAAAATCATATTTAAATATGTAATTTCTTATTATTGATTGTATGTTAGTTCTTATATTCATTTTTTTAAAAGTGTAGGTACAAC
Source organism: Cibotium barometz (assembly GCF_041138505.1). Classification (NCBI taxonomy): domain Eukaryota; kingdom Viridiplantae; phylum Streptophyta; class Polypodiopsida; order Cyatheales; family Cibotiaceae; genus Cibotium; species Cibotium barometz. The sequence continues at coordinate 33,091,133 of NC_141100.1, forward strand.
TATGACATGTGCAGTTAAGAGAAAGAGAAACTGCATTGTAGTTGAAAAGGATGAGATCCAACCAGCCTTTATTCCTATGCATGTAAAGGGTGCTATTATGGAACTACCAGATGAAGATCAAGAGGTGGGAGCAGTCTCCATTGATGTTAATGAGAAGTTCCAGTCAGCATCAAAAGAATCTATGCCTCCCCTCTCTCATGAGGCTAGGGAATTAGCATCTCTAATAGAAAATGAAAATCTTACTTTGATGCTCCTTGGTCCCCCAAGGAGAAGAAAATGATCACCAATCCAATAAAGAAGCAGAGGAATATCCAAATCAAGTCCTAGATGTTTAGATTTTTGAGTCTACTACTTTACATAATTTAGTTTATCATGACTCTCCTACTTTACATACTTTAGTTTATTGCTCTAGAAACCTTCAAGAAGTTTCATCTCATCTTTGTATGAAGAACTTTTATTTCATATTATTTGTATTGGCTTTGTTATTTGGGTTTAGAAATACATTCAAGCCTCATTATAGGGTTTTTTATAAACTATAGAGCTTATGATGTTATCTATTCTAATCTTTTTTTAATCACTTGTCAAATAATGTGTATATTTATGTATAGTGGTAAACTTTGTTCCAAGAAAGTTCATTAAAAAAGGTCTATTTCATTCATGAAATTTATAAAATATATTTAAATTTAATTTTTTTTGGTATATTCTTTAAGTTGTGGAGACTTCTTCTATCCCATTTAAAAGTCAAATTGTTTTTATGTCAAGCATTATTAGTTTATAAATCTATGGAGGTCACCACGTGTTCTCTCTTGAAAAAAGTGTCAAAATTCATGTAGTTTTTTTAATCTACACATGGAATTCTAGATGTGCTTTAAAAGAAAGTGTGTTTTTAAGATATTTTAAAGCTTTCATGCATTTTTGGAGGGAATCTTTTTAGGTAACCCATGTCAGTTTACCTATTTTTCCCGCAATAGTGTTAGGGGTTTTTTAATTCAAAATTTTAAGGTAAATACATTTATAGAAGGGGTTTTTAATCGATTTTAAAAAAAATCCGCAAGTCCATAAAGAAAAAGGGGTCATTTTACTCATGAAAAACTCATAGGTAAGGGGTTTTTTAAATACCTCTTAAACGCACGTGATAATACATAGGGTTTCTTAGTAGTGCAAACATCTCCCCCCCCCCCCCCCCCGGACGAGATTCTTCAAGTTTATAGTTAAAAAGAAATTGTAAAGAGCTACATGAAAGACATGAGAGATGGTTGCCAATGATGCCATAAGAACACCGGCAAAGGAAAAATTAGAAATTATTTTGGAAGATTATGATCAATGATACTTTAGTTTCATTAAAAGTAGTTTAAGTTTACATGAATATTCGGCTAGGGGGCCTGGGAACTCTTTTCCCTGGTACCCGAGACAAAACCTAACCAAATTCTTAAATGGATCCCATCACTACAGTGGTTGGGCGGTTGGCTAACCCACAGGACTGCTGGACTGATGGATCCCTAAAAAAAAGCGTTGGTTTCTATGATCCAAGTGCAAGTCTTTTCCTTGATCTGACTATGATACTTAGGGGTTCGATCAGATCAGTTCAGTAGTTAGTTAAGGCTCTTGACTACGTTAGAGTAAAAATATCCTGGAGGAATCTCCCGTGCTTTCCGGGCACAAGGGAAGTATTTCCGGGTTTGGTTTTGGAAGAACCGAGGGATTAGTCTCTTGTTCGGATATCCATGGGCGAGGCCTCGAGTGAGGGACCCTGCCCCGTGCAAGAAGTGCTACTTTCGCTGCTAGCACCCCTAAATTTGTTGCGCGGAGGGAACAGGGATCTTTCACCTTTTGTGAGGCCACCAATAAGGACCTCAAGGGCATCCTCGCCATGTGCAATGAGCTCCTCGTTTCTAATGATTTACGAAGCTTTAATGTGTCATGCACCATCAATTCCTTGCTCACCATGGTCATGGGATATGGCATAGTCAAGGTTATGACTTACTATAATAATGAGTGGGGATACTCGTAGAGGGTCATCAAGCTCATCAAGTGGAAGTGAAATATTATACAAAGCCCAATTTTTTCCTAATCTCCTTATCTTTGTTTTAATCTTCTCCTCACCAATTAAAAATTCTACATAGTATTTATGCTAGCCACTTTATAATGATGTAACAAATTTTCAAGGTGTCATTAAAAATTACCACACAATAAGCCTCGATAATTAATTATTATATACGCATTCATTAGATAATGAAGCCCCTCCACCTAAGGGTAATTGTTATAGTCTTTGAATTACTCACCACCTGTCCACTTAGGGGTCTTTTCATAGTTCCTAGCTCATAGTACCCGACAATATTTTTACTTATAAAAATCAAAATGAAATCTCCATTGAAGATCAGCAAGATCAACCAACAGATCCATATAAAAGAGCCATAGACTCATCCGGCCGTTGAGGACCGGCAAGGTCAATCAACTAGATCCGTGCCCGAATTCAGAAAACAACTCTTACTCCTTGTTCCAATATCTTCTACGACGTACGTGTGGGTATCTTCGCCGACCTAGAGCCCGAGCACCGTATGGTCAGCACCCTCTAGGATCCTTCGCAGGTCACCTAGCACTTCACTCATAGGCCGCTTCCTTAGTCCCTCATCCACCATACCGGAATCTCACCATTTAAATCGAATCGAGGCTGGTCAAGACCTCGACCAACTTTGCTACGTGAGACGTCCTCCGTTGACTCTACGTTAGCTGTTGCAACTTTATCAATTAGGTCTCCACGATCTCATTCACAAGACGGTCAAAATGCTTCCCCATCATTCTTGACATAAAACAATCATTTAAAAATAGGTCATAAATACAGTTTCTATAACGAACTCTCATCTTTCCACATTGTTCCACATCAATCCACATTATTTAATTCCACATCTATTTCATATGTATTCCTATTCTTATCCAATCACATCATTTTCATCTCATCACTTCTTTCCTCATTTATCCTCATCATCAGATCTCATCCACTCGCATCTACCCATATCCACATCTCATCACATCACATTCATTCACATCTCATCCATTCATATCTACCCCGATCCGTATCACATCACATCACATCACATCCATTTCACCTCACATCTCATTCATTCACATCTATCCCGATTCACATCCCATCACATCTCATCCATTCACATCACATCTCACATTCACTCATATCACATCTCATTCATTCACATCTATCTTGATTCATATCCCATCACATCACATTCATTTATATCCATCACCTTCACATTCATTCATATCTATCACATTCATTCTCATCACCATCCCATCACATACATTCTATCCATATAACATCACATCACATCTATCCACATCAAATCTCATTCATACATATCTCATCTCATTCATCCACATCCATCACATTCATTCTCATCACCATCCCATCACATACATTCTATCCATATAACATCACATCACATCTATCCACATCAAATCTCATTCATACACATCTCATCTCATTCATCCACATCCATCCAATCGTTCACATGTACGACTACCCACATCTATCCATACATTCATATCTATCACTTCATATCCACATATATTCATGTCACATCACATCTCTTTACATCACATCACATTCTTTCACATACAAATACACTTCCATTCTTCACATACACATTCTCATCCATTCTTCACATACACATCCACATCCATTCTTTCACATACATCCATATCCATTTTTTCACATACACATCCACATCCATTCTTCACATACACATTCACATCCATTTTCATTACATATCATCCACTCACATCCCATATCATTCATTTACATCCTGATTCATATGACATCACATCTCATCCATTCATTCACATCACATCTCATCACATCTATTCACCTCACATGTCATCACCTCTATTCACATCACATCCATCCACCATCCATCCATTCATTCACATTTATCTACTTCACATCACATCTCATCACATCTATTCACCTCACATCTCATCACGTCTATTCACATCACATCACATACATCCATCCATTCATTCACATCTATCTAATTCACATCACATCTCATCACATCACATCCCATCCATCCATTCATTCATTCACATCTATTTGATTCACATCATATCTCATCACATCTATTCACCTCACATCTCATCATATCTATTCACCTCACATCTCATCACCTCTATTCACATCACATCCATCCATCCATTCATTCACATTTATCTGATTCACATCACATCTCATCACATCTATTCACATCACATCCCATCCATCCATTCATTCACATCTATCTGATTCACATCACATCTCATTACAGCTATTCATAGAATTTAAACATAGAATTTAAGAGAATTCTAATTTTGATATAAAAATTCTTTATGCATAAAAATCAACTTTAATGAGAATAACACTTTTGAAATAAAAATAAATCCTTTACGCATCTTTCTATGCATAAAAATCAAATTTAATGAGAATAACACTTTTGAAATAAAAGTAATTCATTTATGCATCTTTCTATGCATAAAAATCAAATTTAATAAGAATAACACTTTTGAAATAAAAGTAATTCCTTTATGCATCTTTCTATGCATAAAAATTAAATTTAATGAGAATAACACTTTTGAAATAAAAATAATTCTTTTATGCATCTTTCTATGCATAAAATCAAATTTAATAATTAATATCAGTGATATCCATGCATATTCATAGGTGAATATGTACATGGAGTAATTAGAATATTTCTTTTAGATAAAAATTGGTGGGAATTACTCTTTTAGAATAACATAAAAACAAACTTTCTTTTCCATAAAATTTTAGAAAATTTTACCATAACCTCCTTTGTATGGCTGACCATTTCTCATTTTTATCATTCTTTATTTAACTTAAATTAACCCAAATTAGATTGATAGAACTCTAATCTACACAATTTTCTAAATTCAAGAGAGTAAACAATAAAAAGAGTTTAATTAATCCTTTAGTTAATCTTTTTAGAATTAAGAAAGGTTGGAATGTAAAGAAGAGAAGGGGGTGGCCTTTTCCTCAAAGGCATAGCATTTGAATTTAATTCAATCAACTATAAAACATGAAAATCAAGAAAACCATAGATTTAAAATTAAACAAGTAAGAAAATTAACTTACATAGAGCTTGTAAGCTCTCCTTTGGCTTGAGGGATTGAGGGTTCTACTCTTGTTTGAAGCAAGAGTGGCCACCAATTCACTTTGGAGAGAATTAGGCCAAAAATAATTAAATTATTAAAAAAATTCAATGTAGATGGCTCAGGACAGGTGCAGAGTAATAGTGCATAAACACCATTAAGCTTTTACAAAGGGGGAGGCTTCTATTTATAGAAAAAAGTGAGTCTCTAACCAAGCAAACTGATTCTAGAATTTTCCAGATCAGTTTGGTCAATTTTTGACCATTTTTGGGTCAGCTCAGCTTACTTTTTGGATCTAGTTTTGAAACAGGAGAGAGGAGAGATGAAATATCTCATTTTATTGATTAAAAATTGGGAGTAATGATGAGAAAAAGGTGCCTACTTTATGAGGGGAGATCCCCACACTGAGGTGTCAAAATTTAGTTTTTTAATTGTTTTCTTTGGTCCTTAGTCCACTCTTCATCTTATGTGAGCATTTGCTCATTTTTCGGGAGTTTTTCTTTTATTTTTTAATTTATCTCCTCCCTACATTTGGATTAATCTTATTGGTCCATAGGAACCTTAATCCAAAATTTTCAAAAAATCTGGACCCTTAGGCTAAGGTCTTTTGTGCCTATTATAATTTATTTCTAATACACTTTAGGAATTTCTTTTTGAACTTCTGTTTGGGGGGAATTTATTTTAATAAGAAGGGATATTCTTCCATCTAAAGATATCTAAAAACTTGGGGAGAATTTATTTTAATAAGAAGGGATATTCTTTCATCTAAAGATATCTAAAAACTGAATTATACCTGCACACCTCAAAAGCTAGAGGAAAGAATCTTACAAAAGGAAATGTTTACTTTGGAATTCTCTATGAACGTCTTTTTCTACACTAGGTCCACCACCATAGATACGTTGGGTGCATCATCACCACGTAAGGTGATCATCACCACGTAAGGTGATGTCATTGAGCTTGCCCTCCTTGAGGATGGCCTTGACCATGCCCATGGGTGTGGGTAGTAGCATAGCATTGAGCGCTAGAGCTTGTCCATCTACGTGGCTGGCATTTACTAGTCACCCATGTAGCCGTCCGTCCGTTTTTCTGACCGCCGCCGTCGTCGTCCGTCCATTGTGTGTTTTCCGTTCAACAGCACCGACCGTCCAACATCAGCGCACTGTAGCAAGCCTGCATCGATTCCCCTCTGCCTACAACAGCGCAGTCATCGAAAGCGACTGCAACGCATCAGCGCATAGCGCACACAGCAAATAAAACGCAGTGCGTTTTTTTTCAGAGAAAAGGAAAAGAAAAAAACGCAATTTCAAAGGTTTCTAAACCTTTGTGGTTTTTTCAAAGGTTTTTTAAAAGAAAAAAAAAACCAATCTTTACTAAGGTTTTTGGAAACCTTTCAAAGTACTCAGCTTTGAACCTTTCAAAGATCTCTTTTTTTAAACCTTTTGCTTTCAGGTTTTTGAGCACTCAAAGGTTTCCGCCTTCCTTTCTACAAGCTCGAGGCAAGCGGAGGAAGAAATTATTTTATGCCGTTTCTCGCTTGGGAAGTGCAAGGCACTCAAAGGTTTTCGCCTTCCTTTCTACAAGCTCGAGGCAAGCGGAGGAAGAAATTATTTTATGCCGTTTCTCGCTTGGGAAGTGCAAGGCATGCACAGTTTTTGAAACCAAGCAAAATTCAACACATCAAGCATGAAATCCGATCCCAATTTTTTTGATCAACTCATATACATGGAAGTCATCTATCATATTGTAATAGAGTTAGACACTGCCCTTGTATTGATAAACAAGTGGTAAGACCTCTCCTAAATCAATGTTCAGATTGGTGTATGTATTTATGCATTATGATGAAGTGGAGGGTGTTGAGAAGCACATGCATAAGCTATCGAAATATGGGTGGTAACCTTGTGTTAGTATATGTGGCAGCTGGACTAAGGAAGCTAGCATGATTGGAAGGACACATGTACGAATGAAGCGTGTCTACCATGAGAAAGGATTGGAGAAGCACGAAGATGCAACCAATGAAGCCAACGTAATGAAGAATGGTACATCCAAATCCAACTTGAAGATTGTCTTTTGCAAGAAGATGTTTTCATTAAAGCGAAGGAGTAATAAGGGTGGTGCACGAAACCACTATGGAAGAGATGGTACCAAAGATGTTACTAAGGTTGAGGGGAATTTTGGATGTTCCTCACATGATAAGCAACTCTTCTAATTGAGGAGTGAAGCATGCTTACTAGAATTTTGGATGTTCCTCACATGATAAGCAACTCTTCTAATTGAGGAGTGAAGTATGCTTACTAGAATTGGGAGTGAACCACATTACTCTATAACCCATCACTTTTGTAAAAGCTTCATTTATAAAGGCTACCTACCTTGTCATCTATCCTATGGTTGAGAGGGGGTCATTTTGTTCTTGTATGTCCAATGCTCACCTTGATCTATGTTTGGCATTGTCCCATGGTGGCATTGAGAGGGGGTGTTGAAATATATGATGTACAAGTGATAAAGGGTGAGAGAAAGAGGTCATGTAGGTGTGAACACATCCCAAATAAAGTGGGAATGTGGGTGGAAAAGGGATTTAGGGTTGGCCCAACCCTAGCCCTTGGTGAACCCTATATAAAGGGCAAGAGGCCTCATTTTTTGTAACACAACAGAACCAACACATGAGAGTGAAGGTTAAGCCAACTTTGGAGTGGCTGAAATAGAAGGTAGTATAAAAGCTTTCGATACATCTTGTGTTGTTGCTCTCTCTCATATATGATTGCTCTATCTTGCTATCAACTATTGCTTCCATTGTGCTTGCATACTCCCCATTATTTTGACAAATACTTGCTTGGCAGCCTACCAATGCTTACTTCCCAGAATGTGCATAAACTTGCTCAATTGGGAGACCCTAAACTGAATGTATGGCCTTATATTACATAGATAGATGAGGCACCCAATAGCTTGCTGATAAAGTGATGTATCAATAGTTCACTTGCATCCTAAAGACTAAGCCTACCAACTGGCTTTATAGTCTTTAAGACCAAATCATGTAAATAGTCTCTGTCTGTACTTTGATTACAACATCACAATACCAGCATCACATAATATCATCATGTTTATAAATTGTATGTCCAAATAATAATGCAATGATCCCAAATCTATCATCTCAAATGACACATGTAATTTAGCCTTAAAGATTAAAATTTTCTCCTTATTTGGGTTTGCAAGACGAGGAACATGTCGTCAACGTATGAAATGATGACCAAAAACAATCTTTACTTCTCTTTACATAGATAGTGCTCTCAATTGGACTGTTGCAAAAACCATTTGCAACCAAGTATGTGTTTATCTTCTCATACCATGCTGTGAGAGCCTCCTTAAGGCTATATAAAACTATTCTTAACCTACATACTTTAGGCTTGTGTCCCTTCTCAATAAAACCATGAGGCTGAGAGAGGATGCCCATTTCACGAGCAATCGTGAACAAGACAAGCCCTGCCTCAAGCAAGTGCGAAAGGAAAATTGTGCATGTCACCGCATTATTGTTCTTCACTCTTCTGTATTATTAGATAGTCAAAGAACCATTAAAAGAGACAGTCCCACATGTGAAAGTGCTAGACAAGTGAAGTTTGAACCAAATTCCAAAAGAAAGCTTTCAATATTTTTAACTCTTTAAAGTAGATTTTATCTTTACGGTCTTTTCTAAACTTTGTTCTTCACTCTTCTGTATTATTAGATAGTTAAAGAAGCATTAAAAGAGACATTCCCACATGAAAATATCTCATGGCACACTGAGGTTTGCATAGTAACGATGACCGAAAAGTGCCTAGAATAACTCTATCTTTGTCAAGGATGCTTGGTGCATGAATTCATGGACAGATGCATCTAGATTCAAAACCTACAAGTACACATAATACATGTGTTTGCAGGGGAGGCGTGCCTCATGTTTTGCTTCCCTCTTCTGAAAATCAGGACATGAGCAGGCTGGAAACTCTACGAGTGTCACCACAGAGTGCACCCTAGCTGCACGAGACCCCTCAGTTGCTCACATGAAACATGTGAAACTCATTACATATGACAATATCTTCTCTTGCAATGGTACCAACAAGTGAGCATCCCTTTTGCACATTCTCTTGAAATTATTTAGTAATATTTGAATGCCAACGCACCACCTTTGCACCTTGATTTAGGTTAAAATGAGCTTAGGACCTTTGGTGTCAATCCCACGCTCGTTGTCACCCTTGTAGTCATTCTGGTAGTGGCTTTATCTATTTCCAACAAGAAGCCAAACCTTTCAAGATTGGCCACAGATTTGTTCCTTCAGAACAGGCCACACTCTAGGTGCTGGACCAAGGGGAGATATGACCCATGTTGTGTCCACATTCTTGCAATTTTTGCTTGTAGAAGCACAAAACCATATAAAACCCTCATGCACTCCACCAGGTGTAATTGTGGATTCAAGGTAGACACGATGCCCCCATAAGCATGGTGCTGGTACACCTCTCCTCAGGAGTCGCTCTTGAATGATTAATTTATGCACCACATTTTTGTTTTGTTTCTTTAAGGGAGCAGGCCAAAACAAGTGACCTTGGACTTGGCATCCACTCTACGAATAGCCCACAATGTCCTTGCTATTTCTCTCTCCTTGATAATGGTTATTGGGCTTTCTGGCACATTCACACTTGTGCTCTGTCTTTTGTTCACCATGCATGTCACATACTCCGGCCTATGGCTATCATTGTCAAGCACTACTCCCAGTGTTGATAAAGTAGGCCGTTTATGCCGCACTAGCCTCTGCTCTTGCATAGCCTTCTCACCTTGAATACCAGCTTGATCCATTGCAACATGTGTTAAGTCAATTAACCTCGTTTCAGAGGATGAACCTGCTTGTCTCATGAGAAATCGATCCTTGATCTCTTGCAATCTAGGTCCACTTCTTGTGTACCCTCCCACCAAGTGAGTGCTACTATGGGCACTTTGAAGCACAACCATAGTAAGATCCACTACAGTTGCTTCGGACAATGACAATTGTTTTCTATTTCCAAAAGAAGCCCTCATGCTCGAGTGTTTGATTTCTGCAAGATTTGTTGTTGGCAGGAATGGGCCATCTTGTTCCTGAGTCAGAAACCAATGTGCTGCTCGGACCTCCCACCAAGCAATCCATGTTTTAAGTGATGCCAATTTGCTCTCAATAGCATGTCCCTTCCTCCACCATTGTTGCAAGGCATATTTACAATTTGTAGTTGCCACTTCTGAACAAGCATTTCTCCATTTTCTACATAACATTTTGTGCTCTTCATGGAAAGGTGACCTAATACAACATTTTGTGTGGGCCACCATGCTTTTCTCCCAATGAAACGCACATGAGCGTTCTCTGTTTGGACAAGGTCTCCCTCCAAAATACATAGAGTGGACAACAATCCAGTTTTCACTTGCCTCATTTGCCATAAATCCTCGAAACTCAGGCTTGCCAAAACCACAATTTTGCACTACTTCATTCAACATCTTCCAGAATTCTATTTGGGCAAATCTGTCAACTTTGAATTCATAGGTGGCAATGGCTAGAAACTCTTGTAGAAAAGGATTGTAAACATGAGCAACCATAGTGGACCAACAAATAACCCTGTGAACGTGGTCAAAGTGCACCCACATCTCTTCCAAGATTGCTTCGAGACCCCTATAGCCAAGCATTGAACCTCCTTTAGCTCCCTGAACACAATGCTCAATTCGCTTCTTATTTGACAATGGAGTAACCATGCTAAGCAATTCATTCAACTCTTTGTCCCCAAAACCATCTTTGTGTGACTAACCTCCCTCCATCAAAAGCTCCAATACCATGTCTTGGGAAACCGCTACCTCAATCTGCTTTGGAGTTGATAGAGGAGAGGCCACAATCTTCAGGCGCACCTCTTGCTCTGCAATCTTCTGCTTCACACGACTCTCCTTCTACACAAGGATGGTTGTGAAATTCCATATGAATTCCACACCTGGTATATATTTCTTGATCTCTAGGTATACAATAATATATCATAGTTGGACATTGTTGCACACATGTTGGAGGGAACTTACAATGATGATAGAGAAGAGATCCATTACCAATAGTAACTTCACCAGTAGGAGGAGCCTTCCTAAATTTACCAACTCAAAGTGTTTCGTTATAGTGGAATAAGATAGCATATGAGGGAAATCCACATTGTAGCATCACAAAGGACCAACACAATGGCTCTGGAAAACAATCACATCTGCATGTAACATACTCTGCCCAAACATGACCATCATACTTGTGCTCCATTCCAGCCATTGGGGAAGACATTTTGGCAGGAGGCAGCTCAAATGCAATGTATCCATCATATGTAACTGGTAACTCATCACAGCTCAACAGCAACTATTTTTGTTGCACTTTGGTATGCAACATGAAGGCTGATGTCTTTTGGTTGAATTGAAAGAAGATCAAATACACTATGTTTAGATATGAAGAAGGTACACCCTCCAAAACCTTCTTGTTGAGAGGATCAATCTACATCAATAACCACAACTTTGTCGCGCTCTGCAACTTGTTGAAGCTTCACTTTATAGAAGGGTGTACTCTCTGCACCCAGAACAAATCCTTCATCACCATTTGAAAGCACCTATGACTCAATTTTCACCCCCTCACAACCCAATAAAGTAGGATACATGGCAAAAACCATGCCTCCAATATCAAAGTGTTCTTGAATCTCAGAACTTGCAATGTCATTGAGTCTTATGGATGAACGTATGATAAGTTTTAAACCACAACAAGTCCAAATATAGTAATTGATCGTGACATATTTGCCAATAGATGAGAATGCAATAACAACAACTTTAGCTTGAGGACTATGAAGCACACAATGAGCTAATGACAGCTTGTCTTGGGATTTATTGTTTTTGCAAACCTTATAAAACTTTCCTGTATAATGGTTGTATTTTTGAAAGCTTTTTAATAATTTTTGATGAGTATGCCTATCAAGCAGTCAATACCAACATTTAATGCGTGCTTGAAGAATAATATGCAGCATACTATCTCAATATATCATGCATAATTGCCTAGGATCTTTGACCACGTGAACGACAATGATGGTCACTCAAGTTTAGGTGGTTAGACCCCTGTGTCACACTCGCGTGTGTAGGGTGAGCTGGACCAATTTGCAGGCACCACCTTGGATGAGCTGAACCAGTAGTAGGCATCGCTTGGGGTGATCACCACTTGCATTTTTTATGCCATGTTACACTTGGACGCCGTCGAACCCTAGCACTATCACTAGGGAGCCTCTATCGCAATCAAGCACTATCTCTTGGGAGCGTGTGTGTGTGTGTGTGTGTGTGTGTGTGTGTGTGTGTGTGTGTGTGTGTGTGTGTGTGCATAGATATGTGTGTATGTGGGGTGAGAGGGGAAGAGTAGGGTAATTACTTATGTACTCTCTCTCTCTCTCTCTCTCTCTCTCTCTCTCTCTCTCTCAAATAGTTTCTAGAGGAGGGGGACACCCATGTTGATATGCCTAGATGCATGTATGGTTTGATTTACGATGGATGCACTCCCACCTTTCCACTACAGCTTGGATTTCCCTTTCCTAGACCTCACCTGTGTAGAGAAGACTATCTCTTGGCCATCTTTCCCTCTTTTCCTCTTGGGAACCTAGCCCTCTTTCCCTCTTTTCCTCTTGGGAACCTAGCCCTCTTTCCCTCTTTTCCTCTTGGGAACCCTAGCCCTCTTTCCCTATTTTCCTCTTGGGAACCCTTATTTTCCTCTTGGGAACCCTAGCCCTCTTTCCCTATTTTCCTCTTGGGAACCCTAGCAACTCTTCTACTCTCTATTCTCCCTCCCTTCTCCCTCCCTCTCTACTCGTCCATCTCTGCTCATCCATGTCGTGCCTCTTGCTCGTCTCGCTCTGCTCGATCCTGCTTGTCCATCTCTGCTCATCCATGCTATGCCTCTTGCTCGTCTCTCTCTGCTCGACCCTGCTTGTCTCTCTCTGCTCATCCCTCTTTGCTCGACCTTGCGAGTCGGCTTGTCTTTCTTCGCCTCTGTGCCTCCATGACTCTCAATCCGCCCCTCTGCTTTGCATCCGTAATCCCTACATCCGCCTCTGCATTCGCGGCTTTGTCGGTCCTCTGCCATTCTGAATCCATTGGTCCGCCTCTGCATCCATGATGGGGGAAGTTATACTCCTCAATTCGAAGTTATAGGGCATCCCACTTAGAGAATAAGTGTCATTTTTCTGTGCCTTGGCGTCTGCCATGACACAATTGAATGTCACAACTTGGCTTAACTAAATGACATGATAAATATCCTCATGCGCTTTGAGGTACTTGCTATCTAAGTGATAAGCTCTGCTATTTAAAGTACATATCTTCTTGCTTTAAGAGCTGTGTTAAGCATATTATCCCTCTCTCTCAATCTCTCCCTCTCTCCCTCTCTCTCAATCTCTCTCTCTCTCTTTGTATTCGGATGCCTATGTTTGTCATTGAATATTGTTTTCATGTGGTCAAATGTGTTCAATACTGACTAGTTTCCCACAAGTCTTGCAACAAAAAATCATTGTCTACAAAAAACTATATATGCTCTTCCTCACCCTCTTGTTTATTTCCTTATCATTTATATGTGTGGTTCTCATACATGGTTCAACTTTTGATATAATTGATTTCAACCCTTTACATAGTGTGATCAGTGTCCCTAGAAATGGTGAGTCCTTTATGCATTCTTGGGTACTAGACCTTTTCGGTTCATTGTACTCTGTCAATGGGAAAAGGACCCTCCAAATGGAGAAAGAAACCCTCTCTCTCTCAATCTCTCTCTCTCCCTCTCTCTGCCAGCTCGAAAGAGCCCGTGCCGCGTAGGCTCTTTCGAGCTAGCAGAGAGAGAGAGGGAGACAGAGAGAGATTGAGAGAGAGGAAGAGTCTCTCTGCCAGCTCGAAAGAGCCCGTGCCGCATAGGCTCTTTCGAGCAGGCAGAGAGAGAGAGAGGGAGACAGAGAGAGATTGAGAGAGAGAGAGAGAGAGAGAGAGGGAGACAGAGAGAGATTGAGAGAGAGAGAGAGAGAGAGAGAGAGAGAGAGAGAGAGAGCGAGATAGAGAGAGAGAGAGAGAGAGAGAGAGATTCGCATGCCTCTATATGTATTCGAATGCCATACTATAGTGATACCATGTACTGATGGCATGATCACTTTTGTCCCATTGGGTTTTTCTGTATGGCCATCCACGTGTGAATAGGACACATTAGCAGTAGCTAGTATATAAGCAACGTCATCCATTATTTAGAGTTGCTGTTCATTTATACCTTCTCCTTTTTGTACTTGCAAAGCAGAGAGCTTCATATATCTCCCCTTTGAGCTAGCCATTCTCTCCCACACTCTACACCCTTGTGTTCTTCTCATTGAGCATTGCGTGTGAGAGTTCAACTCCATTGCGAGCTAACTTCATGTGCTCATTACCAAAGTACTCAAATTAAATTTTCAGTTTTAAAATTACATATTGCATAGCATTGAACACAAATTGCATATATTCTTCCAATGAAGGGTGTGTTCCTTGGTCTAGTAATTTTTGGAGAAGAATCATGCCAACTCTCAACCCATATGAAAGATATATATATACATATAACTATACTTTCATGTATACTGCATTGATTGCTTGTTTCTAGTTTCTATATTTTTTTCTACAACAATTTGTCACTATTTGAAGATCTATTTAACAAGTTGCAAACACCCATTTACAAAAGGTTGTTTTGCTTAAGGCAAGGGAAAATCACATCTTTCTCCTTTGTACTTGCAAAGCAAAGTACAAAGGTTGTTTTGCTTAAGGCAAGGGAAAATCACATCTTTCTCCTTTGTACTTGCAAAGCAAAGAGGTTCATCTATCTTCCCTTTGAGCTAGCCATTCTCTCTCACACTTTACACCCTTGTGTTCTTCTCATTGAGCATTGTGTGTGTGAGTTCAACTCCATTGCGAGCTAACATCATGTGCTCATTATCAAAGTGCTCAAATTAAATTTTCATTTCTAAAATTACATATTGCATAGCATTGTACACAATTTTCATATATTCTTCCAATGAAGGGTATGTTCCTTGGTCTAGTAATTTCTGAAGAAGAAGCATGCCAACTCTCAACCCACATGAAAGATATATATATATACATACATACATATAACTATACTTTCATGTATACTGACTGCATTGATTGTGTATTTCTAGTTTCTATATTTTTTTCTACAACAATTTATCACTATTTGAAGATCTATTTAACATGTTGCAAAAACACCCATTTACAAAAGAAGGTTTTGCTCAAGGCGAGGGAAAATCACATGCTAGCGTAATTTTCAAGCCGAAGATTGAAAGGATTTTGGCTTGCCTTGAAATTGATGGGGTGATAGACGTTAGCTATAAAATTAATTGATGTATAGATCCTTGAAATTAAACTCTACCAAGGCCCTATTGGTTTCCTTAAATATTCTCTAGATGAGAAGGCTTGGACCTGCTATACTGAGCCTTCCATGTCTCTGAGAGTCAGAGTGGGTCTCGGCCCCGTCGGATCCTTGATTCAGGCCTCGGAGAGGTGCAACTGCACAGCAAACTGCATGAATCAGCACCGTCGGCAACCCTCCTCCCTGAACTCAACCCTGTGTGATAGATAGGAGAAGCAAATGACACTGAAATGGATCTGAGATGCCAGCCAGATAGGAGAAGCAAATGTTCAAAAGGAATCTCAAATACTCCCTGAGGATATCATGGAGCAAGATACCAATCACCTCACCAACGAAGGCTCCACTACTGTAAAAGTTAATCTCCCTCTAGATTTACTTCGGGATGTGGAAGCGGACTACTCAGGAAGATGTCTTATTGACCTACCATTCGGGCCTAGACCTCCGGTGGACCACCTTAAAAAATGGATGGAATATACGTGGAGGCCATTGGACATAGAAATTGAAGCTGTACAAATCCTACCTAAAGGGTACTACCTTTTCCTATTCTTCAAAAATAGATCAATGGCTCTGAAAATTATGGGAGCAGGCCAATGGATGTTCAGGAACGCACCCTTCTGCTTTTTCAGGTGGACAAAAGAATTCTCAGCAAGTGGGCCTAAGCTCTCCACTTGCCCGGTTTGGATTGAGCTCCCGGATCTGCCTTACCACATGTACCCATGGACTGACAAAATTGTAGGCTCCCTTGGAAGGGTTCTTGGTCACAGACCGAAGTCATTTATCAACCCATCCTGGCACCCTCAAGTGCTGGTTGAGATAGACCTAGACAAGTCCTTAAAGGAGTCCATTTCTATCAACTGTGGAGATTTCAGTATAGAGCAAAAAGTTCTTTATAAGCATCTCCCGAATGCATGCTTCCATTGTGGAATGAAAGGGCATGTAATCAAAGAATGTCCCTCAAAAGCTCCTTCTAAGGGCAATGCTCCACAAAGAAATGTAGATCAGAAGGGAAAACAGTCCAACCTCGGATTTGCCTTACAAAAGGACTCAGCTATGAAGGATGTGCAAGCTAATGCAGCCTCTACTTCAACTGGTGACCCATCCACCTTGGAAAACCCTTCCGGTAGCGACTCCCAGATAGGGAAGGGTAAGAACGATGGATTTATTCCACCCCCTAAACGAAAGACCTTCAAACAGAAGAAGAACAACTCATCCAATCCCAAAGCTAACTTCTATTCCCTAACCTGATCTTTCAGACTCAGATGAGGAATTTATAGATTCAACTCCAGTTAATCAGCTCAATCTGGACCATTTGGTCTCTGAGCTGGCTAAACTGGAAGATACCCAAAGTCAAGAAGAGGATGACTCCATGCAAGAGAAAACGAAGGAGCAGCAACAAAGACAAACCTCTACCTCAGACAATGCCATGGACATATCCATAGATCTCAAAAGAAACCATGTACAAATGGAGGGCTCCCCCAAAGATGCAAAAGGCATGGTTGAAACAACATGGTAATGTCGATGCTGTAGTGTTGACGGAGATTAAAGTCAGTGGAGATAATCTCATCCAAAGACTGAATGCAATAGATAAAAATCTCATATGGATTTATACCGCTCACCCTCAAGGCTATGGAGGGGTAGCTTGTGGGTTGCACCCTATATGGGAGAATCAGATTAGAGATATCCAAGTCGACCTTTTTGACCAGTGGGTGGCGTTTGAACTTGAGAATTTTGTTCTGATAGGCATGTATGCAAACTGCCCGCCGCAAACTCAAAGAGCTCGTATCTGGAATTTAGTCATGCAGAAGTATGATGAACCTGTCATTCTGATAGGAGATCTGAATATGGTAGAACTAGAGGAAGATAGATTCAATAAACTGGGGAAGCTTATCTCAGGAGCGGAAAAACTTGCTTGGAGCAAACGCAAGGAACAGCTCAACCTAGTTGACATAGGACTACCAGGACAATTTACTTGGCAAAACTATGGAACAGCTCAACCTAGTTGACATAGGACTACCAGGACAATTTACTTGGCAAAACTATGGAACAGGTGATCTATTAAGAAAGGCTAGAATTGATAGATGCTATGTCAGTCAGGAAGTGTGCAAAATGTTTGTTACTGTGGAATGCAAAGCCATTTTTGACACTTGCCTGTCAGATCACTATCCCATTCTAGCATCCTTGGAGAAAGTTGATGAGAAAAAGTGCTGCAAATGGTTCCATACAGACCCTTCCCTCTTTAAACTCCCCATGGTACAAGCAGAAGTGAAGAGAATATGGGATCATTTCTTTAGTTTAGGATTGACCCCCGCTAAGGCATGGTCTCTGGCAGTGAAGTCCACACAATCCTTGCTCAGTTGTGCCAGGAAAGGAGTCAAAAAGATAAGGGAGAAGGAGAAAAAAGAGTGTCTGGAAGAGATTGAAAAACTTGAGAACAAGGTCAACCTTGGTGATGTCTCTGCTCAGACTGCCCTGAGGGACACTAGAGCCCACCTCCATAAAATAGAAGACAAAGAACTAGAGGACAGTGCCTTGTTTTTCAGAGAGTGGTGGGCTGGTAAAGCCGACAGACCATCCAAAGAAATGTTTCAAATGCTAAAAGTGAAACATGCAGCAGAGACCTTCCCCCTTTTGAAAGACAGTTCAGGCATCCAATTGCGCTCCAATGAGGAGAATAAAGCTTGGATAGCCCAACACTTCCAAAGTCTCTTTTCGGAATCTACGACAAATCAAGCGGAGCAAACTGCCTCAACTAAGCTCATAGAGCAGTGTAGAATTAAAACAGTGCCAAAACAACAAGCTCAGTGGCTTGACAAACCAATCACAAAAGAAGAGATATCCAGAGCTATTGACATGCTTAAAGACAAAAAATCCCCTGGAAATGATGGTCTTCCAGCAGAATTTTTCAAAACCTTCAAAAACACTTTGATAGAGCCTCTGTCAGAAATTTGGAAAGAAGCCCTTCTCTTTGAAGCCCTCCCCTGAACCATCAATGCAGGCATCATTAAGCTGATACATAAGAAAGATGATAAGGATGTTATCACCAATTGGAGACCAATTACACTCCTAAACTGTGCATATAAAATTTTTGCCAAAGTGTTGGCACTAAGGCTGAAAGATCACATGAATGATTGGATTCGTAAGGAACAGAAAGGATTTATCAAGGGTAGATATATCCTAGACACTATCATTACGCTCTGGGAAGCTATGGAATTCGCTGAAGAATCAGAGCAAGATTACATCTTCTTCAAAATTGACTTTGACAAAGCTTATGATAGACTGAGCTGGGGATATATAATAGATGCATTGAAACACATGGGCTATGGCTCAAGGTTCTGCAGTATGGTAAAGACAAGCTGGGTAATGCAACTGCTCGGGTATGCGTCAATGGGGACCTCACTCAAGCTTTTCAACTGACTAGATCAATCAGACAAGGATGTCCTTTGGCCCCCCTCCTTTATGCCATAGCTGTGGATGGACTTAATTGGCTTGTCCAAGACAGAATCAACAAAGGAGAAATGAAAGGAATTCTACTTGGCAATAGTAAGCAGGTTTGCACTGAAATGTTTGCGGATGACACCAATGCACTTGTTGATAATGAGGAGAGCAGCATAGGGGCCTTCTGGGATTGTCTGCAAACCTATTGTAAGGCCTCAGGTTCACAACCATAACAAGACTGGTATCAGAACTAGCATATAGCCCCACCTAACTGGCTGCTACTAGAGGGTTGCAAGGTCATCCAAGATGGGGAAATAGTTAGGATTTTAGGTATACCCATGGGGTTTAGAGTTTCACTAAAGAAAAAATGGCAATGGATCATGCAAAAATAGAGATCAAGTTAAAAAAATGGCAGAATAGGCAGCTTAACATGGCAGGGAGGAAGATGGTGCTGAACCATTTTATTATCCCCACAGTTATCTACTTCCTGAGCTGTTGGAGACCTCCTGAAGAAGATTTGAAAAGCTTCCTCCTGTTGCAGAAACTTTCTCTGGGGAGGAGACCCGTGGGTGAAGAAAGTGGCCAAAGTGAAATGGGAATTCTGCTGCCTTCCCACTGAGCTTGGAGGTCTGGGTATCTTGGACATTGAAAATATGGCTGACAGAATGGTAGCCAAATGGATTCTGAGAGGCTTAATGTCCCCGGATGAGAACTGGGCTTGGCTTCTTAATAGGAAAAACCATCTGTTTGCTCTTAAAGGTCATTACAGATGGAAACAGCTCCCTTTTCTAACCATTTTGGGAAGTAAGTATCAGATAACCCCTAAAGGATCAGAGCTATTGATCTCTCTATGGAAGGCTTGGTTTAAAGTAAAAGCCCACATGATGCCATCCCCAGACTACAAGGACACGCTGGGCATCCACCCCATCGATTCCATCTGGTGGCCTGCTCTTGACATGCCTCAAGTAGATACACAAGATGTGGAAGAGGCACTGAAGCTTCATTTAGGTGGCATTAAGACATGGAGTAACCTTTGGGACTGGGATAAGAAAACCTGGATATCAAGGACTGATCTCATTGCTAAGTACAACCTCTCAGATTCTCAGCTGGACATTATTGGCAAAAGGCTGATGCTATGGCATCGAGAAGACTGGTGGCTAATGACAATTGAAAACCCCCTAAGCTGAAGGCATTCCAGTGGATTAACCAAACAAGCATCTGGCCTATTCCTCCCAGGTGGAATACCCCTCCAATCCATTGTATTCTAAATCAAAGATGGAATATCCCCAAAGATAGGAGCCAGTGGTATTTCCTCTTCAAATCACTTTGGGGCATACATGTGGAACCTAAGAAAGCTTGTCTTGCTTGGCTTATCATGTAGAGGGCCATTTGGACACAGAAAAAAGCTCTAGTCTTTGGCAAGGGAAATGGATCATGTGCCAGATGCCTCAAGGAAGAAGATGACGTCCACATTTTTCTACTGTGCCCTAACATAGAACCAATGGTAAAGAAACTCAATGAGTATGTGGCCAGTTGGGGAAAAACTTGCTTATCCTAGAAGCATTTGCTCATTGGGGAGCCCATAGGCTGCTCTACTGAACTATGGACAGTATTAAGAACAGAAATCCTCTGGTTCTTCTGAATTGAAAGACTATCGGCCCTACACAACGGTGATACCCGGAATACCTGCTCCCTCAAAAGTCTCCTTATCCTTGCAGGGGAGAGGTTCTACTTGAGGAAGATCACTGACATTGAGGCCAGAATTTCAAAACTGGTAGGCCCTATTGGAAGCACTCCAAAGAATGTCACAGATAAGGTCAAGATTCTTCAGCTTCAAGAGAAGAGAGAATATCTTGTAAACGTGGATCTAAGCTATGTGCTGAAGCTCCAATATCTCTAGAGCCTAGGATAGAGACCCAGAGGGTCATTGCTCGTTGTTGATTGCCTAGGATAGTGAGAGAAGTCTCGGCCTGAAAATGGCCTTGACCGCTATTTGATGTCAGCCCGCGACTTTTGTAACTTGTCTCAATTTTCTTCAATAATAAAAATGCCTTTATTGAAAAAAAAATCTACCAAGGCTAGGAGTGCCACTTTATAATGCATATATTATAAACACTAGCAGCTTCAAAAGAAGGCATAGATATGCAATCAAGTCCTTTAAATAATATTCAAAACACATTTAAATATGGGGGGCAAACGTTTTTAAAGTAATTAATTAGGTTGATTGTGAGGAGATCATCTGCGGGTCGAAAGAGGCAAGGCCAGAATTCCATAGAGGCATGGGACACGCGAAGGGAGGCCGCCGAGAGGACCAGTTGGAAAAATATAGAGAACCTTTGGGTGTAAGTTCGAACATCACCAGAACCCTCGAAGGGAGGCCAAGAGGACCAGTTGGAAAAATATAGAGAACCTTCAGGCTTCGGGTGTAAGTTCCAACATCTACAAAATTCTTTTAATGGCGACCTTTGCGTGTAAGTTCCAACATCTGGAAAATATTTCTTTTAATGGTGTGTAAGTTCCAACATCTGGAATGGCGGCTGGATTCGGCTGTCCGCCGGGAAGCACTCATGTTCTTGAGTGAGCCATGGCGGCGGCTGCGGTGGACATAGCGCTGTTGAAGGTGGCTTTCATACCGGGCACGGGGCGTGTCGGCAGGCCGCTGGCTGGGCTCCTGGCGGACGCTGGGATATCTGTCTTCGTGGGCTCGAGGGACGCCGCCAAGGGCCTCGATGCCTCCAAGCTTATCGCCCAGGCATCGCCCTCTGCCGCCCACGTCAAAGGCGGCTCCAACGCAGAAGCGGCTGCATGGGCCAACGTCATCGTGTGGAGCCCAAGTGTAAGCTCAGTTCATGCCATGTTTCTGAGTATTTGGATTAGCCCTAGTTCTTAAAACCCTAACCCTAACTAGTCTTCTACACCAACCCTAAGATTAACATTTTACAGGGGCCCCTTCAAGACCGTGAGGCTCTCCTGCGATCCCTAGCTCCACACCTCGAGAACAAAATCATCATCGATGTCACGAATGTCATGTACTTCTTTGATGAGACCCAATGGGGCCAAACCTCCTCTGTTTTGCTTAACCAAAAGGCCCTAGGAGTTCCAGCCAGATGGACCACGGCTTTCAAGTCCACTTTCTGGGTAAGTTTCCGGCTTGCATTCCAATTTTTTCCTGTTGAAAAAAAACAAGAAATTGCATTAATCTAATCTAGGATTCACCTTTTGGGTATGATGGTCAATTGAGAGGTTTCTGTGCTCATGATGTTTTTTTTTTGGTTAGAATTCTTTTTCCTTGTTTCTAGCATAGGTAAAGCCTGTCTTGATAATGGCTGTTTTAGGGGCCTCTCTCTCTCTCTCTCTCTCTCAAAATTTAGCTAGCTGAATTTCTTTTTTTTATGTTGCATGACTTTGCTATATGTAGAGGTCCATTACCATGCATAATTGTGCTAAATGCATCATCAACTTTGTTGTCCTGATCATCACCATCATTCCCCTCATCCACATCCTCCTCCTTGTCCTTGGTGTCAGTGTCGGTGTTGGTGTCGTCATCGTCTTCAGCATTGTCACACCATTCATGTAAATGTGATCAGCCTGTTTGGTGTTAATCATTTAGATTAATGTTTAGGCCAATGCAACTTAAGTGTCTACTGTTAGAACTGGCGTGTAGTTATCAATATTTGTTTATTGATGACATGAGTGGAGTGCACAACTTTCTCACACTCAGCATGGATTCTCGACTACAGGCATCCATCAAACTGACATCATCATTATATAATCCATCAAACTGACATCATCATCATCATTATATAATCCATCAATCAGGCCATCATTATCATCCTCATTACGATATCATCTTCATGAAATGAGAGTGTGCAGTTTATGTCGCCTAGATAAAACGTTGTACCTGGCATAATTATCACCTTCTTTTGTGCAGAAACTTCTTGAAGAGCTCCCTAATGTGGAGAAGCCGCATCATACCTTTGTTGCTGGTGACGATGAAGAGGCGGTAGCAACTACAATTGCTTTAGTAGAGGCAATTCCTGGCTTCAGAGCTGTGAAGGCTGGAAGTTTAGCCAATTCAAAAATTGTTGAGCTGTTAGGTCCTCGATGGTTGGTTGAGCTGGATAAGCTCAATGGCGGGGGTGAATTTCGGAGTGGATGGAGATATGGTGTGTAAGTAAAGGGTATACTTCATGATGATTGCAAGCTAAGTCAAGTTTTATATTAATTATACTACTATAAATGTATATTGAATAATTTGTGGTTTTAACTTTTGGAAGCAAGGCTTGTATTTTTAGATCTCAATCAATTGTTGATCTGCATGGCTTGTGTTGCATCTGTGGTTCACATGGATCTTGCAGCTTAACCTATGTACCTGCTACAGAAGTTCTCATCCTCTTGAATGACATTTCTGCAAAGCTTTCTTTTGTTTACTAGAGGTATTGCATATTTAACTGTGGCTTAATTGTGAGGACCCATAATCTAGACCGAATTGTGGTGTGCTTCCATGAACTACCATGCTGAAGAGAAGGAACATATGTTATTTAAGTGGGGTCACAAAACAGCCAGAATCAGCAATATGTAACATGACAAGTCTGGCATAAGATGTCACTCCAGTTAAGTTAGTCTCTTTGTTTGTGTGAGTGAGAGAGATGCTGATATTTAGAAGGAATTTGGAGGAGGGTTAAGGAAGATTTTTGGGCACCGTCCACCAATGAAAGTTCGGAAGTTTCTTCCAATTGTAAGTACTTGTGCCAAGGCCACTTCCTTTTGATTAGCATGAACTTGGGATCAATGCAGATTTCTCTAGGTGCATCCATGTATTCTCGCCACTCTTATGTGACCTGCGCGACAACTAGGAAGTCAAGGTCAACAAAGTGCCACGGTTGGTCGATTATCCATTGTGCAAATATGAAATCCATGTGTCCGGTCATGACATGGATTTGGACCGTGTCAAAAGGGGTATATCCAAGTGAGTATGGAAGTTGTTCGAGATCTTGTACAGTTCATGGACAAGCAAGGACACCCTTGGGTCCCATCTTCTTCTCACTAGCTTCGTAGTATGCTATTGTGGTGGGCGATTTCCCATTGAGTTTGATCCCTCATGGAATGTTATAAGAATGTGCATCTTATTATGCTGTCATGGAGGTCCTGTCATTAGGGGAAGGTTGAGGTCTATAGGGGCCCTTTAAGATGCCATGTGATTAAAAGGTTATTAAGGAAAAGAGCCAATCGTGTGATGCCATGTATACAAAAATGTTGGGTGATTAAAGGTGGTCAAAAGATTCTCTAGAAGATGCCTTTTTGTACTTTTCATTTTCAAAAAGTGGAGGGGAAGTTTTTGAAATTTCGGACGTCCATAACTTCTATATATGAGCTCAAAATTTGTCAGAGATTACAGATCCAGAATCTACTCGTCGAGCTCTTTCCATAGATATGTCACATGATATAGTTTTGCTCGCTCGATTTTAAATTCAATTTTGGCGGGAAACTTTGAAATTCAAACTTCTAGCCGTTTGAAGAACAAGAAGGTATCTAAAGTCAAAGAAACTTAACGTTTTAACAAAAAGTCATTAAAATCATAATATGGCAGCTTAAAGGGTCCCTATAGACCTCAACCTTCCCCTAATGACAGCCGACTTGGTTCATGCACAAGTATATAAGAGTTGCTCTCTTTTATTCATTCAATCATCTTACATTGCCCTATTTGCTGGCTCTTGTACTCTGTAACCTCAAGCTAATAAAGCTCTTGTTCTTGCTTGCAATCTTTCTCTCATGTTTATTTACTTATGTTTGTGCACATTCTTTCATGGTATCATACGCTTAGGCTTCGATTGTTGCACAAAAATCTGCTCTGTGTCTCTCTCCTTCTTCAACTATGCCTTGCGTTTGTGGCTTCCCTAGATTCTCCTGGCTGTAGATACTTCAATAGTGGCTGCATTTTCTTCATTAGTTGTGTCTTTTGATTTACAAGTCCTCTTACTGTTGTTGGCCAGCCCCCAAGCTGTGTTTTTTTCTATAGAGGCAAGTGGAGGAATTTTTGCTGTAAATTTAGTAAGGGCATCAATTTTGTGGCAGGTTTTTGAAGGATGTTTTTGCCTGACAAGTGACATTATTTCTCCCCTCACCAAGATTCTCTCCCCCTTCCGGTAGGAGGTTCTCGGTGGTTTCTTTTGCTTGCTGTCCAGCCTGCATCTTCAGAGGGGGCTACTAGTCCCTAGTTGGATCTTGTGGAAAGGTGCTTGAGAGAGCACGTGGATTGCTTAGCTACAGAGGTTGTTTGAGATAGCTTCTTTGAGGCAAACATGGATCCCCCCCCCCTCCCCCCCCCGCACAAACAAGGAGGACAAGCTCAATGGTTCAAACTATGATCACTGGAAGCTACAGATGAAGGTTTGGTTCACACACAAGGGACTTTGGGAGATTGTTCAGGGCCATGAACGAAAGCTCGAACGCCCTACCAGCTCTAAGAAGTGGACTTAGGACCAGGAGGATGCCTTTCTCGCAGAACTTTCAACTAGGGAGAATCAAGACTCAAAAGCTCACTCTGCACTTGTACGAGCCATCTCACCCGAGGTCTCCCCCGCCATGCAAACATTGGATTGTGCTGCTTCTGTTTGAAGAAAGCTGATTGCACGGGACTCTACAATGCGGTTTGTCAACCTATTGGGTCAGCTCTTGTCTCTGGAGTTTACAGCAAGGACTTCCATGCAGTTGTTTGTGATGAAGGTTAAGGTAATCCATGACCAATTAGTGGCAATGGGTACTACACTGACCTCTTCTCAATTAGCTGCTCACCTCCTCCTCAAGCTTCTTGGTCCTAGTTTCACAGGGGAAGTTGAAAGTTTCATTGTCTATTGGACTTGATTAGGCACTCGCTACGGTGCAGAACGGTGCAGAAGAAAGTTCGAAGCTGGTGTTACAAGTGTGGGAAGAAAGGCCACCTGTCAAAGGATTATCAGTCAAAGGACAAAGGCAAAGCCAAGGACAAGGGCAAGTCTTAAAAGAAGGGCAAAGACAAGTCACAAGACTCTGACACAGACTCGTCTAGTGAAAACCCCAGCTCTCCCAAGGCCTTACAGATTGGAGAGAACATGACTGGTGTCTTGCTCTGATCCTAAGGGCGTTCCCTCGCATGTTGTCTTCCAGAAACGACTTGTGGGCGGGAAAGGGGCCTTTCAAAAGCTCTTATATTAAATCAAGACATGTGCATTTTTCGAGGTGTACTCAGTACTGGCCATGCTGAGGTGTCCATGGTCGCATCTTCGTCATCAATTTTCTTTCGACTTTTTTGCACACTTCAAGATGCATAGGGGATGTTAAAATATTGCATCTTATTATGCTGTCGTGGAGGTCATGTCGGCCTGTTTCTACAGCTGACCTGGTTCATGCACAAGTATATAAGAGTTGCTCTCTTTTATTCATTCAATCATCTTACATTGCCCTAGTTGTTGGCTCTTGTACTCTGTAACCTCAAGCTAATAAAGCTCTTGTTCTTGCTTGCAATCCTTCTCTCTCATGTTTATTTGCTTCCGCTTGTGCACTTAGTTGGTTGAGAAGGTTGAGGCTTATGGGTTGAGCGGTGACAAAGGAAGGGCCATCCATAGGACAGGTTACAGATTGCTTAACGAAAGGGTTATGGGGGTGGGAGTTGAAGTTGAAGTTGGGTCAATTGGAGAGGGTTGAGGCTTATGGGTTGAGCGGTGATAGAGGAAGGGCCATCCATGGGATAAGTTACAGATTGCTTAATGGAAGGGTTATGGGTGGGAGTTGAAGGTGAAGTTGGGTCAATTGGAGAGTGGTTGGGTTTTTCTCTAGGCAGTTTTCTTTGTTGTCTAAATTGTCCATCGATAAGGGGGATTGATCAGCTTACAGGGCTTCTTCACCAGAAGACTCGTGCTCACCTTGGGTTCCTTGTGAGAAACTTGTCGAGGTCATCCTCCTTGGCTTGAGGTGTATAGCTTTTGAAAAAAGCAAAGGCCTCTTGTGTCTCATGCACCGAGATGTCCTATAGTGGGGGATAAGCCACATGGATTGTATGAATGGTGGCTTGGCCAATGGCGGGGGCTTGGATAAAGTAAGAGTAGACTATATGATATAGTTAGTCTCTTTGTGTGTGTGAGTGAGAGAGAAGGGGGGCATTGCATGCTGATATTTAGAAGGAATTTGGAGGAGGGTTAAGGAAGATTTTTGGGCACCGTCCACCAATGAAAGTTCGAAAGTTTCTTCCAATTGTAGGTACTTGTGCCAAGGCCACTTCCTTTCGATTAGCATGAACTTGGGATCAATGCAGATTTCTCTAGGTGCATCCATGTATTCTCGCCACTCTTATGTGACCTGCACGACAACTAGGAAGTCAAGGTCAACAAAGTGCCATGGTTGGTCGATTATCCACTGTGCAAATAGAGAATCCATGTGTCCGGTCATGACACGGATTTCGACCGTGTCAAAAGGGGTATATCCAAGTGAGTATGGAAGTTGCTTGAGATCTTGTACGGTTGGTGGTGATATGAGCTGACGTTCATGGACAAGCAAGGACACCCTTGGGTCCCATCTTCTCACTAGCTTCGTAGTATGCTATTGTGGCGTGCGATTCCCCATTGAGTCCGATCCCTCATGGAATGTTATGAGAATGTGTTAAAATATTGCATCTTATTATGCTGTCGTGGAGTTCCTATCGGCTTGTTTCTACAGTCGACTTGGTTCATGCACAAGAATATAAGAGTCGCTCTCTTTTATTCATTCATTCATCTTACATTGCCCAATTGCCTGGCTCTTGTACTCTGTAACCTCAAGCGAATAAAGCTCTTGTTCTTGCTTGCAATCTTTCTCTCTCATGTTTATTTGCTTCTGCTTGTGCACATTCTTTCATGGTATCATATGCTTAGCCTTCGGTTGTTGCTCAAAAATCTGCTCTTTGTCTCTCTCCTTCAACTATGTCTTGCGTTTGTTGCTTCCCTAGATTCTCCTGGCTGTAGATATTTCAAGTGGTTGCATTTTCTTCATTGTGTTTTTTGATCTACAAGCCCTCCTACTGCTGTTGGCTAGCCCCCAAGCTGTGTTATTTTCTACAGAGGCAAGTGGAGGAGTTCTCGTTGTAAATTTAGTAAGGGCATCAATTTTGTGGTAGGTTTTTAAAGGATGTTTTTGCAATAAGTGACATCATTTCTTCTCCCTCCAAGATCCCCTCCCCCTTCCGGTAGGAGGTTCTTGGCGGTTTCTTTTGCTTGCTGTTCAGCTTGCATCTTCAGAGGGGGCTACTAGTCTGTAGTTGGATCTTGTGGAAAGGTGCTTGAGAGAGCACATGGATTGCTTAGCTACAGAGGTTGTTTGAGACAACTTCTTTGAGGCAGACATGGTCCCCCCTTGCACAAACAAGGAGGACAAGCTCAATGGTTCAAACTATGATCACTGGAAGCTACAGATGAAGGTCTGGTTCACACACAAGGGACATTGGGAGATTGTTCAGGGCCATGAACGAAAGCTCGAACGCCCTAACAGCTCTAAGAAGTGGACTCACGGCTAGGAGGATGCCTTTCTCGCAGAACTTTCAATTAGGGAGAATCAAGACTCAAAAGCTCACTCTGCACTTGTATGAGCCATCTCACCCGAAGTCTCCCTCGCCGTGCAAACATTGGATTGTGTTGCTTTTGTTTGGAGAGCTGACAGATCCATATGCACGGGACTCTACAATGCGGTCTGTCAACCTATTGGGTCAGCTCTTTTCTCTGGAGTTTACAGCAAGGACTTCCATGCAGTCGTTTGTGAGATGAAGGTTAAGGTAATTCATGACCAATTAGTGGCAATGGGTATTGCCTTGACCTCCTCTCAATTAGCTGCTCACCTCATCAGGCTTGCAAATTATGACATGGTTTCCCAAGCTTTGCAGGTTCAGATCGCAATACGTTCCCTCGAGTTTGATGATCTGTGTACTCTTGGAAGAGGAATCCATCCTAGTTTCATAGGGGAAGTTGAAAGTTTCATTGTCTATTGGACTTGATCAGGCACTCGCAAACGGTGCAGAAGAAAGTTCGGAATCGGTGTTACAAGTGTGGGAAGAAAGGCCACCTGTCAAAGGATTGTCAGTCAAAGGACAAAGGCAAAGCCAAGGACAAGGGAAAGTCTTAAAAGAAAGTCAAAGACAAGTCACAGGACACTGACACAAACCCGTCTAGTGATAACCCCAGCTCTCCCAAGGCCTTACAAACTGGAGAGAACATGACTGGTGTCTTGCTTTGATCCTAAGGACGTTCCCCCACATGCTGTCTTCCAGAAACGGCTTGTGGGCGAGAAAGGGGCCTTTCAAAAGCTCTCTTATATTAAATTTGGACATGTGCATTTTCCAAGGTGTACTCAGTACTGGCCATGCTGAGGTGTCCATGGTCGCACCTTCGTCATCAATTTTATTCCGACTTTTTTGCACACTTCAAGATGCAGAGGGGGTGTTAAAATATTGCATCTTATTATGTTATCGTGGAGGTCATGTCGGCCCGTTTCTACAACCAACCTGGTTCATGCACAAGTATATAAGAGTTGCTCTCTTTTATTCATTCAATCATCTTACATTGCCCTAGTTGCTGGCTCTTGTACTCTGTAACCTCAAGCTAATAAAGTTCTTGTTCTTTCTTGCAATCTTTCTCTCATGTTTATTTGCTTCTGCTTGTGCACATTCTTTCAGAATGGAGGGCTCATGGATGCGGTTAATGAGGGGGTTTAGTTGGTTGAGAAGGTTGAGGCTTATGGGTTGAGCGGTGACGAGGAAGGGCCATCCATGGAACAGGTTACAGATTGCTTAACGAAAGGGTTATGGGTGGGAGTTGAAGTTGAAGTTGGGTCAATTGGAGAGGGTTGAGGCTTATGGGTTGAGCGGTCACAGAGGAAGGGCCATCCATGGGACAAGTTACAGATTGCTTAACGGAAGGGTTATGGGTGGGAGTTGAAGGTGAAGTTGGGTCAATTGGGGAGTGGTTGGCTAGGGGGTTTTCTTTGTTGTCTAAATTGTCCATCGATAAGGGGGATTGATCAGCTTCTTATTACAGGGCTTCTTCACCATAAGACTTGTGCTCGCCTTGGGTTCCTTGTGAGAAACTTGTCAAGGTCATCCTCCTTGGCTTGAGGTGTATAGCTTTTGAAAAAAGCAAAGGCCTCTTGTGCCTCATGCACCGAGATGTCCTATAGTGGGGGATAAGCCACATGGATTGTATGAATGGTGGCTTGGCCAATGGCGGGGGCTTGGTTAAAGTAAGAGTAGACTATATGATATAGTCACAAGATGCTCTAGCACGTTGTATTGATCATTGGGCATGCTGCAAAGCTCGCAAAAGGTGAAACTTTCGAGGGTTTTATGGTTTATCATGGCTGAGTTAAGAATAGGGTGATGAGGGTGGGTTGATGTGTAACATTGATGCGGGCTAAAATGGTGTGGGAGGTGGTGGTGGAAATAAGATCCGATAAAAAGATGTTGAATAGAAGCAAATATAGGATCCATGGAAGATCTACTCATATGGTTGTGGTAATGTGCCGAGGTCTATAGCCTTATGAGAGAAGCATGTCTAGTTTCCTTTGGTCCCACCCTTGTAATGGGGTATCATCCGAGGCAAGTCTACATTTGATGAATTTTGGCATGTGTCAAGGTTTGTAGCCCACGAGAGAAGCATGTCCAGCTTTCTTTGGTCCCACCCTTCCAATGGGGTATTATCTAAGGTAAGGGTATCCATGAGAGATGAGAGATTGGGAATGTGCCAAGGTTTGCAGCCCATGAGAAAAGCATGCCTAGCTTTCTTTGGTCCCACCCTTCCGATGGGCTATCATCCGATGCAAGGGTTTGCATTTGATGAATTTTGGCAGGTGCCTCATCTATCAAGGTTTCTTTGCTCAATATGAGGTTGTACTCATCTTGGGAACCTGTGAGGATTTCGATAGCTTCATGTTTTGTGGACAAGGGCAATGTCACTCGTTGGTGAATTGGTTAACCATATGGACCACTTAGGCCTCTTAACTTTCACTTGCTTGAGCTCATCGCATGAAAGCGCTGCCATTTGCAGCAGTAAGCATAATTGTACCAATGCCCTTCACTGGGTAAGAAGCATTATTGGCACATGTGACAGTATTCCCATTAGGGACAGCCTCAAGACAAGTGAACATATCACGATGCGAGGTAATGTGCTTTGTAGCACCACTGTCAAAATACCAAACATCAGAGTCAACAGAAACTGCCAAACATGCATCATGTACAGATGGGTCATACTGGCAATACACGCTAAACGCCCATTCTGTATCCTGCACAACATTTGTAGAATCTGCATTTGTAGAAGCATCCACTATTGTGGTTGCATTTGACTCTTTCTTCTTTGCCTCTTTAGCCTTTAGCTTAGGGCAATTCTTAATGACATGATCAATTGCCTTATAATAGTTGCACCTCATTTTTTTCTTGCCTTTATCAAGATCCTTCTCAGACCTATTGTTGCTACCTGTGAAAGGAGAAGAAGTTGCAAACCTACTAATAGGAGAAGAAACAGTGGAAGGGGCTGCCTTACCACTTCTTCTGGGCAGCAACAAATGCCTGATCAACTGCACGCTGCCTAGCCCTGTTTTGTTACCTGGACTGCGCTTCTTGCAAGAGCTTGTTGACTAAAGTATCATACTTGACAACATCAGGTCTGTCCTGAGTAACAAGTCTCCACGTGGAAGCAAAAGTCTGATATGACTCAGGTAAAGCATCAAGAACAGTCTGCACAAGAGAATGACAAGGAATAATCTCACCTGCAGAAATCAACTGTTTCTTGAGATATTTAATCTCAGCAAGAAAAACATTCATGTCATCATCTTCTTGCATAATCTTCGATTCTAGCTCTTTACGCAGGTAAGAGATTTTTGCCTCGTTATTACGACCTGCATACGAACCAGCTAGAATATCCCAAGCTTGTTTTGCTGTTTTAGCTGAACGAATATGTGGGGTGATGTTACGTTTGACAGAAAGTGCAATCAAGGCATGAGCCTGCGCATCTTTACCATCCCAACGAGCTTGTTCAATAGTGGGTAAAACAGCAGCAATAGTAGAGCTGCTAGAACCTGCAACATCCTCAACAAATCCTACATCCACAGAACCTGGACGTACATCCATACCCTGCACAATGTTCCACACTCCTTTTGCAACCAAAACATGCTGCATCATGTATGCCTAAAGTGGGTAGTTGCTGTCTCCATCTAATTTGTCATCAGCATACAACATGCGAAATACATCATTGCTGTTATCAGCCATGGCCACTGACTGAAACTGATGCAAAAGCTACCTGTAATGAAAAGCAAAGACTGAACAGAGAATAACTCGTGCTATGTAGCACGGTCCACAATAGAATACGTATGCCTGTTTTGCAGAAAATTGCACTGTCAAAATTTTTGCAAAAAATGACGAAAACACCTGTGCAGAACTTGCAATGCAAAAACGGAGCCCAAAAGGGACCTGCAAGCGCTCGTGAAAGCTCACCTCAATCTAAGAATGTGAGTCGGAGGGTGCCGACGGCGTAGCCCTAGGAGCCGATGCCTGCTCTGATACCAATTGTTAGAATTAGGATTGCAGGAAAGCACATAAAGCTTGGAGAAGAAGAAGCAAGAATGCACACAACACACAATGTATTAGATTGTGTCAATGTACAAAAGATAAGTTAGCCCTAGAATGATGGGCATATATACAAGCCGGTGGAAAAAACCTTTTAAAGAGGGAAAAAGTACCCCGGCGATCCTAAGTGTGTTCACACACATCACTGTCTATATATATGGCAACATGTCCTTGATGACTAGGACTCTAACTAGTGTGTTTGTTGGGCACCCTTGGTCGATGATGAGGCTTTGGATGATGTGTTCTCTATCTCTTTTGGTTCAGATGACTTCTACATCCTTGTCTTGTAGGTAGTGCCTAAGAGATGGTCATGAATACTCTTGCTCTTAAGACCGATCATAAATTTATCGTTTTGCACAATGCTCCATTTGGCTCCAATGTAGATTTCTCACTATATGTGAAAAAGACAGATAGAGGGATCATGCTTTTAGTCATTTATGTGGATGACTTGATTATCACTGGTGATAGTGATACAGACATACATGATGTCAGGATGCTTTTGAAGGAGAAGTTTGAGATGAAGGATTTGGGTGAGCTGTAGTATTTCTTGGGCATAGAGGTGGTGAGATCACCTCATGGCATTTTGCTATTGCAGAGGTAGTATGGCTTGGACATGTTGTCCAAGTTGGTATGACAGGCTGTAAGCCTATTTCAGTTCCATTGGAGCATAACACAAAGATTTTCACAGATACAGGTGAGCTTTTGGAGGACCCCAAGGCTATGCTATTCGACTTGTGAGTCAGTCTATGCAGGCCCCTAGGAAGCCACAGTTGGATGCGGTTAAACGGATCCTCAGGTACATAAAGTCCATAGTTGATTATGGACTTTTCTATGAGGTTGGTAGAGAGATATAGTTGCATGGGTACACAAATGCTGATTGGGCTGGTAGCATTGCACAGACACGAGATCTACCAGTGGTTTTATGTTATCATTTGGGAGTGCTGTTGTGAGTTGGAGCAGCAAGAAGTAGCCAACAGTTGCCTTGTCAAGTACAGAGGCAGAGTACAGGGGTGCTGCTATGGCAGCTTGTGAGGTAGCTTGGTTTCAAAAGCTATTTGGTGACATGAGAGAGCCCCTGGATAGGGCAGTTATCATATATTGTGACAACATGAGCAGCATGTAGTTGGCCAGTAACCCAGTATATCATACCAGAATGAAGCACATTAAGGTGCATTGTCATTTTGTGAGAGAGTTCTAGCATGAGATGTAGATCTGGTGTATGTCAGCACAGAGGATCGGGTGGATGACATCTTCATGAAGGCATTGGGCACAGAGAATCTCCACAGGCTTAGGAGCTTACTTGGAGTGCAATGTGTGGAGTTGAGCTCAACTAGTGCTATGGCAAACATTGATGACCTGCCTTGGTGATAGCTTCCGCATCTACACCACTGGCATGGTTGTGAGATTATGGGTGATATATGACCAGTGGGATGATAGGCTGTGTGATATTCGTTTTTAGATTACTAGAGACTAGCATAGTTATAGCGCCAGCTCATTTAGTCGGGTTCACCTTATGGACCGACCCTTATATGTTATAGTAGTTGAGTACTAACCCATATGGTGTGTACTCTTATCTTTATGTTATGTTGGTTGAGGGGTAGATAAGAAGAAGATAGAAGAAAATTCAACTATCCATCTCTCTCTTGTGTCTTGCTCTCTCTTGTGTGTGTGTGTTTGCTTGCTAGGGTTTGAAGCTCTCCCTCTCCCCCACATTCTCTTTACATTGTTGAAGCCACATGCGAGTAAATATTTTCAAAAAAGTCAAATTGCCATGCTTCACACAAGGTAATGTTTTAGGTTATCAGCTTTTATGTCTAGTTTCCAAAGCAATGTAGGGAGGTATTTACCAGTGGGATTATATTAGTCCAATTCTAGTGATCTAGTTCGAATAGAGAGTGTTAATGTTGATAAATTTTTCTTGCATCTTGATTACCTTAACACAGTGGTGGATTGAATTTGGAATTGAAGTTTCTCAGTCTATCAAACAGTAGAAGGGAGGATCCATCGAAGGGAGAATACATCAAATCTGGTGGAACATTGCACATGTTTAGCAAGAGATCATTTGATTAATCAAGATATACCTATGACAATACTGAAAATGTTATCTTTGGTATATCAACCCAAGTTTTCCTTGAGAATTAAAACTTGAATTTGTAGTTTTAGATGTATTCCTAGGAAGAATTAACCTGCTATATAGCTAATTTCATAGTTGTGCATTTAGTAGAGGATATGATATAATAGGAGAGTTATATCATGGGTGTTCTGACTTGGACACTCTCTTGGTAGAAACACTTTCAGATGACATTCATAACGAGAATGTTTAGATATGTGATAGTTATGTGGTTCTTAGAGAGGGAAGGTATGATATAATAGGAGAGTTATATCATGGGTGTTCTGACTTGGACACTCTCTTGGGTAGAAACACTTTCAGATGACATTCATAATGAGAATGTTTAGATATGTGATAGTGAGGCAGTCCTGGGCAGGCAACAAGAAGAGCAGCCTCTAAGCACTCCTCAAGTCTCCCGTGTTGCTCAATGGGCTTGGGGCATAACGCAACACAAACATAAGAACCCCAAAACCACACACTCAACAAGAAAGGGGCACCACCTAGTTATGTGTGTGAACTAGGACACCAAAGATCTTTACTTGTAGCCAATCAATACAAGCTAACCATATACATCAATCAAAAGGCACACACACCCTCAACAAACACTCATAATATATAGTATTGTGTGTGGAGGAGACTAGCATAACACAAATAGATGCACACCAAACTTGGAGAAGAACTTAGAGAGACAATATAAGCTTGATTTTATTGTTGGTATACGCATGGTCTTAAGGTTACGAGAGCCCTCTCACCATACAACCCTCTTACCATGGAATGAAAGGCAACAAATCAAAAACAGGCCCTCAAGCCGCCAAGCATAAAATCACACCACAAAATACAAGGATCGAATTTACCTTAAATTAAACATCGGACCGCTTTGCTAAATCAACTTTGGAGATGTAGGAGTCTAAGATTTTGTACACAATTGCACCCAAACTACTAATCTTATTTATGCACAAAGGCAAGATACAATTATGATAGGGAGTATGGCATCACTCAAGCCCTCACAATGACATAACTAGCTTCAAGCTTCTCTATGCAATCAAAGGTATTGATGTATAGAGAGAGCTCACAAGTCCACTATCTCCTTACACACTAGAGTTGGGAGTGGTGTACAATGTGTGTAATCCCCCCTTACTCACAAGGAATGGAGGGGCTCTATTTATAGGTTTGAGAAGCCCCAATTAGGATTAAGCCTAATCAATTTTATTATAAGAAATCATAGATTATGGATTTTTTATTTTGGAATGAGAGTGGGCCTCTTCTTATATCTTGAATCACTTGGATGTGGGCTCAAGGTGAGAGAATTATTGAAGATGAGAGGAGAGTGTAATGTAGAGGTTTAAGCAAATAACTTGTAGTAATGCCTACTCAAAAAGTAGTAGAGTGGGTGCTTATTTACATATGTTAGCGGTGCTTATTTACATATGTTAGTGGTTAGTAGTTAGTAATCACTATAAAAGGTTACTAGTACAATGTACAAATGGGTGAGAAGGGCTGAGAGGTTGAGTGAGAGGAGTAAAGATTTGGAAAGATCCTTTGTGTGGTTGAAAGCTCGAAGAAGCTTGGATTCACCCATGTGTAGATCTTTGAGTTAACCGCCGGTCTCCTTCTTCTCGCATTCGATGCCACAAAAGTTGATTGAAGTGAAGAACATGGGGGTTTTTGTAGATGGAAACCCCATATTTGCAGAGGTTAATATGATACATTCATGCTGAATTTTTATGTATTTTTTGAGATTGGGAAAATAATTTAGTAATATGGGAGTAGTAGGGAGAGAAATGGAGATGAGGTATGGGTGTAGAGTAGATATGAGAGCAAATGGAGATGGAAGGAGAGGGAAAAGGTGGAGAGGGTGAGAGAGGACATGAAGTTTGCAGGTTTGATGGAGTGAGAAAGGAATGAGTAAGTGTGTAGGTGATGAATGTGTAAGGGAGGTGAGAAGAGACTAGGTGTACCTTGCCAAAAAGTGGGCGGATTGGGGTCCAATAAAAAATTCATATCTCACCGCCATTAGCTCCAAAAATTCTCAAAACAATTGAGCATATTTCTGAGCTCCCAAGCTAACTTTTGTCTTCTGATGACCAGTCCAAATTCGGAGTGGAGGCTGGCGCAAACAATTCAGTAGAATCATGTATTTTCTGAATTTTTGAAATCTTTGTGTGGGTCGTCCCCATTGGTGGAATTTCTTGATAGCTCCAAGAGAGAGCCCCCCAATACATCATACCCTGACCTTTGAGACTCAAGTGTATGTGGACACTTGCATGGAGCAATTTTTTTCAATTTTATAAAGATATAATAAGAAAAAAAACAAGCTAGTACTTTAACTAGTCAACATATCATGACAATATGGTTATTATGATAGGAAAATAAAATAAACAAAGAGATCTAATTGTGAATAAAAATACTAAAATAAAATATATAAAAATAATTGATATATGAAAAAGTATTTAATAAAAATATAGAAAATATTTAATAGTAAAAAATATATACAAAAATACTAAACTATGGAAGTCAAAAGGGAGGGAAACCCTCATTATTTTAGGATAGATGAGAGAATAAAAGATAAAATAGTCTAAGGGAAAAAGTGATTTGGGTAGTAGGCTTTCTACACGGTGTGGGTAGAAATGTGAGGGCATAGGATTTACTTATGCATTGTGAAGTTGAAGCATATGTATAATGATGGTTCAAAAGTATTATGAAGAAAAATAATAATAATAATAAATAAATAAATAAAATATACTTAGGTTTTGTAATACACACACCTAATGAAGTATATACATATTTGAGAAAATAGAGACCCCCATATTTAGGCCCTTATATGAAATGAAATATTTACACAAAATGGGCCGAAATAATTTTATTTATTTTTTATGAATACCTAGCAAAATTTTTTTTTTAATAATATAAAAAATATATAGAAGATATGGGTAAAGTCCCTAATGCACACACGCCTATTTACAGTGAAAAGGTATTTATGACAAAGAGCTTATGTGATTTTCCTTGGCCGAGGTAGCTCCCTCTGGCAATGTGGATAGTCGAAAAAACGGCTATCATTTAGCCCTCCCCCTAGATGATGGTATATTCATGTACCATCATAAAGTAGGCCTTCTAAAGCAAGTGGTGTAATGTGGTTCTTTTGTCCATCTTTCTTCTGTTCCTCGTGTTTTGCACCACAGACATTACTCAAACCACATAACTTACATGCCCTTTTATCTCCTTTTTGTGGGTGCTTTTGTGAGTCTGTCGGTAGAATGCGACTCAAGTATGGCTTGAGTAGTCTGTAGAGCCATTAACCTTCTTAGAATGTTCTTTGCCATCCAAATCCATGAGCTGATAATAGCTAGAGTTGAAAACCTTCCTGACAATGTATGGTCCCTGCCATCTAGTTTCAAACTTGGCATCAAACCGGTTATCAAGTCGATTGTCATACTTTAGCACAAGATCTCCTTCTTTGATGCCCTTGTCTTTCAAAGTTGCATTGAGCTTCTCCACTGCTTGTATGGCTCTTCTTCTATAACACTCGTATGTAGCTTCTCTTTTCCACTCTAGCTCAACTAAAGTGAGAAGTTGATCCACCCATGCATCTTGATCTCCTAGTCCACCTTTTCCATGTAGCCGCATTGTTGGAATGTTGAGATCAATAGGCTGCAATGCTTCTTGACCATAAACCAAGTGAAAGGGCATAAACCCTATTGCTTCTCGGTAGGTAGTCCAGTATGCCCATAGTGCTCCATCAAGGAACTCGTCCCAAAGCTTCGTCTTGTTCTCATTATCTTCCTTATGATTCCTGCAACAATGACACCATTAGCCTTCTCTACTAATCGATTTGAATGGGGATAGTAGGGTGTGTATGACGATGTGAAATATGAAGCTCTTCACAAACTTCGGTGAGCAAACCTTTTCTAAAACCTGGACCACTATCAGAAACAATCTCCAAGGATGTGCCAAATCTGCAACATATATGAGTGTAAACAAATTTGCTTACAGTCTTTCCATTCACCCTTGCCACACTTTGAGCCTCCACCCACCTAGTCATGTAGTCTATGGCCACTAAGATGTACAATTTTCCATTTTTAGTTCTAGGTAGTGGACCCATAGCATCAATGCCCCATTTTTCAAATGGACCACTTGCAATGACTAATTGGCGTGGACCATGTAGCAACCTCTTATTACCATTGACTTGGCAGTTTATGACAGCTCTTACACCAATGTTGGACATCTACATGTAAGCTTGTCCAAACATACCCAGCAAGCAAAATCTTTTTCACAGTTAGTTCTTGAGCAAAATGGCCACCACATGCTTCTTCATGCAAACCTTCTAAAAAGGCTGGAATCTCCTTGGTTGTTGGTATTCTTCTGCACACTTGATCTTTTCCTCTTTGGTAGAGGGCACCTTCTAAGAACAAGAAAGAACTTGCCCTCTTCATGAGCCTCCTCTTTTCTGCCCTTGTGAAGTCTTGTGGGAATTCACCTTCCAAGATGTAGCTCACTATGGGAGCCAATGTCTCCATTCCTTGGTATCGTGGTTGCTTAATAGCCGCTGCAGCCAAGACTACTTGCATTTCCTTCTTAACACATGCAACAGCTTGTTGCGCAAGTAGATCAGCATCCTCATTTTGTTTCCTAGGAATATGATACAATTGCACCTCCTCAAATTGATTAAACAACCTACGGATAGCATGAACCTTTTGCCTTAATCTTTCATTCTTGCATGCCCAAATGCCTAAAATTTGCCTTACAATAAGAAGTGCATCCCCTTTTACCAGGAGACGTTGTATCCCTTGTTGATGCACACCTTCAAGCCATGAAGTAGTATGTCGTACTCTGCTTCATTGTTGCTAGTAAAACTTGGCAAGTTGACCTTCTCGTTCATAACCACCTCTCCACTTGTTTGGGTTGAGCAGCATAGCCCTCCCCCTGCTTTACTTGTGGCTTTTCTAAAAGCTCCATCAAGGAACAAGGTGAATGCATTAGGTATAGTTTTGGTAGTGGCAATGGTAGGGTCTTTACTTCAGGCACCTTAATCTCCTTTTCATGCACTCTATAAGTGAGAATCCCTGCTAACAATTGTGCACGCACACTATCTTCTACCTTGAAAGAGTATTGGAATTCTTGCAATTCCATAACCCACTTTGTGATTCTAGCGCTGAGAGTCATTTGAGAAGACACCCAAGGAAACAAATTTTCAGCACAGTGAGAATTACAAAAGGTTTTGGTAACAAGTAGGATCTAAATTTTCTCACCGCAAAGATGAGAGCAAGCATCATGAGTTCCGCTTCCGTGTAGCCTTTCTCCAAGACATTCATGACCCTACTAACAAAGTAGATGGGCCGCATCCTAGTACTGTGGGGATCTTGCTGTAACAAAACTGTACCTACTGTTTCCTTTCCAACACTAGAGCTAACAAAGAAAGTGTACTCCCAACAAGGAGGCATGAGTGTTGGTAGCTCTGACAAAATGACTTTAATGTTATAGAAATACTCCTCAAGCTCATTAGACCATGCAAACTCTACTTGTTAAGTTAATTTTTGCAAGGGGTGAAGTAACTCTGAGGCTAAGTGAATGAAGCGTGACATGTACTTCACCTTTTGAATGAATGATATGGCCTCCTTGAGACTCTTTGGAGATGGTAGGTCGATAAGAGCCTTTGCCTTTGTAGGATCCACCTCAATGCCTTTGGAAGAAACCTTATGACCAAGCAAGATTACTTCATCCTCACCAATATGACATTTGTCGGGATTGAGTTGGCCCCCCATGTCGTAGAGTTTCTTCAAGCCTTCTTCCACCCTCTGCACATACAATGACTTAGAGCTATAGATGCAAAAATCATCTATGAACACTCTAATGGATTTCCCAAAGAATGCTTGAAACACCATGTTCATAGATGCAAAAATCATCTATGAACACTCTAATGGATTTCCCAAAGAATGCTTGAAACACCATGTTCATGAAACGTTGAAATGTCGTTGCTGGAGCATTGGTCAAACCAAATGGCATGACTCTGAAAGCATAACAACCCCAAGGATTGATGAAGATTGTTTTCAATTGATCCTCCAATGCAATCCCAATTTGAAAGTAACCGAAGTAGCCATCACATATCGTATACTTCTCATGACCTGCTATCTCATTTAGGATCTCATCTTGAAATGGGAGAGGAAAGTGGTCCCTTTTTGTCGCCTCGTTGAGTGGACGATAGTCCACACACACCCTCTATTTACTGTTCTTCTTCGGAGTGACCACGATGGGAGAGACACACTCTGAATTTTCTACAGGATATATGAACCCCACTACTAGAAGCTTCCTCACCTCTTTGAGTAGTGCTTGCTCCTTGATGACTCCTAGTCTTCGTAGCTTTGTGCCTTAGGTTTGGCTTTTGGCTTTAGCTCGATCTTGTGTTGAATGGCCTCTACGTCATGCACATCTGTGTAATCTTTAGCAAAAAACCTAGGAAATTTCCTTAGTACACATTTAAACTCCTCTCCTTCCTCCTCCGATGTAAGCTTTTTTGAGAGCATAGCATCAAGCATTTCTTCATCATGCACAATTTGGTCTTCTTGAGAGCCTACCTCCTCCAAACCTTGACAGGGTCTCTCTTTGTGTTTTGCTCTGAATCTTACCCCATGACTTCAATGGAAGACTCCTCTTCCATAGTGCTACTGCTACTTTCTTCCTCTGAGGTGTCATCGGTCCAATCCTCCTCTGTTTCACCTTGAGAAGATTCTTCATTTATCTCCTCTCGTCGTTGCTCCTTCATGTCAAAGATAATCTTCTTACGATTTTCATTCCTGCAAATTAACTTTCCATTTTCCCAATCCTGCAAAGCTCGCATTCTCATTAGCCATGGTCTACCTAGGATAAATGGATAACCACTTCCCTTGGTAGACATAACATAAAAATCAACAACCTTCTGAATGCCAAAAACTTCCACAGAAACATTCTTACAAATCCCAAGACACTTTGCTTTGCTATTGTTTGCCATTTTCACCTTAATTTTAGGTGTTTCATGAATATGCATGCCTAGTCTTTGCGTAAGGTCCTCTGTCATGATGCAAATTCGTGCACCCCCATCTACTAGACCCTTCTTAACTAGCCTTCCCTTGATGTAGCAATCTAATATAGGGGTAATGTCCTCATCCGTGAAATTTTTACAACAGGCACATTCTCTTTTGTTTTTCTCCTAGTGCTCACGGACTTTGTTAATTCTCTCCTAACTTGTGGACATAAGGCTAGAAATTCAGGCCACGAGATATCAGGACCCTTACCTCTCATGTCTTCCAAAAGGTTGTATGGAGCCATACCATGTCCAAGGGGGAAATCTTGGAGGTTTATATGACCTCATCTCCTCTTGACTTCCTTGTTTTCGTTCACTTTCTTTCCTCGTCCATGGTCACTTTATGATGCCACACCCTCCTTTTCCTTCTCTTTTCCACGCCTTCGTTTGATACCATTTGCTTCAATGTCTACCTCCTTGGCCTTTGTTACCTCTACCACATGTACATTTGGGTCCGACAAGGGCAGCATTCCTTCCACTCCTCATGGAGGTGGTCTTATTGCATTGGGCCTTTGCAAAATCATCGGTTTTTGTTGACTAGTGCCTTCACCTACATTCATCACTGGATAATTCATGTTAGGCTTCCCTGGCTCCCGACGAGGCCAAGGACAATTATACATCCCATGCCCTGACTCTCTGCAATTCCAACATTGCAAGAGTCGCCTAGGTCGTGGCTCTCATTCTTCAACCCTTTTGGCTTGGCCCTTCTGTTCCACAGCTTGTGCAAAGTGGATAGACAAGTTATTTAAA
Organism: Cibotium barometz; assembly: GCF_041138505.1. NCBI lineage: Eukaryota > Viridiplantae > Streptophyta > Polypodiopsida > Cyatheales > Cibotiaceae > Cibotium > Cibotium barometz. The sequence goes on from NC_141100.1 coordinate 33,133,665, forward strand.
GACTCATTTAACTTTTCTATCACCTCGACTGTGACCTCAGGTAATTCTCTACAAGTGCAAGACTATACCTCTTCCCTAGGCTTTGAATCATCAAAGATAAAGCCCCCCTAGCATACACCTCATCTTTCGGAGTTTCTTGGTAGCCCTAGCCTCAGCAACATCAAATGTTGTGGGCTCTCCTGACTCTACTTGAAATTTTAGTGATGGGTACATCCCTGCAATAAATCTCTCCTTCTTTAAGAATTCTGCACCATCTCCAAGGTTAGGAAGACTATGCAACCAAAGAGTCCAAAGACGTAAGAATTCTTGCTTATAACTCAAGTAGTCCTCTAGATCCTTTTGCTTATTAGCAACTATTTCTTGCCATAGCTTTTGTGTGTTCAAAGGAGTGAAGTAATTGTCTCTAAAAAGCTGTATGACCCCCTTGTAATCTACTCGTGCGGGTGCAGGTAGAGATTGAAACCAAGTGGAAGCATCTCTTCGTAGGACCAACTCAAACATGTCTAAGCATTCTTGGTCTCCTACCACTCTCTTTATGTGGAGTGCCATTCTAAAGTTTGATAAGAACAACTCGGCATCCTCACCGAGCTCTCCAAAGAATAAGGGGTAGCCACTCATTTGCCTAGTGGTATCCATGCTTAAGAAGAAGAAGCACAAATATGACTGCACAAAGGTCTTTCTTCACTCTCTTTCTCTCTCTCTTTTTTTTTCTTTTTTTTTCTTTTTTTTTTTAAAAGTAGAATGAAAATGTAGACGTCAAAGCTTATGTCATAACAAATCAAAGGTAAAATAAATGGATTAACTGAGGCATTAATGGCTGCTACTTGCCTAGGTCCAAACATACGACGAATGACACGCTGAAATTGCAACTTACTACCAACAACTATGTGTATTTCTTGCCTAGCATAAGAAATTAGTCTACGGTTTAAGTCTTCTTGATTCATAAAACTAAGCTAAAAACAAGATGAAAATATGCACATCAAAGGAAATGGTGTAATCTACAATGGGAAGTATGACAGGATTAGGTGATGCTAAAACCTCTCTTAGTCTTTCTGGACCAAAAAGAAGAACCATGCGTTGTTGGTAGAAAATTTTTCTATCAATGCAAACATTCACTCTAATGGAGCACACCCAATGAAACTGGTTGAATTGAATCCCAAGAGGATTAGGAGGAGGTGGATTATTCATGAAAGATCACACAAAAGTATCAACTTTCCTTCTTAAAATATGATACCCAACAAGCACACAAGGAAGGTGGGCAACAAGAAGAGCGGCCTCTAAGCACTCCTCAAGGCTCCCGTGTTGCTCAATGGGCTTGGGGCACAATGCAACACAAACATAAGAATCCCAAAACCACACACTCAACAAGAAAGGGGCACCACCTAGTTATGTGTGTGAACTAGAACACCAAAGATCTTTCCTTGTAGCCAATCAACAAGCTAACCATATACATCAATCAAAAGGCATACACACCCTCAACAAACACTCATAACATATGGTATTGTGTGTGGAGGAGACTAGCATAACACAAATAGATGCACACCAAACTTGGAGAAGAACTTAGAGAGACAATATAAGCTTGATTTTTTTGTCGGTATACACATGGTCTTAAGGTTATGGGAGCCCTCTCACCATACAACCCTCTTACCATGGAATGAAAGGCAACAAATCAAAAACAGGCCTTCAAGCCGCCAAGCATAAAATCACACCACAAAATACAAGGATCGAATTTACCTTAAATTAAACATCGGACCGCTTTGCTAAATCAACTTTGGAGATGTAGGAATCCAAGATTTTGTACACAATTGCACCCAAACTACTAATCTTATTTATGCACAAAGGCAAGATACAATTATGATAGGGAGTATGGCATCACTCAAGCCCTCACAATGACATAACTAGCTTCAAGCTTCTCTATGCAAAATCAAAGGTATTGATGTATAGAGAGATCTCACAAGTTCACTATCTCCTTACATACTAGAGTTGTTGGGAGTGGTGTACAATGTGTGTAAACTGAAGGTCTTGAGTTCGTTCCTCAGTGGGGGCACCAAAATTGAGGTAGTCCAGGGGGCGGGCAACAAGAAGAGCAGCCTCTACGCACTCCTCCTCAAGGCTCCCATGTTGCTCAATGGGAGCCTCTAAGCACTCCTCAAGGCTCCCACGTTGCTCAATGGGCTTGGGGCACAACGCAACACAAATATAAGAACCCCAAAACCACACACACTCAACAAGAAAGGGGCACCACCTAGTTATGTGTGTGAACTAGGACACCAAAGATTTTTCCTTGTAGCCAATCAATACAACAATCAATACAAGCTAACCATATACATCAATCAAAAGGCACACACACCCTCAAAAAACACTCATAACATATGGTATTGTGTGTGGAGGAGACTAGCATAACACAAATAGATGCACACCAAACTTGGAGAAGAACTTAGAGAGACAATATAAGCTTGATTTTATTGTCGGTATACGCATGGTCTTAAGGTTACGGAAGCCCTCTCACCATACAACCCTCTTACCATGGAATGAAAGGCAACAAATCAAAAACAGGCCCTCAAGCCGCCAAGCATAAAATCACACCACAAAATACAAGGATCAAATTTACCTTAAATTAAACATCGGACCGCTTTGCTAAATCAACTTTGGAGATGTAGGAGTCTAAGATTTTGTACACAATTACACCCAAACTACTAATCTTATTTATGCACAAAGGCAAGATACAATTATGATAGGGAGTATGGCATCACTCAAGCCCTCACAATGACATAACTAGCTTCAAGCTTCTCTATGCAATCAAAGGTATTGATGTATAGAGAGAGCTCACAAGTTCACTATCTCCTTACACACTAGAGTTGGGAGTGGTGTACAATGTGTGTAATCCCCCCTTACTCACAAGGAATGGAGGGGCTCTATTTATAGGTTTGAGAAGCCCCAATTAAGATTAAGCCTAATCAATTTTATTATGAGAAATCATAGATTATGGATTTTTTATTTTGGAATGAGAGTGGGCCTCTTCTTGTCCCTTGAATCACCTGGATGTGGGCTCAAGGTGAGAGAATTATTGAAGATGAGAGGAGAGTGTGATGTAGAGGTTTGAGCAAATATCTTGTAGTAATGCCTACTCAAAAGGTAGTAGAGTGGGTGCTTATTTACATATGTTAGTGGTTAGTAGTTAGTAATCACTATAAAAGGTTACTAGTACAATGTACAAATGGGTGAGAAGGGCTGAGAGGTTGAGTGAGAGGAGTAAAGATTTGGAAAGATCCTTTGTGTGGTTGAAAGCTCGAAGAAGCTTGGATTCACCCATGTGTAGATCTTTAAGTTAACCGCCGGTCTCCTTCTTCTTGCATTCGACACCACAAAAGTTGATTGAAGTGAAGAACATTGGGGTTTTTGTAGATGGAAACCCCATATTTGCAGAGGTTAATATGATACATTCATGCTGAATTTTTATGTATTTTTTGAGATTGGGAAAATAATTTAGTAATATGGGAGTAGTAGGGAGAGAAATGGAGATGAGGTATGGGTGTAGAGTAGATATGAGAGCAAATGGAGATAGAAGGAGAGGGAAAAGGTGGAGAGGGTGAGAGAGGACATGAAGTTTGCAGGTTTGATGGAGTGAGAAAGGAATGAGTAAGTGTGTAGGTGATGAATGTGTAAGGGAGGTGAGAAGAGACTAGGTGTACCTTGCCAAAAAGTGGGCAGACTGGGGTCCAATAAAAAATTCATATCTCACCGCCATTAGCTCCAAAAATTCTCAAAAAATTTGAGCATATTTCTGAGCTCTTGAGCTAACTTTTGTCTTTTGACGACCAGTCCAAATTCGGAGTGAAGGCTGGCGCAAACAATTCAGCAGAATCATGTATTTTTTGAATTTTCAAAATCTTTGTGTGGGTCCCCATTGGTGGAATTTCTTGATAGCTCCAAGAGTGAGTCCCCCAATACATCATACCCTGACCTTTGAGGCTCAAGTGTATCTGGACACTTGCACATGGAGCAATTTTTTTCAATTTTATAAATATAAAATAAGAAAAAAAACAAGCTAGTACTTTAACTAGTCAACATATCATGATAATATGGTTATTATGATAGGAAAATAAAATAAACAAAGAGATCTAATTGTGAATAAAAATACTAAAATAAAATATACAAAAATAATTGATATATAAAAAAGTATTTAATAAAAATATAGAAAATATTTAATAGTAAAAAATATATACAAAAATACTAAACTATGGAAGTCAAAAGGGAGGGAGACCCGCATTATTTTAAGGTAGATGAGAGAATAAAAGATGAAATAGTCTAGGGGAAAAAGTGATTTGGGTAGTAGGCTTTCTACACGATATGGGTAGAAATGTGAGGGCATAGGATTTACTTATGTATGGTGAAGTTGAAGCATATGTACAATGATGGTCCAAAAGTATTATGAAGAAAAAAATCATTATAATAAATAAATAAAATATACTTAGGTTTTGTAATACACACACCTAATGAAGTATTTACATATTTGAGAAAATAGAGACCCCCAAATTTTGGCCCTTATATGAAATGAAATATTTACACAAAAAGGGCCGTAATAATTTTATTTATTTTTGATGAGTACCTAGCAAAAACTTTTTTTTAATAATATAAAAAATATATAGAAGATATGGGTAAAGTCCCTAACACACACACCTATTTACAGTGAAAAGGTATTTATGACAAAGAGTTTATGTGATTTTCCTTGGCCGAGATAGCTCCCTGTGGCAATGTGGATAGTCGAAAAAACGGCTATCAATAGTTATGTGGTTCTTAGAGAGGGAAGGTATTTGTATCCCTCGGTACAAGGAATTACTTAATCTTAATAGGGTAATTTGATTGGCTACAACAATTATATGTGTTGTATAGCCAATCCAATTATATCATGGGTGTTCTAGCTTCTTGGACACTCTTCTGCTCTAGGAACACTTTTAAAGGACATTTACATGAGAGTGTTTAGATATGTGATAGTTCTATAGGATAAGTAATTTGATTGGCTATACGACAATTATATTTGTGATGTCCGATTATCTAATTCCTTAGGAGTTGGATTGAGGTGGGGTTGTGTTTTTTATGATTCTAGTTTGAGTTGGTTTGTTTTTAGTTCCACCAACATAGTTAAAGGGACATTGGTAGTAGATTTAGTCAGCTTGTATGGTAGAGTTATGAGTCAAAAGTGCATAAATGGTGAACCAGATTATGGAGTTAGTTGTCAAAGGTAGTTTGAGTTTTTTCTATTTATTTCTTGGTCAAGAGATGCCATATTTTCTTGTGTGAAAGGCCATATTTTGCATGCTCTATAAAATATTTATAAAAAAGTTGGCACAGCCTCCTCTAGCCTTTTTTTTTTTGTAAAAGGCCATATTTTGTATGCTCTACAAAATACACCATATTTTGTATGTGCTACAAAATTAAAAAAACAAATAGGCCTGAAGTGGCCGCGGGCGATGGCCTCCTTAGGCCTTGTTTTTTATTAAAGGTCATATTTTGCATGCTCTACAAAATATGCCATGTTTTGCATGCTCTACAAAACACACAAAAATATGGGCTAAGGAGGCTGCATCGACGTGGCCTCCTCAAGCCATGTTTTTTTTGTGTTTTGTAGAGCATGCAAAATATGGCCTTTCACAAAAAGAAGGGGGCCTAAGGAGAAAAAACGACACTAGTAGACAAGAGGAGGAGCTCACCACCTCTGTCGATCACCATAGCATATATAAGACTACATCACAGGGCAGAGCAGATCCCAAAACACTAAAGGAAGGGAAACACTCAAAAGGAATAAAAAATGGCATGCTACTCTTTGCACTGAGATCAGAAACACAGACCAAGAAATATAATGTAAAATCATCACTTCCGTTTGCATACCTCTCTACACGACCTAAGGAAGAGGCCCTACCTAGCCATATCCTGATCAGGCGCAAAGTTTTTCCTAAGTGGTGAACAAATGTCTGTTCCATGTAAAATAGATGCATCACTGTGGGAGAAGGCTCACAAAGAATGTAATAGGCCTCCTCTACCATGTTTCTTACTTATCATCACCAAGATATCCGTGTATATACACATAGGAAGATCAAAAAGACAGCCTTTCTCTCATAGCTAGCATCAACTCTATTAGCACTCCATGCTGACCTTCATCCACAAAAATCTAGGCAAAGCATACATTGGCACCCTAATTGTTGAAACTCATAATTACATATAGTGTTGAGAAAATCTGAATAATCAATTGTAATCACGTAACACTTTTCAATTCATAAGACACATCATTCTTCCTAGAATAGTTTTCTGTTCCTTGATTAAGCTCCATTATCTAGGGACATAAAATTATATAACATTTGGAATGCCTTGTGGGATAGCTTGAGATTGGTTCTCCACCCTAGTTGTCATGTAGCATGAACCTATGCTCTTGACAATGTAACACTCCTCTATTTAGATAGTGATGTATGATAGTAGCCATCAATGGATCAATAATGTAAGGTTGTGGAGAGAGGAAAAACACTCTATTCTGAGAGCACATTCCTTAAGTCCACTCCTCAATCCCCACCCTCTCCCCAACTTATTGTATTCAACCCGATTATGAATTTTCTAATTTATAATCCATAAGAAAACATGGCTAATTCAAACCCTCCCAATCCACCATTAGCTTTATAGGCAACTGCTATACCCTTAAAGATGGCCATTGGCTAGACGACCAAATTAAATACAGCAATAGTAATTCCCCTAAATATAGCTAGACCTACCTAAATGAAATGTTTCATTTCCATAATTTCATGGGAATTTGTTGAGGACATTGAATGCCACATAAATGAATTCAAAAGGGTATGTCATGTATCTTGGATTGCTAAGGATGCACATTTGATGTTACATTCTTCCACCACTCTTAAGGATAAAGTCGGTACTGTAGGAAACCTTCTAGGTCTCTAGAAGAGTTACTTTCACTGACTGTAAAAGTAGCTCTTCTAGGTCTCTAGAAGAGCTTTCACTGACTGTGAGCAAATATGCCTTGAATTCAAGCCTGTAGTCACAAAATCAAATCTATTTTATAGCCTTTCTAATTTCCAACATTGGCTTAATGAAAGTGTTAATGCATGGCAAAAGGCATGGTATGCCTTTATGGGGCTATTGCAAATTTATATCCTCGTCCAGCTCTAGAAACATTTCAGCAAGTTTGCAAATGGAATCAACATCCCAATTACCTTTATAATCTTAACATAACCATGATACCATTAATGTAATACTCCATCACCCTAGCCTTTAGTCATTGTTCAGCCAAGTTCTTCTCAAACAAACTTTGGAATATTCACATGAGGGCTAGTATGGATCTTTAACCTATAACTCAAATAACATAAAAAGCATGTTGATAAACTATATAAATATGATAAATGCAAATATAAAGTCTCTCACAAACTGACGCCAATTTCCTAAAGGGACAACCAAGCCTTATGGGAAAGCCTGAAGTACAACCTACATGCTTAGTGTATAGAGCTGTAGAGGACCACAACTTACGTAAGAGTGTCCGAACATCCATTGTACATACTGTCAAAAATGGGGACATAAAGAAGCTCAATGTTTTAGTAATTTTAAATACCAAAGTCGAATAAAATAATTTCTTCAACTTGATCCAATAAATCATTGTACCTATATCACAATGTTGACAAAGCTAAGCCTCAAGGACTTGTTTGGTGTCTCTTGTAAAGGGACACAAATAACCAAGCTACCACATTTGGGGTAATGAACCAAGAGATCCCTACTAAGTCCAAACCACCTATTCATTTCATAGGGGTTGTCTCCCCTAGCTCAATTGTGTGGGTAATCACTAGGAGAAGGGTGTCAAATATAAGAAGCCATCAGAGCTCAACTTTTCCATCAAGCAAGCATCCAAAAATACAATCTCTTTTGGCTTCATTGTCACCCTTTACCTATGCAAGGTAGAAATATATCTTAGTTGCATGTCAAAAATGGAACACTACACCATCAAACAAACAAACCTACATCCAACACTACAATAGAACTCTCACTTGCATTCATGTTCCTCTTGAGTCCTCAAAGAAGTAATTTTTTATAGCTCCATATTAGCCAGAGATTCATTGTAAAAATTTAAAATTCATTGTTGTGGAACACCTCAAAACAAGGTACATTCGACCTCAATACACTCTTTGCATAAATAGTCTACGAGGATTTCAAAGGACCAAATAACAGACAAAGAGCCCAAACCCAAAACATACTTTTGGCTAGCACAACAAAGTTGTACTCATTTGTCCTAATTATCCTTTTCCACAAGGGATTATTAAAGAGAATGTGGGGGAGAGAGAGAGCTTGAGTTCCTTGCACAAGCAAAACACACACACACGCACACACACAAGAGAGTGCAAGACACATGAGAGAGATGGATGGGTGAATTTCTTCTTTTCTCTACAACCATATATCTAAAAGATAAGAGTACATCCACAAAGGGGAAGTACTCTCCTACAACAACATACAAAGTGGCCGGTCTATATAGTGTGAACCCGACTATATGAGCTGGCACTATAACTATGCCATAACTCTAGTACTCCAAGTGGCTATCACATAACATGTCATCCATTGGTGGCATATCAACAATAATCTCACCAACTATGCTAGTGGCATAAGTGTGGAAGCTATCACCCAGGCGGGTCATAAATGTCCGCGTAGCACTAGTTGATCTTGATATCTCAACACTCCCCCTCAAGCTCTACTCCACACACTGCACTCTAAGAAAGCTCCTAAACATGTGGAGCTTCTCTGTGCCCAATGCCTTTGTGAAGATGTCAGCCACCTGATCCTCTATATTGACATATACCAGATCTACCTCACCTGATAGAACCTTATCCCTCACAAAGTGATAATGCACCTCAATGTGCTTCATTCTAGCATGGCATATTGGGTTACTAGCCAACTATATCCTGCTCATGTTGTCACAATAAATGACAATTGACCTATCCTTGGGCTCACCCATATCACCAAGGAGCTTCTGAAACCAAGCTACCTCACAAGTTGCAGCACCCTTGTAATCTGCCTTTGTACTCGACAAGGCAACTGTTGGTTGCTTCTTACTGCTCCAACTCACAGCACTGCTCCCAAATGAGAACATAAAAACACTAGTAGATCTCATGTCTGCAACACTACTAGTCGAATGAGCATCTATGTACCCATGTAGCTGTATCTCTATACCAGCCTCATAGAAAAGTCCATAATCAGTTGTAGACTTTATGTAGTTGAGAATCCATCTAGCCACATCCAAGTGTGGCTTCCTAGGGGTCTACATAAACTCACTCACAAGTCTAACAGCATATAAGCTAAAGTCTAGCCTAGTAATGGTTATGTAGATCAAGCTACAGTCTAGCCTAGTAATGGTTATGTAGATCAAGCTACCCACTATGCGCTTGTATGTAGTGGGGTCCTCCAAAAGCTCACTTGTATCTACAAAAATCTTTGTGTTCTGCTCCAATGGCATTGAAATAGGCTTATAGCCTACCATATCATACTTTGGACAATATGTCCAAACCATATTGCCTCTGCAATAAAAACATTCCATGAGGTGATCCCACCACCTCTATGTCCAAAAAATATCGCAGCTCACCCAAATCCTTCATCTCAAACTTTTTCTTCAAAAGCCTCATGACATCATGTATGTCAACATTAGTATCACCAATGATAATCAAGTTATCTATATAGATGAATAATAGCATGATCCCTTTATCTATCTTTTTCACATAAAGTTTTTATGCATAAAGGGATAATTTTCTTTGAAAGTGTTACTTTCATCAAAATGGATTTTTGTGCATAAAAGAAATTTTTTTATTATAAAAGTGTTACTTTTATCATTATTGATTTTTATGCATAAAAGTATGCATGAAAGAATAATTTTTTTTATGAAAGTGTTACTTTCATCAAAATGGATTTTTATGCATAAAAGAATATTTTTTTATTATAAAAGTGTTACTTTTATCATAATTGATTTTCATGCATAAAAGTGTGCATAAAAGATTATTATTTTTTATTAAAAAAGTTTCCTTTTATCATAATTGATTTTCATGCATAAAAGTATGCATAAAAGATTTTTTTAATTTATTATAAAAGTGTTACTTTTATCATAATTGATTTTCATGCATAAAAGTATGTATAAAAGAGTATTTATTTTTTATTATAAAAGTGTTACTTTTATCAGTATTGATTTCTATGCATAAACATATGCATAAAAGTATTTTTTTATATTAAAAGTGTGATTTTCATCATAAATGATTTTTATGCATAAACATATGAATAAAAGATATTTTTTTATATCAAAAGTGTGATTTTCATCATAAATGATTTTTATGCATAAACATATGCATAAAAGATATTTTTTATATTAAAAGTGTGAATTTCATTATAAATGATTTTTATGCATAAACATATGCATAAAAGAAATTAAAAGAGTGATTTTCATCATAAATGATTTTCATTATAAATGATATTAAAAGTGTGAATTTCATTATAAATTATTTTTATGCATAAACATATGCATAAAAGAAATTAAAAGAGTGATTTTCATCATAAATGATTTATATGCATAAACATATGCATAAAAGAAACTCTTTCATGATAAAAGAGCGATTTTCAACATAAATGATTTTTATGATGATAAAAGTGTGACTTTCATTAGAAATAGATTTTATGCATAAATAGATGCATATAGAATCTTTACAATAAAATAAGGGTTCTCCTTAATCCTTTGTTTAATTTTCACAAAAATTAGAAAAATGAATAAGTAGATAATCTGTGAGAAGAAATGCTACCGTTTCATATTCACTAAGATGGTAAAGAAAGTTCAATTAAACTATCCAAGTCGGAGATTGAGATAAATGATTATTTTATTCCTCATAAGAAATTCATGTTTTAGAAATCTGTAAGTAAATATTAGTTGAACGAAATTTAGAAAAAGAGAAATTGAAATAGTACCTTTCGAGAAAGATAGCTTAGGAGGAACCTTTCCAGACCCAAACTCTGATTCAGACTATTGACCAAGACCTAATTCCTTCGTCAATTTCAATCAATATGACGATGTGCCTAGTTCAGAAAAAATGTACTCAAGTCCCCCACCGAATCTGTTACTAAGTTAAGACTTTTGATTTTGATCTGAAGATCAAGTTATTAACAGAACTCGAGGAATTCTGTTTTGAATTCAGACCTGGATCTAGAAGTATTAGGATACGGATTTAAGATTATTCATGGTTTTCAAACAAAATCTAAACTGAAAACTTGCATAGAAACCTTGTTTTCTTAAAAGACTATCATACACCAGAATGCTGTAGGGAGCATTTGGTATATATGCTTATCTAAGGGAAGTTCGGTTGCAAACAACAGGTCGCGGGGGAGTGTTCGAGGGACAGCTCACGCGGCAAAAACCTGCCCAGGTCTTGACCAGCGTGGGTATGGTGAAAAATGGTGCGCTTCCGGTACGATGGGCGAGGGCCGACGAAGCGGTCCCTGAGTGAAGTGCCATGACAACTAAGGAGGATCCTGGAGGGTTCTGAGCAGGCCATGCACGGGCTCGCGGTGCTTAGGACACCCATACGTATGTCGAGGAAGATATATATGTATGTTGACGAAGTGATTATTGTAATCTATTTTACTGGATCTCGTTGTTGCTGACCAGCTGGTCCCAACGGAGAATCCAGAGTGGTACTCTTTTTGTGAACAAGGGATTGAATGGAAACTTTGAATTATGAAATCTGTGATCATATCTGTTTTGTCAATGGATTATTTTTATATTAAAGTTTTAAAGAGGAGTGTGTGCGTATCTGTTTTCTAAAGCTAAAGTTAAGAAAGGCATTTCAATTATGGGTGGGTGAGTACTTGTTGGTTCCTCCGATTCCAGTGGTAGGGTGGTGGCTAACCCATGGGCCGGATGGAGTTAGGCTGGAATCAGTGGAGTTTTAATAATCAAACTGAAAAATCTTGAGATTACGCTAGGATTCGAGTAGCTAGTCAATTCCCTGATAAATTTCTCAAGTGAGTGGATCAACGGCTGTGTGTCTGATCTTGATCAGGAAAAGAGCGTTGAGTTTACTCAAATGATCAAATTATATCAGTGATAGTTTCCTTCTATCTAGTTTATTCAGGTGAAGGATAGCTTAAAATTCATCACGTTAGAAAAATTCGTTAAGAAAATTCAAAAAGGTGGAATCGTCCCCGCTTTTCGGGCATGGGAAATTTTCCTGATTTCGGTTTTCGGAGTGACCACCAGCCTAGTCTCGTGCCCGGACATTCGTGGGTGAGGCCCCAAGTGAGAATCCCTGACCCCGCTGTCAGCCGGGAGTCCGGTGCACGGAGGCAGCAGAGGGATCTCACAATTGGTATTAGAGCACTGTTGTAAAATTTACGTAATAGCATAAATTGCTTAAAATTTTGAGAAATAATATTTTTCGCTTGCTAATATTATGTTGAGTAAACTTCAAAAAAATTGAAAACTTATAAATTGAATTGGAAATTATAGATGGAAGTTCCATACTTATCCGATATTCCCGACCTCAACCAGTCTCAAGATATGACTACGTTCGCCTTCTAGCATCTCATCTATTCCGCTTCAACTCGAACAAGCCGAGCAAGACTCGCAAGCCATTTCGAGGAATAATATTTTCTTGACCCAGCGGAGAGACGACAGCATAAGTGGTTTGCAGGGCAGTATGTCCACGCCTCTTGTGACCGGCGTGCAATGTTAAGGCAGAACCTCTCCATTAACAATGATTCTGTTAAAGCTGAAAATGGTGCATGGTGTCATTCTATATCATTCAACGCCTCGAAATTTCAGACTTTCATGCCAAGTCTACAGACTCCTTAGTTGCTTTATTCCTAAATGGAAGATAATAGCTCCCTTGTCAGTAAGTGGACGTTTGTATCAAGGCATGGCTATGGCCCAGTACCATCGTCATATGCGTCTCCCGAGGAGATTTTGAATTCTAGAGCCAAGCTGCTTTATGTATATATTGCAACTTATATAAAAATAAAGAAATATTTTCTGGAGAAAAATTCCTTGTTGTATAAGTGATTGTTTATGTGGACGATCTGATAAAGAAAAATCTGTTATCGGACATATGTCATAGATCTCCAATAAGATCATTGTCTTGTTTAAGAAATTGTTTTTCGAACCTCTTAAGTCTTAGGATCTCATGACAATATCAATATAAAAATTTAATAATATATAATTTTTGGCAGAATCATGAGACGAGGAAATTGTGGCCATCAGCCAGACCCTCTCTTTGAAGATGACGACCTTGACCCTGATGTTCGTAAGGCTCTTCATAGGACTCAGCCAAAGGAGAAGGGGAGAACCTAGGCGAGGCTGTGGAAAAATGCGTGGAAGCCATGGAAGAATATTTTGATGTCACAGGTTACAATGAGCGGAGCAAAATGGCTCTTGCCAGGCTGAAAATAGTGGAAACAGCCCGGGTAGCATGGAGGAACCACTGTGACACCAACCATCTGGACAGAAATACTCAGTCCAGGATCGACCTAAAAACCTATTTGAGAAAGAGATTTTGTCCCCCTAGATTTTTAGAAACCAAAATGAACGAATTCTTAGAGCTAAAGCAGGGGAGCAAAACCATCGACGAGGAATATCACCAGGCCTTTGCTCTTCTACTCAAATATTCACCACCTCTAGATGAAGAGCAACTCATGGCGAGGTTCATTCGGGGAATGAACGAACCCTTGGACACATTGGTCAAAAATGCCAAGCCAGTGTCCATGGCTGAAGCTGTCACAATGGCAAAGGACTCTGCCAAAGCCTTCATCGTAAAAGTTTCGCCAAAGCCAGCTCCCTCATCCTTCAAGAGATTTCAGACACCGGGAAGTTCTTCCAACTTTCCGCCTCCAAAGAGACTCCAAGGTCCTAACCAGAATGTGGATACGGGAAGCTTTAGAAATGAAGGGAGACCTTTCCCCCGAAGTACATTCTCCGAAACTCTGGCTCTCTCCAAAATGCAAAGATAAGACCTTCGAAGCGAGAACAGATGCTTCGGATGTCAAGGTCTTGGGCACCAGCTTAAGGACTGCCCATCTCCTTCTGTGGGCCAAGGAAGCGAGGGTCCCAGAGTTTTGAGACAGACTCCTTCTTATCAGTCCAATTAGGGTCCCCCGCGCTAAAATAAGGGAAATCCCAGGAGAACTCTAGCTCAGCCGTCTGTCTCTGTTCAGAGTAGCCTCAGAACTCCTTCCCAGAGCTGGGGCAACCAAAGAGAAAGAGTTTTGCCTCAGACTTTGCAGCAGCCAGAGCAGTCACAATAGCAGAAGCAGTGGAAGAAGAAAGAGGCCAGATTTATGCAGCAACAATTGAAAATCAAGGACCAAATCGTCAATTCTCCGTCATCAATACTCCAGCTGAGTATCAGGGTAAGCCTTTTAAGCTTTTGATTGATTCGGGCAGTACTCATTCTTTCATTTCCCCTGGATGCTTGCGTAAGCTAGTCTTAGATCAGAAATTAGGAAAATCTATACAAGTTGAATTGGCAAGTGGGAAGATTCTTTTCACTCACCTTGAGACAGATCGTATATTTAGTTCCATCTAGATGGGAATTTAACTGACTGTCAGTTCAGAGTTATACCTTTGGGAGTTTTTGATGGGATCCTTGGAATGGATTGGCTCCACAAAAATCAAGTTGACATTCACTGTCATAATGGAACCATTTCCTTCCATGACCTTCACGGAAACAAAGTTCAAGGAACCGAAATTTCAGGATCCCCAAGTCTGCAGTTAGTAAAGGCTTCTAAGTTACTAAAAGGACTTAGAAAGAAGCAGCGCATTTATCTTGTCAAAATAAATCCGGTAGACTCAAAGTTAAAAGCTAAAGAACCTGAATGGTTAAGTGAAGCAGAGCTAACAGAGATGCCTCCAATACGGGAAGTAGATCATGTGATAGAATTAACCGCAGGAGCTCAACCAGTAGCCCTGCGCACATACAAAATGCCAGTTCCTGAAGCCATCAAACTCAAGGAACAGCTTAGACAGCTGTTGGAACAAGGGTTTGTAAGACCCAGTGTTTCACCTTGGGGTGCGCCAGTTCTCTTTCAGAAAAAGAAAGATGGAACGCTAAGACTCTGTGTGGACTACAGAGGTCTAAATCAACTGACAGTTAAGAATAAGTATCCTATCCCCAGAATTGATGAGCTTCTGGATAGGCTAAGTGGAGCCCAGATCTTCACAAAGATAAATCTCAAATCAGGGTATTATTAGATCAGGATTAATGAGCAAGATATCCCGAAGATAGCCATCAATACTCGGTATGGGCATTATGAATTCACTGTCATGCCGTTTGGATTGACAAATGCCCCAGCTACATTCAATCACTTAATGCAAGACATTCTCAGAGAATACTTGGATGATTTTGTTCTTGTTTTCTTTGATGATATTCTGATTTACTCAAAGAATGCAGCTGACCATGAAGCTCATGTCAGAAAAGTTCTTGAGATTCTAAGGAAGCATCCTCTTTGCCAAAAAGAGAAAATGCACTTTCTATGCTGACCATGTTGAATACTTGGGCTTTCTGGTCAAAAGATGGAATTTCTCCAGATTTCGCAAAAGTCCAAGCAGTCATAGATTGGCCTGAACCAAAGACAGTGAAAGAAGTCAGAGGATTCTTGGGATTGACTGGTTGGTATATAATTTTTATACCAAAGTATGCTCTCATAGCTTCCCCCTTCTCAAGAAGAATATTCCGTTTCAATGGTCTGCCAGGTGCCAGAGTGCTTTTGATAAGCTAAAGACTGCCTTGGTAACCAATCCCTTTCTAAAGCTGCCAGATTTATCTCTACCCTTTGAGGTAGTAATAACTGATGCTAGTGGTTCTGCCCTGGGAGGTGCACTCATGCAGGAAGGTCATGCAGTGGCCTATGAATCCCGAAAACTCAGAACGCATGAAAGGAATTATGCTGTCCACAACTTGGAACTACTTTCAGTAGTATATGCTCTGAAATTGTGGAGACATTACCTATTGGGTCAAAGATTCACTTTGATGATGACTGATCATTAGAGCTTAAAGTGGATCTTCACTCAGAAGGATCTCAACATGTGCCAAAGAAGGTGGATGCAGACACTGCAAGAATTTGATTTTGAAATCAAGTATCGCCCAGGCAAAGAAAATGTGGTAGCAGATGCCCTCAGCAGGAAAGCCTCCTTGCTTGCAATTACTGTAGTGTCAAATCCTTTGATTATTGAAGCAAGAGAGAAGATCATGTAGGATAGATTCTTTAGCCCTATTGCTACCCTACTTATGCAGGAAAGCAAAACTCCACACGAGTTGAACCGAGTTCAAGGGTACAGCCTGGATGATGGAATTATGTATTATAATCGCAGGCTATGCATTCCCAATGATGAGGGAACCAAAGGACAAATTCTGAATGAAGCCCACGACAGCCTTATTGTAGGACATCCAGGTTTCATCAAGACCTACATGTCTGTAAAGAAAAGCTTCTTTTGGCCTGGTCTAAAAAAGGATATACTGAATCATGTACGTCAATGTCTGACATGCCAGAAAGTCAAAGCTGAAAGAGTAAAAATGCTTGGGAAGTTACATCCATTCGACATCCCCCAGATGGTGGGAATGTATCAGTATGGACTTTATTACTGGATTACCTTCAGTGCAATCAGGTTACAACTCCATTTTCGTGGTAGTTGACAGACTAACCAAAGTTTCCCATCTGATCCCAATAAAAGAAACCTACACTGCAGTGGATGTGGCTAGAGTGTTCCTCAAAGAAATCTTCAGATTGCATCGCCTACCCAGGAGAATAGTAAGTGATCGAGATTCCAAGTTTACTTCAAGGTTCTGGACTACATTTTTCGAAGCAGGGGGAACTTTCTTAGATCTCAACACAGCTTATCACCCTGAGACCGATGGTCAAACTGAAAGGGTAAACCAAGTAATCAAAGATATACTTCGGTCATGCTGGCAGGGAACCCAAGAAGTGGCTAAGCTATCTGCACCTAGTCGAGTTCGCCTACAATGCTTCTTATCACCGAAGTATCGGGATGAGCCCTTTTAAAGCTCTGTATGGACAAGATTGCTTAACTCAACTTAGTCCGATCCATTGATTAGGGTCAAGATGACCAGTCAGATGCTTGACGACATGGAGCAGCAGATGCAGTCAATTTGTAAAGATATTAAAGCTGCCTAGGATGGACAGAAGCAGTATGCTAATAAGAAGAGGACATACAGAAAGTTTGAAGAAGCAGATATGGTCTTCATTAGAGTATGGACCAAAAGAAGTTCTCTATCTCTTGGGAAGTACAAGAAGTTATCCCCCAGATATTGTGGGCCATATCTAATTACAAAGAAAGTAGGTGACTTAGCCTACGAGCTTCTTCTGCCTCCTCATCTTAAAGTACATGATGTATTTCATGTCAGCCTTCTTAAAAAGTATACACCAAAAGCCTGAATCATATGCTTGATGATGAAATCTTAACTTCTTCAACCCAAGGACAGATGGAACTCCAACCTGAAGAAATCCTTGATGTTCAAGAAAAGATTCTCAGGAACAGAATTCTGGCAGAATTATTGGTCAAATGGAAGTTCTATCCTTTTGAAGATGCCACCTGGGAGAAAGAAGTCGATCTGTTGCGAGATTATCCCCAATTTGCAAGATGAGTACATCTCACGTTTTTCAAGTGGGAGAGAATGTAAGATTCCTCCCCAGCCTCTCAAGATGTCCAACATCTTTCCCTGTAATCAATTCCCTCTTCAGAAATATAAAAGATCTTATTTCTACCTGTTTTAGCCTAGAGAGAGAAAATATTCTAGAGAGAGAATATTCAGATTTTGAATATTTTTGGATGGAAAAATATCTTTCCTTATTCAAATAAGTTTCCCCGAAACAGAAGTTCAAAAAGATTTTCAGAAGGTGCATTAGAAATTAAGTATAATTTATTCAAGAGGCCTTATCCTAGGGGTCCAGATTTTCAAAAAATTTCAAATTAAGGTTTTGAAGGGCCAATCAAATTCATCCAAATGTATAAAGATAAATAGAAGAAATAAAGAAAATCACCCCCAAAAATGAGTAAATACTCACATAAGATGAAGAGTGGACAAAGGACCAAAGGAAAAGCTTAAAAAATGGATTTTTGACACCTCACAATGGGGATTCCCCCCTCATGAATGAGGTGCCTACTTCACATATGCAATTGAGTTTTAAATCTTCAAAAATTGAGATATTTCATCTCTCCTCTCTCCTAATTGAAGTCTAGTTCCAAAAAGTAAGCTCAACTGACCTAAAAATGGTAAAAAATTGACCAAACTGATTTGGAAAATTCTAGATTCTCGACCTCAACCAGTCTCAAGATATGACTACGTTCGCCTTCTAGCATCTCATCTATTCCGCTTCAACTCAAACAAGCCGAGCAAGACTCGCAAGCCATTTCGAGGAATTCTATTTTCTTGACCCAGCGGAGAGACGACAACATAAGTGGTTTGCAGGGTAGTATGTTCACGCCTCTTGTGACCGGCGTGCAATGTTAAGGCAGAACCTCTCATTAGCAATGATTCTGTTAAAGCTGAAAATGGTGCGTGGTGTCATTCTATATCATTCAACGCCTCGAAATTTCAGACTTTCATGCCAAGTCTACATACTCCTTAGTTGCTTTATTCCTAAATGGAAGATAATAGCTCCCTTGTCAAGCAGTAAGTGGCCGTTTGTATTAGGGCATGGCCCAGTACCCTCGTCATATGGGTCTCCCAAGGAGATTTTGAATTCTCAAGCCAAGCTGCTTTATGTACATATTGCAACTTATATATAAATAAAGAAATGTTTTCTGGAGAAAATTTCCCTATTGTATAAGTGATTGTTTATGGGACAATCTGATAAAGAAAAATCTGTTATCGGACATATGTCATAGATCTCCAATAAGATCATTGTCTTGTTTAAGAAATTGTTTTCCGAACCTCTTAAGTCTTAGGATCTCATGACGATATCAATATAAAAATTTAATAATATATTATTTTTGGCAGAATCATGAGATGAGGAAACCATGGCCGTCAGCCAGACCCTCTCTCTGAAGATGACGACCTTGATCCTGATGTTCGTAAGGCTCTTCATAGGACTCAGCCAAGACCCTTCAAAGGAGAAGGGGAGAACCTAGGCGAGGCTGTGGAGAAATGGGTGGAAGCCATGGAAGAATATTTTGATGTCACAGGTTACAATGAGCGGAGCAAATGGATCTTACCAAGCTGAAAATAGTGGAAACATCCCGGGTAGCATGGAGGAACCACTGGGACACCAACCGTTTGGACAGAAATACTCAGTCTTGGACCGACCTAAAAACCTATTTGAGAAAGAGATTTTGTCTCCCTGGATTTTTGGAAACCAAAATGAACGAATTCTTAGAGCTAAAGCAGGGGAGCAAAACCATCCAGGAATATCACCAGGCCTTTGCACTTCTACTCAAATATTCACCACCTCTAGATGAAGAGCAACTCATGGGGAATGAATGAACCCTTGGACACATTGGGCAACTCATGGTGGCGAGGTTCATTTAGGGAATGAACGAACCCTTGGACACATTGGTCAAAAATGCCAAGCTAGTGTCCATGGGGCTGAAGCTGTCAGAATGGCGAAGGACTTTGCCAAAGCCTTCATCGTAAAAGTTCCCCCAAAGCCAGCTCCCAGACACCGGGAAGTTCTTCCAACTTTCCGCTTTCAAAGAGACTCTAAGGAGATGGGAAGCTTTAGAAATGAAGGGAGACCTTTCCCCTGAAGTACATTCTCCGGAACTCCAGCTCTCTCCAAAATGCAAAGAGAAGATCTTCGAAGCGAGAACAAATGCTTCGGATGTCAAGGTCTTGGGCACCAGCTCAAGGACTACCCATCTCCTTCTGTGGGCCAAGGAAGCCAGGGTCCCAGAGTTCCGAGACAGACTCCTTCTTATCAGTCCCCAATTAGTGTCCCCCGGGCGCCAGAATCAGGGAAATCCTAGAAGAACTCTAGCTCAGCCGTCTGCCTCTGTCCAAAGTAGCCTCAGAACTCCTTCCCAAAACTGGGGCAACCAAAGAGAAAGAGTTCCACCTTAGACTTTGCAGTAGCCAGAGCAGTCACAATACCAGAAGTAGTGGAAGATGAAAGAGGCCAGATTTATGCAGCAATTGAAAATCAAGGGCCAAATCATCAATTCTTCGTCATCAATACTCCAGCTGAGTATCAGGGTAAGCCTTTTAAGCTTTTGATTGATTCAGGCAGTACTCATTCTTTCATTTCCCCTGGATGCTTGCTTAAGCTAGTCTTAGATCAGAAATCAGGAAAATCTATGCAAGTTGAATTGGCAAGTGGGAAGATTCCTTTTACTCACCTTGAGACAGATCGTATTCAGTTCTATCTAGATGGGAATTTAACTGACTGTCAGTTCAGAGTTATACCTTTGGGAGTTTTTGATGGGATCCTTGGAATGGATTGGCTCCACAAAAATCAAGCTGACATTCACTGTCATAATGGAACCATTTCCTTCCGTGACCTTCACGGAAACAAAGTTCAAGGAACCGAAATTTCAGGATCCCCAAGTCTGCAGTTAGTAAAGGCTTCTAAGTTACTAAAAGGACTTAGAAAGAAGCAGCGCATTTATCTTGTCAAAATAAATCCGGTAGACTCAAAGTTAAAAGCTAAAGAACCTGAATGGTTAAGTGAATATGATGATTTATTCTCAGCAGAGCTAACAGAGATGCCTACGATACGGGAAGTAGATCATGTGATAGAATTGACCCCAGGAGCTCAACCAGTAGCCCTGCGTGCACGTACAAAATGCCAGTTCCTGAAGCCATTGAACTCAAGGAACAGCTTAGACAGCTGTTGGAACAAGGGTTTGTAAGACCCAGTGTTTCACCTTGGGGTACGCCAGTTCTCTTTCAGAAAAAGAAAGATGGAACGCTAAGACTCTGTGTGGACTACAGAGGTCTAAATCAACTCACAGTTAAGAGTAAGTATCCTATCCCCAGAATTGATGAGCTTCTGGATAGGCTAAGTGGAGCCCAGATCTTCACAAAGCTAAATCTCAAATCAGGGTATTATCAGATTAGGATTAATGAGCAAGATATCCCGAAGACAGCCATCAATACTTGGTATGGGCATTATGAATTCACTGTCATGCCGTTTGGATTGACAAATGCCCCAGCTACATTCAATCGCTTAATGCAGGACATTCTCAGAGAATACTTGGATGATTTTGTTCTTGTTTTCTTTGATGATATTCTGATTTACTCAAAGAATGCAGCTGACCATGAAGCTCATGTCAGAAAAGTTCTTGAGATTCTAAGGAAGCACCAACTCTTTGCCAAAAAGAGAAAATGCACTTTCTCTGCTGACCATGTTGAATACTTGGGCTTTCTTGTATCAAAAGATGGAATTTCTCCAGATTCCGCAAAAGTCCAAGCAGTCACATAGATTGGCCTGAACCAAAGACAGTGAAAGAAGTCAGAGGATTCTTGGGATTGACTAGTTGGTATATAATTTTTATACCAAAGTATGCTCTCATAGCTTCCCCCTTCTCAAGAAGAATATTCCGTTTCAATGGTCTGCCAGGTACCAGAGTGCTTTTGATAAGCTAAAGACTGCCTTGGTAACCAATCCCGTTCTAAAGCTGCCAGATTTCTCTCTACCCTTTGAGGTAGTAATAACTGATGCTAGTGGTTTTGCCCTAGGAGGTGCACTCATGCAAGAAGGTCATGCAGTGGCCTATGAATCCCGAAAACTCAGAACGCATGAAAGGAATTATGCTGTCCACGACTTGGAACTACTTTCAGTAGTATATGCTCTGAAATTATGGAGACATTACCTACTGGTTCAAAGATTCGCTTTGATGACTGATCATCAGAGCTTAAAGTGGATCTTCACTCAGAAGGATCTCAACATGCGCCAAAGAAGGTGGATGCAGACCCTGCAGGAATTTGATTTTGAAATCAAGTATCGCCCAAGCAAAGAAAATGTGGTAGCAAGCCGATGCCCTCAGTAGGAAAGCCTCCTTGCTTGCAATTATTCTAGTGTCAAATCCTTTGATTATTGAAGCAAGAGAGAAGATCATGGAGGATAGATTCTTTAGCCCTATTGCTACCCTACTTATGCACGAAAGAAAAACTCCACACGAGTTGAACCGAGTTCAAGGGTACAGCCTGGATGATGGAATTATGTATTATAATCGCAGGCTATGCATTCCCAATGATGAGGGAACCAAAGGACAAATTCTGAATGAAGCCCACGACAGCCTTATTGCAGGACATCCAGGTTTCATCAAGACCTACATGTCTGTAAAGAAAAGCTTCTTTTGGCCTGGTCTAAAAAAGGATATACTGAATCATGTACGTCAATGTCTGACATGCCAGAAAGTCAAAGCTGAAAGAGTAAAAATGCTTGGGAAGTTACATCCATTCGACATCCCCCAGATGGTGGGAATGTATCAGTATGGACTTTATTACTGGATTACCTTCAGTGCAATCAGGTTACAACTCCATTTTCGTGGTAGTTGACAGACTAACCAAAGTTGCCCATCTGATCCCAGTAAAAGAAACCTACACTGCAGTGGATGTGGCCAGAGTGTTCCTCAAAGAAATCTTCAGATTGCATCGCCTACCCAGGAGAATAGTAAGTGATCGAGATCCCAAGTTTACTTCAAGGTTCTGGACTACATTTTTCGAAGCAGGGGGAACTTTCTTGGATCTCAGCACAGCTTATCACCCTGAGACCGATGGTCAAACTGAAAGGGTAGACCAAGTAATCAAAGATATACTTCGGTCATGCTGTGTGGCAGGGAACCCAAGAAGTGGCTAAGCTTTCTACACCTAGTCAAGTTCGCCTACAATGCTTCTTATCACCGAAGTATCGGGATGAGCCCTTTTAAAGCTCTGTACGGACAAGATTGCTTAACTCAACTTAGTTCGACCCATTGATTAGGGTCAAGGTGACCAGACAGATGCTTGACGACATGGAGCAGCAGATGCAGTCAATTCGTAAAGATATTAAAGCTGCCCAGGATGGACAGAAGCAGTATGCTAATAAGAAGAGGACAGACAGAAAGTTTGAAGAAGCAGATATGGTCTTCATTAGAGTACGGCCCAAAAGAAGTTCTCTATCTCTTGGGAAGTACAAGAAGTTATCCCCCAGATATTGTGGGCCATATCTAATTACAAAGAAAGTAGGTGACTTAGCCTACGAGCTTCTTCTACCTCCTCATCTTAAAGTACATAATGTATTTCATGTCAGTCTTTTTAAAAAGTATATACCAAGCCCGAATCATATGCTTGATGATGAAATCTTAACTTCTTCAACCCAAGGGCAGATGGAACTCCAACCTGAAGAAATCCTTGATGTTCGAGAAAAGATTCTCAGGAACAGAATTCTGAGAGAATTATTGGTCAAATGGAAGTTCTATCCGTTTGAAGATGCCACCTAGGAGAAAGAAGCCAATCTATTGTTGCGAGATTACCCCCAAGTTGCGAGATGAGGACATCTCACGTTTTTCAAGTGGGAGAGAATGTAAGATTCCTCCCCAGTCTCTCAAGATGTCCAACATCTTCCCCTGTAATCAATTCTCTCTTCAAAAATATAAAAGATCTTGTTTCTACCTGTTTTAGCCTAGAGAGAAAAAATATTCTAGAGAGAGAATATTCAGATTTTGAATATTTTTGGATGGAAAAATATCTCTCCTTATTAAAATAAGTTTCCTCGAAATAGAAGTTCAAAGAAGGTGCATAGAAATTAAGTATAATTTATTCAAGAGGCCTTATCCTAGGGGTCCAGATTTTCAAAAAATTTCAAATTAAGGTTTTGAAGGGCCAATCAAATTCATCCAAATGTATGAATAAGATAAATAGAAGAAATAAAGAAAATCACCCCCAAAAATGAGTAAATACTCACATAAGATGAAAATCACCCCCAAAAATGAGTAAATACTCACATAAGAGTAGACTAAGGACCAAAGGAAAAGCTAAAAAATGGAATTTTGACACCTCACAATGGGGATTCTCCCCTCATGAATGAGGCGCCTACTTCACATGTGCAATTGGGTTTTAAATCTTAAAAAATTGAGATATTTCATCTCTCCTCTCTCCTCTCTCCTAATTCAAGTCTAGTTCCAAAAAGTTAGCTCAACTTACTTAAAAATGGTAAAAAATTAACCAAACTGATTTGGAAAATTCTAGAATTAGTTTGTTTGGTTAGGAGCTCAATTTTTCCTATAAATAGAAGCCTCCCCCTTTGTTGAAAAAATAATAGTGTTTATGCACTGTTACTCTACTCCTCCCAAGCCAAGAACTGTGAATTTATTAATAATTCACTAGTTTTTGACATTTCCCTCTTCCAAAGATTGGTGGCCACTCTTGTTACAAACAAGAGTAGAACTCTCAAACCATCAAGCCAAAGGAAAGCTCCAAGAAATTATGTAAGTAGAGATCTTGTAATTTTTTTATTGATTTTTATGCTTTCCTAATTTTTATGATTGTTTGAAGTGATAAATGGACACTATGCCTTGATCGAAAGGCTTTTCCTCTCTCTCTTCTTAGAATCAACCCTTATTTATCCTAGTTAAGTGATAATTGTTGGAATTAAACTTTTTATAATGTTTTCTCTTTTATAAGTGAATTTTGATTAGTCTAGATTACTTTAAATCAATTAGAGTTAATTTTTAAGACAAATTAAGTAGGAAAATTTGAAAAATGGTCAACCATACAAAGGAGGTTATGGGAAATTTTTTTTGGAAATAAGTATTATCTTTTATTATGCTAAAAGAGTATTCCCTATCGTTTCTATACTCTAAAAGTATTATTTTCATGCATAGAAGATGCATATTGATTATTATCAATTAGAGTTAATTTTTAAGACAAAATTAAGTAAGAAAAATTGAAAAATGGTCAGCCATACATAGGAGGTTATGGCGAAATTTTTGGAAATAGGTATTATATTTTATTATGCTAAAAGAGTAATTCCTATCAATTCCATACTCTAAAAGTGTCATTTTCATGCATAGAAGATCCATATGCATAGAAGATGCATATGGATGATTATTATTATTTATGCATAAAAGAATAATCTTTTTATTATGAAAGTGTTACTTTCATCAAAATAGATTTTTATGCATAAAGTAATAATTTTCTTTTATTATGAAAGTGTTACTTTCATCAAAATGGATTTTTGTGCATAAAAGAATTTTTTTTAATTATAAAAGTGTTACTTTTATCATTATTGATTTTTATGCATAAAAGTATGCATGAAAGAATATTTTTTTTAATGAAAGTGTTACTTTCATCAAAATGGATTTTTATGCATAAAAGAATATTTTTATTATAAAAGTGTTACTTTTATTATAATTGATTTTCATGTATAAAAGTATGCATAAAAGATTATTTTTTTAAATTATAAAAGTGTTACTTTTATCATAATTAATTTTCATGCATAAAAGATTTTTTTAAATTATAAAAGTGTTACTTTTATCATAATTGATTTTCATGCATAAAAGTATGTATAAAAGATTATTATTTTTAATTATAAAAGTGTTACTTTTATCATTATTGATTTCTATGCATAAAAGATATTTTTTTAATATTAAAAGTGTGATTTTTATCATAAATGATTTTTATGCATAAACATATGCATAAAAGATATTTTTTAATATCAAAAGTGTGATTTTCATCATAAATGATTTTTATGCATAAACATATGCATAAAAGATATTTTTTTATATCAAAAGTGTGAATTTCATTATAAATGATTTTTATGCATAAACATATGCATAAAAGAAATTCTTTTATATTAAAAGAGTGATTTTCATCATAAATGATTTATATGCATAAACATATGCATAAAAGAAACTCTTTCATAATAAAAGAGCGATTTTCAACATAAAAGATTTTTATGATGATAAAAGTGTGACTTTCATCAAAAATAGATTTTATGTATAAATAGATGCATATAGAATCTTTATAATCCTCTGTTTAATTTTTACAAAAATTAGAAAAATGAATAAGTAGATAATCTGTGAGAAGAAATGCTACCGTTTCATATTCACTAAGATGGTAATGAGAAAGTTCAATTAAACTATCGAAGTCGAAGATCGAGATAAATGATTATTTTATTCCTCATAAGAAATTCATGTTTTAGAAATCTGTAAGTAAATATTCGTCGAACGAAATTTAGAAAAAGAGAAATTGAAATAGTACCTTTCGAGAAAGATAGCTTAGGAGGAACCTTTCTAGACCCAAACTCTGATTCAGACTATTGACCAAGACCTAATTCCTTTGTCAATTTCAATCAATGACGATGTGCCCAGTTCAGAAAAAATGTACTCAAATCCCCCACCGAATCTGAAACTAAGTTAAGACTTTTGATTTTGATCTGAAAGAGGAGTGTGTGCGTATCTGTTTTCTAAAGCTAAAGTTAAGAAAGGCATTTCAATTATGGGTGGGTGAGTACTTGTTGGTTCCTTCGATTCCAGTGGTAGGGTGGTGGCTAACCCATGGGCCGGATGGGGTTAGGCTGGAATCAGTGGAGTTTTAAAAATCAAACTGAAAAATCTTAGGATTATGCTAGGACTCGAGTAGCTAGTCAATTCCCTGATAAATTTCTTAAGTGAGTGGATCAACGGGCGGCTGTGCCTAATCTTGATTAGGAAAAAAGCATTGAGTTTACTCAAATGATCAAATTATATCAGTGATAGTTTCCTTCTATCTGGTTTATTCAGGTGAAGGATAGCTTAAAATTCATCACGTTAGAAAAATTCGTTAAGAAAATTCAAAAAGGTGGAATTGTCCCCGCTTTCCGGACATGGGAAATTTTCCTGGTTTCGGTTTTCGGAGTGACCACCAGCCTAGTCTCGTGCCCGGACATTCGTGGGCGAGGCCCCGAGTGAGAATCCCTGCCCCGCGCATGAGGGGGCTACTTCCGCTGTCAGCTCTACCGGGAGTTCGGTGCACGGAGG
The DNA here is from genome assembly GCF_041138505.1 of Cibotium barometz. NCBI lineage: Eukaryota > Viridiplantae > Streptophyta > Polypodiopsida > Cyatheales > Cibotiaceae > Cibotium > Cibotium barometz. The sequence continues at coordinate 33,160,627 of NC_141100.1, forward strand.
GGGCAGAGGGATCTCACATTATCTCCTTTGTGCTCCCCCCTCCACAATGTCCCACCCTTGGCCAAGCAAATTGACAATCTCTTCATAGCCTACCACCTTGCACATGTACATTGTTGGTGTTCGTGTGCAAGTAATGGCCCGAAACATGTGGGCAAACACATGCACAGGGCATGCCCAGCTAAGACCAACCGATCTTGAGGCCTTTTTATGTACCTTAAAGAAGAACGTATATCATTAGCCATCTTTTCTTGAAGAGCAACAATAGTCCAAACATTAGGCATTGGCCATTTAGCACTAGAGAGGGAAGGAGAGGGGACCTCTTCAAGCTTACCAAAACGGTTGACTTGTGTTGGGACTACATATTTGTGGGTGTAGAAGGAAATCTTTCAACTAGCAAGGTTAGAAGGGGCACTATTAGAGAATACACCATTTCCAATGTGCGCATGTATGGCATAGAATGTTCTTGTTAGGCTCCTTATGGGATGCTCCTCAATGATATTGGAACGGAAAATATCTGAAAATGAGAAAACTGTCAAATAAAGTTGAAAAGAACAGTTAAAATACCATGTACACTAATATACCAAAGTGAAAGAATACAGTTGCAAGGGAAACGAGGACTATGACAATGTGGGCTCAAAGAATTTTCCGATGCGGAGTACACATGTTGCACCAGGGCCACCAATCCATCATGCCTTGTTTCCTTGAATCCTAGTAGACGCCCCTTCTAATGGTGCTCAACCACATCTCGACGCCGAACTCGATGCGGTGTAGTGGCACTGGGCTGCAAATACACCCGATCTTCCTTTTGAAATTGTTTTTCAACCCAAGCACCGTGTTCATCCCTGGTATTGTGCATGAGCAAAGCCCCAATCTCATCCCTTGTAGTTTTCTCTTCCACCACCTTCCTGCCATTGGGCCGATATCGTTTCCTCTGCCTTGTCCGAAGACCCAGTTCGGACATGTCATGTTCAACCTACTTTTTTGCATGGCAAAGTCTAGTTTTTCTTGCAAAGGTTGGCCAAGTGCTTGAAAAATATGGTTTTTTTCTCAACCAATCATTATAAAGGTAATGCACAAACGTAATCGAGCTCTAAAATGCAAAGAAGTGCCGAGATTATAATTAGAATGTATAAAATTTGTTCATGGGAAACAAAAGGCAATTCCAATTAGTTTTAAAATCCAACCGAGAAAAACACATTCCCACTGACCGCAAAATGCAGCCTGTGTGTAGAATGGCTGTCGGAGGGCCAATTTGCCGTCGGTCGCCCCCATTGCCCCCTTCCGATCGACGGGCCATTGTGCTCCGTCATGGACGGAGCCCCGGCAGCACACCAGCGAGCCGGATCGGGGTTTTGGCTGTATGCAATCCTGTGAGGGCACATAAACGGGCAGAACGAAAGAAAAAATAGCATGGTTGGGAACCGCTTCGCTTGGAGGATGCCTTCCCTTCTCTGGAAGAAGAGATGCTGCCCCAGCCTTCGGTTGAGAACCTTGTATACATCGGGCTCAAGTGCACAAAACAGAAAAACCTGGCCTATGCTCTGCGCTTGCACGCCTACACGTGCGAAAGTGGTCTGCAAGCTCATACATCACTCGGGAACCACCTCGTCTCCATGTTGGTGGAAGTTGGAAGCATGGGCAATGCCCAGAAGGTTTTTGACAGGTTGGTGTTCAGGAGTGAGTGCTCCTGGAATTCTCTCATCCATGGTTACGTTGAACATGGGGATTCAAGGTATGCTCTCACCCTGCACCAGAAAATGCAAGAAAATTCCCTACATCCTAGTGGACGTACTTTTGTCACCTTATTGCAGGCTTGTTCTAAGCTGAAAGATGTGGAAAGAGGTTGTGAAATACATGCTGAGATTGCCAGAAAGGGGTTGTTAAAAACAGACCTCTTTGTCTGCAGCGCCTTGGTGAACATGTATGCCAAATGTGGCTTACTAGAAAAAGCACAAGAATTGTTTGACTTTCTTCCAGTTCGGAACACAGTCACATGGAATACACTGATTGCAGGATATGCACAACACGAGCATGGTGAGGAAGCACTGCACTGTTTTGAACAGATGCAACTCCAGGGTGTCTCTCCAGATGCTGTCACGTTCACTTGCAGCCTGAAAGCCTGTAGCAGCATTGGAGCCACAGACAAGGGCAGCGAAATACATGCTGAGATTGTCAGAAAGGGTTTGTTGAAAACGAACCCTTTCATTGGCAGCACATTGGTTGACATGTATGCCAAATGCGGCATGCTAGCTAAAGCACAGGAAGTGTTTGACATGCTTCCTATTCGAAATGTAGTCACATGGACTGCTCTGATTGCAGGATATGCACAACATGAGTGTGGTGAGGAAGCACTGAAATATTTTGAACAAATGCAGCTTGATGGTGTCTCCCCAAATGCTGTCACGTTTGCTTGCAGTTTGAAAGCCTGCGGCATCATTGGAGCCATAGACAAGGGCAGTGAAATACATGCTGTCATTGCCAGAAAAGGGCTGTTGAAAACAGACCTCTCTGTTGGCAATGCATTAGTCGATATGTATGCCAAGTGTGGCATGCTAACAAAAGCTCAAGAAGTGTTTGACATGCTTCCAGTTCGAAACATAGTCACATGGAACACACTAATTACAGGATGTGTGCAACACCAGCAAGGTGAGGAAGCACTGAACCGTTTTGAACAGATGCATCTCCAAGATGTTTTTCCAGATGCTATCACGTTCACTTGCAGCTTGAGAGCCTGTGGCAGCATTGGGGCCAGAGACATGGGCAGTGAAATACATGCTGAGATTGCCAGAAAAGGGCTGTTGAAGACCGATCTTTCTGTTGGCAACGCGTTGGTTGATATGTATGTTAAATTTGGTTCACTTGCAAAAGCACAGGAAGTGTTTGACATGCTTTCTGTTCGGAACATAGTCACATGGAATTCACTGATTACAGGATATGTGCAACATGATCATAGCGAGGAAGCACTGAACTGTTTTGAACAAATGCAACTGGAGGGTGTCTCTCCCGATGCTGTCACATTTGCTTCCAGCTTGAAAGCATGTGGCACCATTGGAGCCACAGACAAAGGCAGTGAAATACATGCTGAAGTTAAAAAAAAGGGGCTGTTGAAAACAGACCTTTTTGTTGGCAGTGCATTGGTTGATATGTATGCGAAATGTGGCTCACTTTCAAAAGCGCAGGAAGTGTTTGACATGCTTCCGGTTCAAGATGTAGTCACATGGACCTCACTGATTGCAGGATATGCACAACATGAGCATGGTGAAGAAGCATTGAAGTGTTTTGAACAGATGCAACTGGAGGGTGTCTCTCCAAATGCTGCCACGTTCTCGTGCAGCTTGAAAGCCTGTGGCAGCATTGGAGCCATAGACAAGGGCAGTGAAATACATGCTGAGATTGCGAGAAAGGGGATGTTGAAAACAGAACCTATTGTTGGCAGCGCATTGGTTGATATGTATGCCAAATGTGGCTTACTTGCAAAAGCACAGAATGTTTTTGACATGCTTCCGGTTCGGAACAAAGTCACATGGAATGCATTGATTACGGGATATGCCCAGCTAGGAGAAATTGAAGATGTTCTCTGTATCTTTGACAGAATGATAGGAGAAGGGAGTGATCCTGATCCGATCACATTTATTAGTGTTCTTAATGCCTGCAGCCATGCAGGTCTGGTAGATAAGGGCCAGACATGCTTTGGGGCCATGAGCAAAGACTATGGTGTCACTCCTACACTTATCCACCACACTTGCATGGTTGATCTGCTTGGCCGTGCAGGCCAACTAGACGGGGCACTAGCAATGATGATGAAAACACCGTTCCATTCTGATATTGTGATGTGGCTTGCTGTGTTGGGTGCTTGTCGAAAGTGGGGCAATGTGGAGCTTGGAAGACAGGCCTTTGAACAGGCAGTTCGATTGGATGAAAAAGAAGCTGCAACCTATGTTTGTATGCGTAACATTTATGCAGATGCTGACATGCAGGAGGATGCAAAGAAGGTGGAGGCAACGAGAGTGGACAAAACCGGCATCAGAGAAGTCAAGAAAACGAATGAATTGATGTTAGTTTCATTGTGAAAATAACAAGCATGGAAGAAGTCAGGATGACGTCGGCGAACTGATGGTAGCTTAATTGTGATGCATCCTAACACCCTCAAAGCAGAATTATTCATGCAAAACTAGAAGAGCTTTACCTCAAATTGCAGGAGCAAGGGTATGCCCTAGATTTGCATGGAGTGTGACAAAACATACATAATGATGCAAAGGAAAAGGCATAGTAAGCCTTCAATGCAGATAAGTTTTAGAAATTGAAGTTAAAAAGGATCAACATGGACTAAAGAAGGTAGTGAAGAAGATCTTGTCAAGACGCTAGGCTATTGAAGCCAAGGAAGTGCCACTTGTTGATCAGGGCAAGTGAAACCGATCCCGTCAAGTGGGAATAGACTCCGTTGGACACCCACACGCGTAATAGCACAACTTAAATATCACAATTTGAAATGGACAACTTAATAACAACTGAAAATGAAATGTTGATAGATGGACACCAGCACTGGGGCCGGAACGGGCCGACCCCCCCTCAATATATGATATATTATTGGGAGTATTTAACAAATACAATGCTCCATCGGTTCAATGAACCAGATGATGTCCATGTACAACTGAGATGAATACAGGACCAAACAAGAGATTCGAAGTAGACGTTCGAAGGAGAGCGACCCGCTTGAGTGGTCAAGTCTCTACGGTCCTGTGCCTTCACTGGAATCCGTGGAGAGTGCCCCACTGGTGTTCCAGGACCACGCACAAAGAGGCGCTCCCGTACTAACGCTTGGCTCTCCCGATCTCGGCACCCATGGACCGTGGTTCTCCAAAGGCTTGCACTACCCGGCACCGAACGGGTGTTAGCGGTAGAGAGAATCCTTTATCAGATTTACAACAAAATCCCTTTACTTAAATCTGAATCCACTTACTTGTAGCCCATTAATGAAAGACGAATACCCGAGGCGTCTGTGTGTAGCTACTTGAGAGGGACACGAGGGCGCAGCAGCCTGGTGAGGAGGATGAGGAGCAGCTGCCTGTGTAGAAGGTGTATCCACCAGAAGAGAGGGAGATGCCGCCTATGGAAGGGAGGTGCAACCGCCTGCAAAGGAGCATAGCCGCCTAAGGGAGGCAGAACCGCCTGTTGTGGAGAAGGTGCAACCACCTACAAGGGAGGAGGAGGAGGCGCAGCCAATAGCTGAAGAGAAGAAGGTGCAGCCGCCAGCTGAAGAACACGGAAGCCGTCTGGTTGCAGTCGCCTGTATGGGCAAGAGACACCTAGCTGCAGTCGCTCGTGGGGAGGAGGCACAACCGACCGCAGTAGATAGGCGCAGTTGTTTGTGGCTGCGAGTGGGAGAGAGGCGCAGCCGCTTGAAGGAGGCGTAGCCGCCTGAGGAGATGGTGAAACCGCCTGGTTGCAGGAGCATAGCCGCCTGAAGGATGCAGAAACTGCCTGGCTGCAGGAGCACAGTCGCCTGCTATGGCGGCCAGCAGAGGAGAGGGTAGCCTGCTGGAGAACAAACGCAGCCGCCAACTGAAGAGTACAGAAGCCGCCTGTAGCATAGAGGGAGCAGTCGCCTTTGGAGTGGAGAGGCGCAACACCCTGCAGAGTAGCCGCTTGAGAGCCAACGAGGATGCCGGCTCTATGCTTTTACTGGTGGGGTGGTCGCTCTCTTTTGTAGAGGTTGGAGAGGAGTTACACAACCATAGAGTGGGTGTGCAGCCGCTTGAGAGCCAACGAGGAGGAGATGATTGCCGGCTCTATGCTTTTACTGGTGGGGTGGTCGCTCTCTTTTGTAGAGGTTGGAGAGGAGTTACACAACCATAGCTGGCTGGCTCCCCAAGCTTGCATGGGGGTGGCCAGTTTCAAGGTGTGGTGTGGGTAGGTGACCATGCACCCACCCCCACACATAAAGGGTTAAGTGTGGGGTTTCCCTTCCCACCTTGGCCCAAATGTGGGTGCCCACTTTTAAATGAATGTGAACTTACAACCTTATAAAGTTAAAGGTTAGAAAGGAAAGCTATTAGCAATACACTTACCACCTGTTCACACGCAACAAAACTCGTCAGAAGACAGAGCAAACTTCACGACTCACTGGCAGGCGTCCCTGCTCAGTAAGTGGCACGTCAAGCTGGCAAACACAAGAATACAAATCATGCGAAAACAGTTTCAAACATGCAAAACATGAGTGCATGTGCAAATAGTATCATGGACATATCTCCCGTTCATGGAACAAGTACAAAACATCTGTCGGCACAAAAAATGGCACGACAGAAAACATAAATCCCGGTCTTCCTATGGAGTAACATTCCCATAGGTAAAACACAGTTCCAGGCACGAGCCTCCCTATGGAGTGACAGTCCCATAGGCAAGACACGGCACAAATACTGGCTCTTCCATGGCGTGACAATCCCATGGATAGAACACAGTTGAGGTTATACACGGGTGGCACCAGTCTGGCTCCCGTCCATACGACACCATCCTCCTAACACACGGGTGGCACCAGTCTGGCTCCCGTCCATGTTAAGCAAAAATACTGGCCCCTTCACATGAGACACCGGCTTGGCCTCAAGTGAACGAGACACAAATCTGGAGATGGACCAAATGGTCTGCCAATTGGTGACATCCCCCCGGGCTTCTAAAGAGTTGTCCTCAACTGAAAAGCCTCACAACAACAACTGTGGGTAGTCAATAAAATAATCCTCATTTACCCACTTTGCATCAATAGGCAAATAATTTTTGAACTTCACAAGGTATCTCCTGGAAAGCTTTCCTGCAGATAGCTTTCGCTCCTTGTGAAAGACAATCTGTTCTGGCTGAGGATCTCCTCAAGCTCATCAATCTCTGGCGGATCTTCTGTGAGAGGCTCGTCAAGATCTGGCCCCACATATTTCTGAAAAAGACTCACATGAAATGCGTTGTGAATCTTCCAATGACTAGGTAAAGCAAGCCTCTATGACACTTTATTGATCTTTTGAATCACCTTGAAGGGTCCATAATAGCGAGGTGAAAGCTTAGGATATGATCCTTCTCGTCCTGGCCTCTTTGGAAGCCTGGCCTTCTCAAATTTCAGCAAAACCCAATCACCTTCTTTGACTTGCATGTCCCTTCTATGCTTGTCAGCAGCCATTTTATACTTATCTTGAGACCTTGCAATGGTTGTCCGCACCTGAGCAAAGGCTACATCCAAATCACGAACATATTCATCAGCTGCAAAAATCTCATCCTTTGTACCAAGGATGGGTGGCAATACTGTCAGAATATGCAGCGGAAATGATATCCAAACTTGGGTAGACAAGAGCAAGTAGACTGCAGAAAATAATCAGCACAAGAAACACAGAGAGATGTGTGTAAACTCTTCTCTATACACAAGATCCCGAAGATACTGAATGAGAAAGTGGAGGAGGATGGGGGGCAATATATACAAGCCCATGAGGGCAGTCGGCCAGCTCTAAAAGAGGCCCACGACTGGACAAAACCCCACGACTGCTGAATATAGCAGTCGGCGAGCATCTGATGCCCCACGCCTGGACAGAACAAGTCGGCCAGCACTCCTACAGCCCACGACTGATACAGATGTAGTCGGCCAGCTTCAGAGTGCTCCTGGCATCAACTGGCAGCCCTCCAGCCACTAGGAAAAAATGGAAAAAATAGGAAAAAAATACGGGGAGTGTGGAAAAATGATATACGGGCGGGCACACCCACAACAGAGGCCCTGGTGTATACAACGGGGCCTTTCCCGTGGAGGCATGGATCGTATTGTTGTAGGCAAACTCAACAAGTGGAAGATACTTCTCCCATGCAATCTTTTGATATGCCACATAACACTTCAACAAATCCAACATAGCTGAATTTGCAGCTTCACTTTGGCCATCCATTTGGGGATGATAAGATGATGAAAACTCAAGTTTAGTACCCATGTTATCAAATAAAGCCCTCCAAAAGAGGCTCGTAGTCTTGGGATCTCTATCCCCAACAATGGATTTAGGCATACCATGATGCTTGAAGATATTAGCAAGAAAAAGCTTTACCATCATATGATCAACTTTAATGGTTTTCTTGACGGGCAAGAAATGAGCTTGCTTGCTAAACTTGTCCACAATGGTCCAAATAGCATCATTCCCAAGCTGGGATCTAGGCAAGTCCATAATAAAATCCATAGTAATACTTTCCCAAGGTTGCGAGGGAATAGGCAATGGCTGAAGCAAACTTGGAGGTTTTTGCCTGTCAAATTTCACCTTTTGGCAAGTAATACATGCACGTACATAAGCCTCAATGTCTTTGTGCATGCTTGGCCAAAAGAAATATCTCTCAATCATGCGTGTAGTGGGCATGATATCTCTATGACCAGCATAGGGTGGAGCGTGACATTCCTCCATAACCTTTGGATGCAAATCCTTCACCACACATAGGCAATTATCCTTCATAAGATAACCCTCATTGATAACATAAGAGGCATGTGAGTGACCAGCCATCAAATCAGTCCATATATGGCAAAAATCAGCATCCAAATGATACAAATCTCGCATAGCGGATAAGTCTCCATGACAGGCCACTGAGATTGCAGCCACATAAGGCCTCCTGGATAATGCATTTGCCACCACATTTTTATTTCCCGGAGTATGCACAATCTGAAAATGAAACATGGAAAGAAGGTTTGCCATTCTCATCTGCTTCTCCGAAAGCTTTGTTTGAGATAGAAAGTATCTCAAGCTTTGATGATCTGTCTTGACTACAAATTTAGCCCCAAGAAGATAATGTTTCCATATCTTTAAGGCATGAATTACAGCCAAGAGCTCTTTCTGATAGATATCCATATGAAGCTCAGCATCATGCAAACGACCGCTCTCGTATGTAATTGCATGTCCTTCTTGATTTAGGACAACCCCTATACAATCGCCACAAGCATTACATTCTACTACGAATTACCTTTGCAAGTCAGGAATAATCAATACAGATCCACATATGATAGCATGCTTGTGTTGCAAGAAAGCATCCTGTTCTTTTGAAGTCCATTTGAAAGTGGTTTTGTTCTTTGTGAGATCATGTAGAGGAGTGGCTATCATAGCAAAATGCGTTATGAAACGCTTATAATATGAACATAATGCCAGAAAACTACGTACTTGATGTACGTTTTGCAATTCTGGCCATTTTCGAATGGTCTCTATCTTTGTAGGATCCATTGTTACTCCATCTTTGGATACAATGTGACCCAAATAATGTATCTCTGAAAGGAAGAACTCACTTTTCTTGGCATGAATGAAAAGTTTATGCTTTCACAACTCTTCGAACACGGTGACCAAATGAGTTCTGTGTTCCTGCTCATTCTTGGAGAAAACCAAGATGTCATCAAAGAATACACCTGTGAATTGGGTCGGAATATCCTATCCATCATTCGATTGAACGTGGCAGGGGCATTGGTGAGACCAAGGTGCATCACCAAAAATTCATATAATCCAAAGGCTGTCCTGAATGCAGTTTTATGGACATCTTGTGGCACCACTCGTATTTGGTGATAACCACTCTTCAAATCAAGACGGCTCAAATAAGCCGAACCATCAAGCTTATCCAAAATGTCATCAATGCGCGGAATTGGGAATCTATTCTTGATGGTAAGCTTGTTTAAAGCTCTATAGTCCACACACATGCGGAATGACCCGTTTTTGTTTTGGACAAGAAGCACAGGAGACAATAAGGTGAGGAACTAAGCTGAACCAAACCTTTCTCTAAAAGCTCATTTATCTGCTTCATGATCTCTTCTTGTTGTGTGGCGGGTTTGTTAGGTGGAGAACTACTTGGCACAAGATCTATGCGATGATCCTCAGGCCTTTGGGGAGGTAATTCACCTGGCAATGCATCAGCAAAACAGTCGTTGAATGCATGAAGAAAATTCAGCCTATCACAAGTCATAGCATCCACATTTTGATGACTTGGTACAATGCTATCACGAACAGAAACCAAGTACGCAGAAAGACTCTTTTTCATTGCTTTATTAATTTGGATGTGAGATACAAGTGGGATGGAATCCCCTTCTTTGCCAGCATCAATGAAATGCATGCGGTCTCTATGCATAAAAGAAATCATGTTGGTTTTTTTGTACTCTTTGCGGGGCTCAAGCCTATGATGCCATGGCTTGCCCAACAATATATCTCATCCATTTAGTGGTGCAACTAAGAAATGTTCATTATCAAGGTAGCCCTGGGATATGTATGCGCAACTTTCCTATCAGTGGGGTAACCTGCACGTCTTTACCAAACAAAGGCAGCTTCGGCTTCAATCTGAGGTCCCATGTTCTCAACCTCAATACCCAGGGCAGCTGCCGTTTGTATAGAGATGAAGTTATCGGTTGCACAGTCATCAAACATGAATAAGGCGGGCTGATCCTTGATTTGACCCCAAGCCTTGCATACCATCCGCTCTTTTGCATCATGCTTTGTGTTTCCCTGCACATCGGGAACTGCATGTACATTAGCCTTGGTTTGCTTGTCCTCGTGCTTAGGTTTGCGGTCAGGGCATTGTCGAAACATGTGCTCTTTGCTGCCACAAGAAAAACATTTTCCCTCCTTGGCATATTGCTCTCTTTGCTCCGGGGTCAAGCCAAATTTGTTCTTCTTTAGGCCCTGATCTTTAGATGAGGTATTTTCAGCTTTACCTCCCTTGTGGGTCTCCCGAAAGTTCTTTTTAGGTGGCTATCCACCTTTTTTGGGACAGTCTTGTCTTTGCCCTTTGAACCGCCTTGATCTTGCTTAATTTTGAGCACCAATTGCTCCGTAGCAAGAGTAGAGACTGTAAGCAATTGCAAAGTATATTTCGGGTGCAATTCAATGCCCGAACGATAAGCTGGCTGGCAATCCGGAGCGAAACTTCCTCTTTCTTTCATCCTCAGTGATTTGCATAAAAGGAGTTACCTCAAGAAACACTTTCCAAAACTTGTTGACATACTGTTGCACACTTTCACTATCTCTTTGCTCAAGTCTATCCCACTGTTGCACACTTTCATTATCTCTTTGCTCAAGTCTATCCCACTTTTGGGTGAGAGTTTGCTCCGCATTTGGTGGCAAAAACTGAGCATAGAAGCTGTCCTTAAATTCCTTCCAGGTGCAAATGGGGTCTTTGGTGATCTTTTTAGTGATCCACCAATGAGCAGCGGTCCCCTTCAAGAACATGCTAGCATGGCGTACTTTAGACTTCTCAGTGAAGTCCTTATCGCTAAAAGCAATGTCAAACTGTGCCATAAATGCTAACACTTTGGAAGCATCATGCTCTCCATGAAAAATATCAAACTTAATGGACTTGTCACCTGCTTTAAATTCCTTGAGCTTTCTGGCATGAGGCTCATGGTCCTCTCTTTTTCTTTTCCCTTTATTCAACGGGGCAGCCCTATCTGCATGGGCTCCATGGGCCATCAAGGAAGTTTCATGAAGCATGGTGGCATGTGCTCCATGAACTTGAGAAACAGATGCATGTGACTTTCCTGCATAAGGCAATGTCTCTCCATGAAACAACTCAGAAGGCAAAGCTCTTCTAGTGGCAGACTTGTCACCCCTACCATGGGATACATGTCTTGAATGCATGTGACCATCATGCCCTCCATGAGCACTAGCATACATATACTTGTCAAGCCTTGTGCCTTGTGGAGAAGATGCATGACGAGAGGTGACTGTCACCGCTTCCCTTTGCATAAAAGACCTCAACCTTTGAGATGCGGGATCTCCATGCTTCAAGCAAGGTGGATTTCTGAATTTTAGCTCTCCATCTTCCCCCTCTTTGATGTCACCTTTGCGGAGGAGGTAGGAAAGTGCCAACTCCCTTGGCTTCTTGCCCACTTCTCGTGCCATGGACTCAAAAGTCACATCTACCATTGCATCTGCTTTCCTTGCTTCAATGGCACTTTGCACATAGGGATCTTCATGCAAAAATTTCAGCTCTTGCTCTTGTGCTTTGCAAAAGCTTTCTCATATGCTCCATTTCAGCCCTCATTGCATCAGCTCTTCTTCTTGCATGACTGTCTTTCCTTGAGATAGTTGTCTCTTTGAATCACTATCATTTACCCTCTCAAGGAGCTTCTGCCTTCCGTGTATTTAACAAATACAATGCTCCATGGGTTCAATGAACCATATGATGTCCATGTACAACTGAGATGAATACAGTACCAAACAAGAGATTCGAAGTAGACGTTCGAAGGAGAGCGACCCACTTGAGTGGTGAAGTCTCTACGGTCTTGTGCCTTCACTGGAATCCGCGGAGAGTGCCCCACTGGTGTTCTAGGACCACGCACAAACAGGCGCTCCCGTTCTAACGCCTGGCTCTCCCGATCTCGGCACCCATGGACCGTGGTTCTCCAAAGGCTGCTTGGACTACCCGGCACTTAACGGGTGTTAGCAGTAGAGAGAATCCACTTACTTGTAGCCCGTTAATGAAAGACGAATACCCGAGGCGTCTGTGTGTAGCTACTTGAGAGGGACACCAGGGCGTAGCAGCCTGTCGAGGAGGATGAGGAGCAGTTGCCTGTGTAGAAGGTGTATCCACCAGAAGAGAGAGAGATGCCGCCGATGGGAGGGGAGGCGCAACCGCCTGCAAAGGAGCACAGCCGCCTGAGGGAGGCAGAACCGCCTGTTGTGGAGAAGGTGCAGTCACTTGCAAGGGAGGAGGAGGAGAGGCGCAGCCACCAGGTGAAGAGAAGAAGGTGCAGCCGCCAGCTAAAGAACACGGAAAATGTCTGACTGCAGCTGCCTATGGGGTGGCACAGCCGCCTGTATGGGCAGGAGACACCTGGCTGCAGCCGCCCGTGGTGGGGAGGAGTGGTGGGGAGGAGGCACAACTGCCCGCAGTAGACAGGCACAGTCGCCTGTGGTGGCTGCGAGTGGGAGAGAGGCGCAGTCGCCTGAAGGAGGCGCAGCCGCCTCAGGAGATGGTGAAACCGCCTGGTTGCAGGAGCACAGCCGCCTGAAGGATGCAAGAGCACAGCCGTCTGAAGGATGCAGAAACCGCCTGGCTGTAGGAGCACAGTTGCCTGCTATGGCCGCTTGCAGAGGAGAGGGTAGCCTGCTGGAGAACAAAGGCAGCCGCCAACTGAAGAGTACAGAAGCCGCCTGTAGCGTAGAGGGAGCAGTCGCCTTTGGAGTGGAGAGGTGCAACACCCTGCAGAGTGGGTGTGCAGCTGCTTGAGAGCCAACGAGGAGGAGATGATTGCCGGCTCTATGCTTTTACGAGTGGGGTGGTCGCTCTCTTTTGTAGAGGCTGGAGAGGTTACACGACCACAGCTGGCCGGCTCCCCAAGCTTGCATGGGGGCGGCCAGTTTCAAGGTGTGGTGTGGGTAGGTGGCCATGCACCCACCCCCACACATAAAGGGTTAAGTGTGGGGTTTCCCTCCCCACCTTGGCCCAAATGTGGGTGCCCACTTTTAAATGAATGTGAACTTACAACCTTATAAAATTAAAGGTTAGAAAGGAAAGCTATTTAACCAACAAGTGCAATACACTTACCACTTGTTCACACGCAACAAAACTCGTCAGAAGACAAAGCAAACTTCACGACTCACTGGCAGGCGTCCTCGCTCAGTAAGTGGCACGTCAAGCAGGCAAACACAAGAATATAAATCATGCAAGAACAGTTTGAAACATGCAAAACATGAGTGCATGTGCAAATAGTATCATGGACATATCTCCCGTTCATGGAACAAGTACAAAACATCTGGTGGGCACAAAAATGGCACGACAGAAAACATAAATCCCGGTCTTCCTATGGAGTGACAGTCCCATAGGTAAAACACAGTTCCAGGCATGAGCCTCCCTATGGAGTGACAGTCCCATAGGCAAGACACGGCACAAATACTGGCTCTTCCATGGCGTGACAATCCCATGGATAGAACACAGTCGAGGTCATACACGGGTGGCACCAGTGTGGCTCCCGTTCATACGACACCATCCTGCTAACACACGGGTGGCACCAGTCTGGCTCCCGTCCATGTTAAGCAAAAATATTGGCCCCTTCACATGAGACACCGGCCTGGCCTCAAGTGAACGAGACACAAATCTGGAGATGGACCAAATGGTCGGCAAATTGGTGACATCCCCCCGGGCTTCTAAAGAGTTGTCCTCAACAACTGAAAAGCCTCAAGATATGCCTGCAACAACTATGGGTAGTCAATAAAATAATCCTCATTTACCCACTTTGCATCAATAGGCAAATAATTCTTGAACTTCACAAGGTATTGTTAGAAGTCATCTCCTGTCTAGATTTATACACCAGGGCCTTTGTTGTGGGTGTGCCCGCCCTTATGAGGTGTTTTATCATTTTTCCTCACTCCCCGTATTTTTCCTCTATTTTTTTCCATTTTTCTGAGGCTTGGGAGGGTTGCCAGGTGATGCCAGGAGCACCCCAGTTCAGTCGTGGGCACCTGTTTGCTGGCCGACTGCATTTATGCAGTCGTGGGTTTTTTCATCAGTCGTGGGCATTCCTTCCGCTGGCCGACTGCCCTCTATGGGAGGTATATATAGGACCCCAGCCCCCATACCTCATTTGTATCATTTCTCGGGATCTTCTTGTGTATATAGAGCAGAGTTACACGCCTACATCTCTCTCTCTCTTGTGCTGTTTTTCTGCCTGCGTTTTTTGCTCGTGTGTTCCCAGATTTGGTCATCATCTCCGCTGCGTATTCTGACATGGTATCAGAGCCCTAGGCTCTAGATAGGTCTTGGGATTTGTGTGAGCAAGAGGGGGACTGTTTTGTGGCTGATTGGTGGACTGTTTTGGACTGTTCGGGAAGAGGAGAAGCAAGAGGAAGGCGGGCTGATTTGCTGGACAGCCACTTGCAGGTTTTAGTTCCTCGTTGTTCCCACCCACCCACCCTTTTCAGAGTACATCCCCGCTATGGCAGATCTGTTAGAGATGGCTGAGAGAAATGTGAAGATCCCAACACTCCCCACGTTCTCGGTGGACCGTCAGTTAGACGGGAGCAACTACGGCATATGGAAGGTGATGATGGAATCCGTTCTCGAGTCCTACGACCTCGCCGATTTCGTCGTTGTTGGTGTTCCACGGCCGGAAGTAGAGGAAGGGGAGTTACCGTCAACCCGAAAGAACCGGGAGGCCCATACACAGATGTGGGATCGTGTCAACGCCAGGGTCCGTTCGTTTATTTTCCTCAACTGCACACCATAGGTAATCAATCATGTAAAGCACATGACGCTGGCCAGAGGTATATGGCAGCATTTGGCCTCACTTTATAACAGGGTATCGCCCATGAAGAGGATTTCCTTGGAAGTACAGATGCGGGTTATGAGCCCTGCAAAGTCGTCGACGATGCGGGAGCATATTAACAAGCTGCAGGCTCTTCAGTAGGAAGTTCTTCAGGCTGGGAAGGAGATATCGTCAGAGGACATGGCCATCACGTTGCTGTCACATTTGCCCTCTTCGTACTCAGCATTCTACTCGTCGTTGATTACCAGTGGCAGGCTCAGCACCATCACGTGGGAGGAGCTTGTGCCCATGGTCCTGGACCAGGAGGAACGATTCACGAACCCTCCTCAGGGTGGAGGTTCGGAGGCCTTAACTGGCCAACGGTCGAAAGGCCGTAACATGGGCAAAGGGAAGGCTTCATCGGAGAAGTCTTCTGAGAAGAAGTCCGACGCTGACCGCGAGAAACTGAAGGCAGAGAGGACCTGTAATGATTGTGGCGAGAAAGGCCACTACTGGAGGCAGTGTCCCAAGCGGAAGACCGAGAAGGGTGAAAACTCCTTAGCAATCATGAAGACTCCGGCTTTTGTGCACCTGGAGGTGATGGACACCGATGCTTCATTTTCTTCAGGCAGGGAGGAGATTGGAGGACTGATACTCGGGAGTGGATTCTCGATAGTGGTGCTTCCAGGCACATGACTCATTTCCGTTCCGGTTTACAGGATCTCTGCAGGGTTTCTGGTCATATTCTTACTGGTGATACGACCACTATCCCAGTTCACAGTGAGGGCATGATGGAGATAGTTTCCGATGGCAGAGGGGGGAAGCGTTCCTCCCAGGTGTTGTATGTTCCGGCACTTGGTTTTCATCTATTGTCAGTGCATCAGGTTTGCAAGACTGGCGTACGGGTGGAGTTTGATGAGCATTTTGTTGCTCTCCGGGACAAAGCAACAGGCCAAGTGGTTTGGGAAGGTGGAGTGGAGAATGGAGTTTACAGGCTTTCAGCACTCTCTCTCCTAGGTCCTCAAGATTGTGATGAGTGGCAATTTGGTAATGGCTACTCAGGTGTGGATACGCTGCAGGAGCGGGCTTTCCGAGACCAGGTGGTGGATAGCTTGCCAGTAGATGGCAGCAGTTGGCAGGAACTTTCCAGTACTGATGTTGGTAGTTCTTGTGTTCGTGAGTCAGAGGAAGCTGAACAGGTCACTTATGCTCTGATGTCTCGTCGTGTTCGGGACATAGAACTTCCAGTAGTTGAGGATGTTCTTTCCACGGGGACTTTTCGGAAAGCCAGGCAGGTAGCAGGTGATTACTTGCAGAAGGAGGTGGTTTCTCCAGGCTTTGTGGTTCCGGATTCAGAGGGGGTGGTTGACAGGTTTCATCAGGTTTCCAGGACTTGTTTGTGCACCGTAACAGGTGTTGATCCTTGTGAGCAGTGTGATGTCTCTGTGATTCATAAGCTGTATGGTTCATTGATCTGGTTGATGGACACCAGATTGGACGGGAGCTTCCAAATGAGTTATGGTTGCAGATGACTCTTTGGGAGGCAGGATTGCGTTTCCTGTGGTTTCTGCGGCATGCAAAGGATCATGGACTCTTGTACACAGGAGGGGGATTGTTGGATGGAGTCCGACTCCACGAGTGACTCGGTTTGGGGAGGAGATCCGGACACGAGGAGATCTACTTATGGCCCAGGAGCAGTTTTACGGAGCAGAAGGAGGTTACATTGCAGGTTTGGGCTTCCACTGGAGGAACCCATGGTCATCCGGAGGCACTTTGTTCGTGAACAGATCGTTGCTGATGACATCTTGCTGGAGTTCTGGACCAAGGACAGTACGGTGGACCTCTTCACGAAGTCGCTCTCAGGATTTGCTCAGGCGGCACCCCAGCTCCCAGTGGTTGGCTACACAGCCAGGAGCTGAGAGGGGGTGTTAGAAGTCATCTCTTGTCTAGATTTATACATCAGGGCCTTTGTTGTGGGTGTGCCCACCCTTATGAGGTGTTTTATCATTTTTCCTCACTCCCCGTATTTTTCCCCTATTTTTTTCCATTTTTTTGAGGCTTGGGAGGGCTGCCAGGTGATGCCAAGAGCACCCCAGTGCTGGTCGACTCCATGTTGATCAGTCGTGGGCTACTGGGCTGCTGGCCGACTGGATTTGATCAGTCGTGGGCTACTGGGCTGCTGGCCGACTGGATTTGATCAGTCGTGGGCACCTGTTTGCTGGCCGACTGCATTTATGCAGTCGTGGGTTTTTTCATCAGTCGTGGGCATTCCTTCTGCTGGCCGACTGCCCTCTATGGGAGGTATATATAGGACCCCAGCCCCCATACCTCATTTGTATCATTTCTCGGGATCTTCTTGTGTATATAGAGCAGAGTTACACGCCTACATCTCTCTCTCTCTTGTGCTGTTTTTCTGCCTGCGTTTTTTGCTCTCATGTTCCCAGATTTGGTCATCATCTCCGCTGCGTATTCTGACAGGTATCACCTGGAAAGCTTTCCTGTAGGTAGCTTTCGCTCCTTGTGAAAGACAATCTGTTCTAGCTGGAGGATCTCCTCAAGCTCATCAATCTCTGGTGGATCTTCCGTGACAGGCTCGTCAGGATCTGGCCCCACATATTTCCGAAAAAGACTCACATGAAATGCGTTGTGAATCTTCCAATGACTAGGTAAAGCAAGCCTCTATGACACTTCATTGATCTTTTGAATCACCTTGAAGGGTCCATAATAGCGAGGACAAAGCTTAGGATATGCTCCTTCTCGTCCTGGCCTCTTCGGAAGCCTGGCCTTCTCAAATTTCAGCAAAACCCAATCACCTTCTTTGACTTGCATGTCCTTTCTATGTTTGTCAGCAGCCATTGTATACTTATCTTGAGACCTTGCAATGGCTGTCCCCACCTGAGCAAAGGCTACATCCAAATCACGAACATATTCATCAGCTGCAAAAATCTCATCCTTTGTACGAAGGATGGGTGGCAATACCACTCTGCCATAAATAATCTCTAACGGGGCCTTTCCCGTGGAGGCAGGGATCGTATTGTTGTAGGCAAACTCAACAAGTGGAAGATACTTCTCCCATGCAGTCTTTTGATCTGCCACATAACACCAACAAATCCAACACAGCTGAATTTGTAGCTTCACTTTGGCTATCCGTTTGGGGATGATAAGCTGATGAAAACTCAAGTTTAGTACCCATGTTATCAAATAAAGCCCTCCAAAAGAGGCTCGTAGTCCTGGGATCTCTATCCCCAACAATGGATTTAGGCATATCATGATGCTTGAAGATATTAGCAAGAAAAAGCTTTACCATCATATGATCAACTTTAATGGTTTTCTTAACGGGCAAGAAATGAGCTTGCTTGCTAAACCTGTCCACAATGGTCCCAATAGCATCATTCCCAAGCTGGGATCTAAGCAAGTCCATAATAAAATCCATAGTTATACTTTTCCAAGGTTGCGAGGGAATAGGCAATGGCTGAAGCAAACCTGGAAGTTTTTGCCTGTCAAATTTCACCTTTTGGCAAGTAATACATGCACGTACATAAGCCTCAATGTCTTTACGCATGCTTGGCCAAAAGAAATATCTCTCAATCATGTGTGTAGTGGGCATGATACCTCTATGACCAGCATAGGGTGGAGCGTGACATTCCTCCATAACCTTTGAACGCAAATCCTTCACCACACATAGGCAATTATCCTTCATAAGATAACCCTCATTGATAACATAAGAGGCATGTGAGTGACCAGCCATCAAATCAGTCCATATATGGCAAAAATCAGCATCCAAATGATACAAATCTCGTATAGCAGATAAGTCCCCATGAGAGGCCACTAAGACTGCAGCCACATAAGGCCTCCTGGATAATGCATCTGCCACCACATTTTATGCACAATCTGCAAATGAAACATGAAAAGAAAGTTTGTCATTCTCATCTGCTTCTCCGAAAGCTTTGTTTGAGATAGACAGTATCTCAAGCTTTGATGATCTGTCTTGACTACAAATTTAGCCCCAAGAAGATAATGTTTCCATATCTTTAAGGCATGAATTATAGCCAAGAGCTCTTTCTCATAGATATCCATATGAAGCTCAGCATCATGTAAACGACGGCTCTCGTATGCAACTGCATGCCCTTAATCATCATGTAAACGACAGCTCTCGTATGCAACTGCATGCCCTTCTTGATTTAGGACAGCTCCTATACAATCGCCACAAGCATCACATTCTACTACGAATGACCTTTGCAAGTCAGGAACAATCAATACAGGTCCACATATGATAGCATGCTTGAGTTGCAAGAAAGCATCCTGTTCTTTTGAAGTCCATTTGAAAGTGGTTTTCTTCATTGTGAGATCATGTAGAGGAGTGGCTATCATAGCAAAATGCCTTATGAAACGCCTATAATATGAACATAATCCCAGAAAACTACGTACTTGATGTACGTTTTGCAATTTTGGCCATTTTCGAATGGTGTCTATCTTTGCAGGATCCATTGTTACTCCATCTTTGGATACAATGTGACCCAAATAATGTTATCTCTGAAAGGAAGAACTCACTTTTCTTGGCATTAATGAAAAGTTTATGCTTCCTCAACTCTTCGAACACTCTGACCAAATGAGTTCTGTGTTCCTACTCATTCTCGAAAGATGTCATCAAAGAATACACCTGTGAATTTGCGATGGGGTCAGAATATCCTATCCATCATTCGATTAAACGTGGCAGGGGCATTGGTGAGACCAAAGGACATCATGAAAAACTCATATAATCCAAAGGCTGTCCTGAATGCAGTTTTATGGACATCTTGTGGCACCACTCGTATTTGGTGATAACCACACTTCAAATCAAGACGGCTGAAACAAGCCGAACCATCAAGCTTATCCAAAATGTCATCAATACGCGGAATTAGGAATCTATTCTTGATGGTAAGCTTGTTTAAAGCTCTATAGTCCACACACATGTGGAATGACCCGCCGTCTTTCTTTTGGACAAGAAGCGCAGGAGAGCAATAAGGTGTAGAACTAGGATCAACCAAACCTTTCTCTAAAAGCTCATTTACCTGCTTCATGATCTCTTCTTGTTGTGCGGCACTCACTCGGTATGCGGGTTTGTTAGGTGGAGAACTACCTGGCACAAGATCTATGCGATGATCCTTGGGCCTTTGGGGAGGTAATTTGCCTGGCAATGCATCAGCAAAACAGTCGTTGAATGCATGAAGAAAATTCAGCCTATCACAAGTCATAGCATCCACATTTTGATGACTTGGTACAATGCTATCACGAACAAAAACCAAGTAGACAGAAAGACCCTTTTTCATTGCTTTATTAATTTGGATGTGAGATACAAGTGGGATGGAATCCCCTTCTTTGCCAGCATCAATGAAATGCATGCGGCCTCTATGTATAAAAGAAATCATGTTGGTTTTGTACTCTTTGCGGGGCTCAAGCCTATGATGCCATGGCTTGCCCAACAATACATTACATCCATTTAGTGGTGCAACTAAGAAATGTTCATTATCAAGGTAGCCCTAGGATATGTATGCGCAACTTTCCTATCAGTGGGGTAACCTGCACGTCTTTACCAAACAAAGGCAGCTTTGGCTTCAATCTGAGGTCCCATGTTCTCAACCTCAATACCCAGGGCAGCTGCCGTTTGTATAGAGATGAACAGCAAGAACCTTATGGACATGGCCAGACTCAAGAGCCTGATGGAGGCGGAGAAAGATGATGACTTTGACCTTGAGATGGATGAGGAGACGAAGAACATCACCAAGGAGAAAGATTCCAAGGAGACAAAGAGCATCACCATGGAGATAAAAAAAAATCGGCAAAGGGAAAGATTTCCCCAAGTAGAAAGGCACATTTTCCTCGTTAATCCAAAGGTCTTTCGTGTTTGGACATTTCATAAAATGACAATTTCTGAGCTGAGCGATTGATTTGACTAGCTAGACAAAAGCAACAACCAAGCTCTCATACCAAGTGTTGGAAATTAGAGCAGAAGTTATTTCCTAACCCTAATCCTAAACTAAATACTAATAATGTTGTTGCCTAAGAAGGATGGTTGCGTATGTGTCCATGTGGTACTGCCGTTTGTGTGAGAGTGGCTTATGTGTTGTGATCCAGGTATCCTGTATGTATAGTCCCAATAAATCATAGCTGATCACCCGATTTCTGTCATCCTGAGAGAGAGAGCCTGATGAATGGGGAGTCCGGGTCATACTGGAGTGGGGGGAGGTGATCCATCCTGAGTCCCTACCTCGTGAACGAGGTGCATACTCGGCTATACCATGACTTGTACCCATCTACTGCTAGCTGCTGGGAGGACTGTAGGGTGAGCCTCGGGAGTCTCTAGGGGGTCATGGCACTGATATTGTGAATGTATGTGACTGTCTGGAAGAGTGCCTCTACTACCACGAGTGCTGCAGCAAACTCTGCCAGGATAACATCATGTGGGACCGATGGGTTGTTGTGTATCATACGGGAGAGCATCATGACTTGAGGCCTCTCTATCCTCGGCCATTTGGCTGCTGTAAGATCAGGTGCCTAGAAGGGTGCTACATACATCAATGCCGGAGTGACCAAGGTGTCAAATATCCACATCTTGGTCCTCGGCTCCTGGAAGTGGGCCTGGAAGCACTATCTCTCCATGAGAGCAAGAGAAGCATACCCTCACATCAGTCTAGCCTCTGCAGCATGGCTCATCGAGAAGACCGGTCCTGTAAAAGTTACTCCCAAGTACACATACGAGTATGCAATCTGCACTGGGCTGCCCATGTAGGTGAAACTCAGTCAAGATGTGAAAGGGGGGGGGTGTGTTGAAGACCATAACCTTGGTTTTCCCAAGGTTTACTGTGAGATCCCACCGTGCACAAAAGTCATGTAATGTGTCAGATGCCTCTGGAGAGTCTGCAATAAGCACAATGTCATCTGCATAAAGTAGTATGGAAACAAGGATGCCTGCTAGTAATACGCCTCCTCCCCCTTCTCTGTCAATGAAGGCCGAAATCTCATCGATGTAGAGAGTGGGAGATAGTGGGCATCCTTGCCTCACTCCAATGGTACTGGAGATCTCTTGTGATAATCCTCTTGGGCATCTCACCCAACCTATGACCGACTCATATAATCCCATGATCCCCCAAATCATGTCTGATGGTACCCCCAAATCTTGGAGTCTCTATGTAGTAGTCTGGCTTGAGGTACTGTATCAAATGCTTTGTGGAAATCCACAAAACGCAACAATAAATCCGTTGGTGTCATGCTCTAGCCTCCTTTATGATGGCTTGGAGGGTGAAGATGCAATCCAAAGTAGAGAATGACCTGCGGAAGCTTGCCTACCCTGATGCTCTGTGCCCATGTCTCTCTCTGCTAGTGTGTTGAGCTCAAGTTCAAGTACTGACCCATAAAGTTTGGCTAGTGTGTGGTCAATCATAATAGTCCTATAGTTGTTGGGGTCCGTGGGATCTCTGGCTTTATGGATGGGTGTGATGATATGGGCTGTCCAGGTGGGTGGGAAGCCTTCCGAGAGAGAGAAAGAAAGAAAGCTGTATTAACGTCTACTAGAGAGAGAGAGAGAAAGTTGTATTAACGTCTTCAAAAGGCCAAAATGACCTATGAAACCAAAAGGTTACATCATATCCATGAGGTACATCATCCTGGGTACAAAATAGTAAGAGAAGGAACACAGGATGCGAGGAGGGAAGAGAAGATGCCAAATTAGCAGGGGCCACAGGCTCGGTAGAGAAGCCAAGAAATGGTCCTAGGCAGGGAGAGGTGAACCTGATTCAAGAGAGAAGTACATCAGAAGAAGAAGATGAGGAAATGAGCTCTATAAAAGCCTCAGAAAATGAAGAAGTCAGTTCAAAAGATGATGGGCATAGCATGGATTCCTTAACTCGCATGACATCTGAGGATATGCAGGATACAGTGGGGAGTTTTGAATCTGAGGTTTCCAGAGAGTCATCATCCCAAATCAGTAATGATATGTCGACTGAGCATGATTCTGAAGATCCTCAAGAGGTGAGTGGTTTGTTTGAAGTTATTTCTATGGAGGGGAAAGAAGCTGAGGTCAGGGACATAAATCTAGAAAGGAGGGATGTTAGTGATGTAGATGGATGCATGGGTGTTGAAGAAGAGTTGTGTGGTATTATTGGCTTGCTAGATGAGGACGGGAATAGCAACAATGATGATGAGTCCAAGTTTGGAAGTGTAGAGGTAGGGCCAGAGGAGCCTATTGTGTGTCTACAAGAAGAGATGCCCATGGAGAAGGAAAGCCAAATAATGTTGTTAGATTGTTCAGCAGAAAGTAGTAACCATGCATTTAGTGAGAATAATAGTGAGGAGATGCATTATGAGGCCATGTCTATGGATCTGTACCCATGTTATGAGGATGTTGACACATGTATTCCAGGTGACCAAGAGGCAGATAAGGACCTCGTTTATGACTTCTTGGAGGGTGAATGTAATATTATAGATGATCTAGTGGTAAGTACGAATGATAACTGGGACATTGATGATTTCAATGAGACTGAGCCAGAAGCGGAACTAGATCCAAGAGTATATGCATTAGCCAAGATTGCTTTGTTAAGGAGGAAGTGTAATAGCTTGCTTTTGATTGATGGTGATGTTTGTGAAGATGTGGGTGACGTGTTGGATGCTTCTATGGACTCCCTTGACATGTTGCATTAGCATGTCTTCAAGTGAGGTGATTTTATGAGATGTTATGAGAGCCCGCTAGTGCTTGATGCGCCATCAATGATTTGGGGAGGTATCTTGGACATGCAGGGTAGTCAAGAAGGTGTTGCAAGCTATCTTGACATGGCCATGATGCTACCATTTGATCCAAGAGGTGTGAAGAATGTAGAGGTGATGCAGGGCTTGTACCCTTGTTTTGTGTTTGATCCAAGTAGAAGGCCACACTGAAGCAGATGATGGTACAGAGAATAAGGTTTTGCCAGAACAAGTGGTTGAGCATGAATGCTCTAACTAAGGGGGGGTTCTGCAAATTATGATTGGTTTTCTTGTGCCCAAGCTATGAGCTCAATACATGTGCCCAACCAAAACCCAGGAAGAGAATAAGCTTGTTGAGTATGGTTTGAAACCTTAGGAAATAAGTGGTTACTGGCCACCTACTAAAAAGAACTATTGTTGTTAGTCTAGTTAACTACTGCATGCATAGGGAATGGAGAGTAGTCGACAAGTAGAGGCACATTGGAGCCAGAGGAAAAAGGAGGAGAGAAGAGGGCAAAAGAGCCAGGAAAAAGACGGGGGATTTGTGAGAAAGCTTTGTGGAAGCTTATTGTTGTGCTTTTTCTGGATGAGTTTATTTTTGCTCTACTTTTGTTGTCTAGTTTGATATTGTTGAGAGAATATATGTGTGAGTGAGATTCTAGGGTTCAGTGAGTCAGGTCTGAAACCAAGAAGCTTAGATTATGAGGTAGTAGGGTCTGACAGTGTCAGTTGGGTGTTTGGATTATTCTCAGCTGATCTTGTGAAAGAATAGATCTTATCCTATTTGAAACTTGTGAAGTTTGGGCTGACAATCAGAGACTTGTCAAAAGTCAGCCATATAGGTTGGGGACTAGATGGTGGTCTATGTCAACAGAGTTGAGGGCTAATTCAGGTCAGAAAGGTGTCAGCCACCACAGTCAGTTAAGAATTAGAAAGGATCAACTAAGAGTGTACAAGGGTAGATTTGATTATTTTGGGTTGGGAGGAAGCGAAATAGGGTTTTTGTCTAACTCTAAAAAAATTAGTCAGTCTTAGAAGCAGTTAGATTTGAAGAATTGAAGGGGAAAGAGTTCAAGAGTCAGCTTGGAGTCAGCTGCTATCAGCTTGGAGTCAGCTGCTATCAGCTTGGAGTGTGTGAAGTTGAGTCTTGGTGGGATTTAAGGTTTTTGAGGGATTGGAGGTGTTAGCGGACATAGGGGTGTTGAGGTCTGACTCAAAATTAAGTCAACTGAAGCAGATTGGTGGCTCAGCTTCTAGTCAGCGTTCCTAGGGTGGAATTTGATGTCAGTCATATTCTTGTAGGATTTCAATCCATCTTCTCTGCCTCATGTTGAGGTTAGGCTGGGTGAAGATACACTTCAGAATCTTGTGGTCAATTTTACAAGCTGGAATTTCCCCCCCAAGAGATAATGTCTCCATAATTTGAGGCAATGAACAACTACTAAGAGCTCCAAATCATGGGTGGCATAATTTTTTTCATATTACTTCATCTTGCAAGAAGCATAATCCATTGGTCTTTTTTCTTATCCTAAGACACCACGAAGTGCTAGACTACTGGCATCGGTAACCACCTCAAATTCTTTAGTGAAATCAGGAAGTTTCAGGACTGGCACCACTCAGGTAATGATGGCTTTGAGGTGATCAAAGTTGACTTGATGGATTGGCAACCACATTATTTTTCAATCCTTCTTAAGAATATCCATCAAGGGTACACCTACCAGGGCTAATCTTTGACGAGAATCCCGTACCATCCTGTAATTCCCAAAAATCCATGAACTTCGTGGACTGATTTAGGGAGTGGCCATTCCAGTATATCCTTGACCTTGGCGGGATCTACTGAGATACCATCTTGGGAGACAATGAATCCAAGATACTCAATTTGATGAGGTACATTTTCTCTTCTTGGCATAGAGTTTATGTTTGCGCAGCAATTGCAAAACTCTACGCACATGCTCCTCATGCTCTTCCACTGACTTGGAGTAGACTAACATGTCATCAAAGAAGACAAGAACAAATTCATCCAAGTAGGTATACGGAATATATCTTACAATGGCGGTTGAAGGTTTCAGGAGCCTTGGTTAACCCGAATGACATTACAGTAAACTCATAGTGGCCATAACGGGTATTGAATGTTGTCTTGGGTATGTCTGTGTGCTTGACTCTGATCTGGTAGTAACTAGACCTCAAGTTAATTTTTGAGAAAATTTTGGCCCCATGAAGCCTTTCAAGAAGCTCATTGATGCGAGGGATATGATACTTATTCTTGATAGTGACTTGATTTAGCCCCTGATAATCTATGCAGAGACGAAGAGTGCCATCCTTCTTCTTTTGGAAAAGAACGGATGCTCCCCAAAGAGAGCTGGTGGGTATACAAATCCTTTCTCAGTGAGTTGGGAAAGTTGCTCCTTAATCTCAATGGCTTCAGGAAGAGACATTTTATAGAGTGTTTTTGAGAGACAGGTTGAGCAGCAGGGATCACCTCGATTTCATGATCGACTTCTCGAGGAGGTGGTAGCCCTATAAGCTCATCAAGAAAGATGTCAGAGAATTCTTGGAGCCAAGAGGGCTCTGTTTCTTTACTAGGTTCAGCATCTTTGTTGAGCTTAACTAGGAAAACTTATTGTCCCTTACGTGCTCCCTTGAGAAGATGCTTTACCTTGACTACCCTAGACTTAGGCTCGGGGGGGTCACTCGTATAAATATGTAAGTATCACGTGGGTTCAACAGAAGGACATTTTAAATATTTAAAACTTACAGAAATATATTTACAGAGGGGATTTATTTATTGTATTTTTAAAAAAAATTACAGATTTGAATAGGAAAGGATACATTATATTCACTAAAAAATTCACAGATAAGGGACTTTTTAAATAGGCCTTGAACGCACGTGATATAGAGGATTTACATATAGTGACCCCCCGAGGACTTAGGCTTATCTATCTTCCCCTGAGCTGATACTTGGCCATGCTCATTTTTAAAAGTGATACTCCCTTGGGTACAGTGCATACGAGCATTGTTTGCAATTAGCCAGTCCATCCCAAGGATCCCATCATAAATTCCTAACGAGACAGGACTCTAAAATGGCCATGAGTTTGCTCACTACTACCCAATTCAAAATCAGGGTTTTCTACACAATGTTGAGACACTACTTCCTTTCTGCTAGCTAGTTCTACAACCATTTTTTTAGCTAGTTTTTGACCCAAGTTTAATCTTTGTAAACACCTCGAAGAAAGGAATGAATGGGTATTGCCACAATCAATCAAAAGCTGGAATGGCTTACCACCCATGATGAGTGGCTGGGGTTTGAATAACACCAAATTGTTGATTTGGACCTTGATCTTCTACCGCCGCGTAGACGGTGGCACATTCTTCTTTAGCC
The DNA here is from genome assembly GCF_041138505.1 of Cibotium barometz. Lineage (NCBI taxonomy): Eukaryota > Viridiplantae > Streptophyta > Polypodiopsida > Cyatheales > Cibotiaceae > Cibotium > Cibotium barometz. The sequence continues at coordinate 33,187,935 of NC_141100.1, forward strand.
ATCTCCAGAGTTGGTTCTTCACTTATAGCACACGCGGTGCGAGCAACTACTCCGCGGCCTCTTCCACATCCTCCACCTCTTGCACCTTGGTGGACGGGGGTTCCACGGCCTTGATTTACTCGACCACTTTGAGGAAAAGATGATGCTAGCTTTGGGCAGTTGGCCCTAAAGTGTCCCGGCTCATTGCATTCGAAACACAGAGGGGCCTCTCTAGAAGAAGCAACATACAAGAAGGGGACAAAGGAGTTGGTTTGCCTTCCTCGGTTGTAGCAGGGAGAATTTTGCTGGGGATTTTTGTAAGACTGTTCTTTAGGATTTGCTTCAAGAAGGGTAAGATCCTTTTGAGACTTAGCTTTACCAAACTTCAGCTCTTTCACAAGAGGCTTTGCTCATATAAGAGCATCTTACAATGTGCTTGTCCTCATTGCTTCGAGGCGGGAATCCAAGGATTCATTCAAGCCTTGGCAAAAACGAGCCACTTGCTAGAAAGTAGTCATGGCTGAGGCATACTTTCGGAGAGTAATGAATTTAGAATAGTATTCTTCCAAGGTTAAATTGAGCTGCTTAAGACAAAAAAGCTCATTCATCTTTATGGATTCATGAGATGGCGGGAGATATCATTCCTTCACAGCTTTCTTGATATCCTCCCATGTTTGGGAGTGTTCAGTGACTCCCTTGTCACATTACCATTGCTTCCACCAAAGTAGTTTAGCATCTTCGGTGAGGCAAAATCATGCAAGCATCGACTGGTTTATTGCTCCTGTATATGCAGCTGAGAAATAATCATCCATTGCTTCGATCTAAACCATGGCATCCTTCTCAATCTTTGAACCTTCTCCCTTAAAGGAGGGAGGTTGCATTTGCTTCAGTAGGAGCTTCTTCTCTTGAACATCTATATATAGTGCATTGGGGAGTGGAGGCTGATCGTCTTGGCCATCATCGTAAGATCAAATTTTAGGATAATGAGATTCATACTATACATTATGCTCATGCTTTTAAAAGCTAAATTTTGAAATCATTTTATTTCTCAAATATTTACAAGGATAAGTTTTATTACAAAGATTTTGAGAATAATATAATTAGTCTTATTCATCATAAAAGAAACTCCTAGGTGCTCAACTAAGACATGAGACTAGAGCGGTCCACATAGGTGAAATATGAGGGTTCCACCATATTCTTTGAGACATGGAAGACTGATGGTACAAGTGGTAGACTCTAGATTAGGTTGTGTCCCATAACGGCTACTCTATCAGCGGGTGGGTAAGACCTGCATTACTTGGTCATATACCCAGCAATCCTGTGGTATGTTATTCCCATCTATGCTCACAGAGCTGTTGGGTCTTGGAGTACCCATGAACCAAAATAAACGGACCATCTTCAACTTTTTGATCTAACAAATCCGCTTTAAATTGGTGGTGATGTTCCTAGTTTGGTCCGCTCTTATGAAAAAATAAGGCTCGGCCCGCGTTTCCAAAGGTGATCTCTACCCCACCCTCTTTCGATATGAGAGGGATGAGCGAGGGAAAATCTCCCAAGTATCTGCACCATAGTGTCACAGAACTCAAAATTTGAAGAGTGACAAGCCGTCTGGAAGACTAAGAATCTCCCAAGTATCTGCACCATATTATCACGGAACTCAAAATTTGAAGAGTGACAAGATACACTGGAAGACTAAGAATCTCGAGTAAGTGTCACCATCTTCCTACAATCATTCAATCACCAATTCAAATTGTTCTAGTAAGTTCTTTTATCAATCAGCATTAGGTAAAACATACATTCCTGAATATGATAGATAACATCACTTTCTCGAGAAAACAAGAATTTCATAAAATTTTTGGTATAAAGGAAAGTGGCATCTTCTTTCTTAATTTCTTATCATCTATGCAAGGCACAGCCGCTCACCCACTCCTCTAGAGTAGGGTTGCCCAGGGACCTATTTATCTAATGTAGAAGCTTCAATTAATTTGTTGGAAAGCTACCTGACTAATTGTGTCCACCCTTACATATGATGCTGTCGTGATCAGGGCATTCCATCCTCCCACTTTCCACCTAATTGCCCAGGGACCTATTTATCTAATGTAGAAGCTTCAATTAATTTGTTGAAAAGCTACCTGACTAATCATGTCCACCCGTCCATATGATGTTGCCATCAAGGCATTCCATCCTCCCGCTTTCCACCTAACTCACGCGCCAATTTGTTTTCTAATTAATCCTACCACATTGTTTGAGATAAAAAACAATTTCCTTAATTAATGGTCTTACACATTGTTCATTTAAAAAGTCTTTATCAATGATACAACAATGCTACAAACAAAGGACTTAATTAAAAAAATAGATACAATGTTCAAAATTATTCATAGGCAAATCTAGGCTCTTTACTTTATTCTGTTGATGATCTAGAATTCAGCCTTCCAACCTCTATAGAGTGGGCAATCCCTACGAGACCATACACCTCATTGGTGGCAGCTAGCGAGGACTCAAGCCAGCGTATCGCCCTCTCAAGCTCCATCGCTTGATCCTTCCTCCCCTCACAGGGATGTCTACATGCTAGGGAGGACTTATTCACCACACTAGCTTGGGCCTGTAGAACTAGGCAACATCACAATACTCACCTCAATCGGCGAACCTCATTTTCCCAATGGTATGAGGAATACCTTGGGTCAACTCCGGGCCTTGCTAACGTCGTCGCCCGGCTACACAAGCACAGAAATGAGGTTAGCGTTGAGGTGGAGAGAAGATGTACCTGTACTTCTTAACTTAATCAAGATAATAATTTCTAAACTAAACCATAGAATATGATAGATAACATCACTTTCTCGAGAAAACAAGAATTTCACAAAATTTTTGGTATAAAGGAAAGTGGCATCTTCTTTCTTAATTTCTTAAAGTTAACATTAAAGATTAATCAAAAACCTATTTTTAAATGATGACCAAGCTAACTTAGCCATTAATTCCTTGTGGGACTCCCAAGGGGAGAGTTGGAACCGCATTTGGAGCAACCTCTCTAAGCTAGTTGTTGTGCGCGTTTCTCAAGTTGATATTTTGGCACTTTCATGAACCATTCTTCCTGCCTTCTTGTAGCCCACATTGCCGTGAATCTAACGCTTCATTCGGATCATAAATTGAAGCTCGTTTGCTCCAGTTATGAGCAAAAAACTCCTAGGTGTGAGCCACCTCTAAGAGCTAAAAAGTTCTTACTAAAGTCACCGCTAATGGGGGGAAAGTGTCCTTAAACTAGATTTTCAGGGAAGAAGGCTGCACCTAGAGGAAGAGAAGGGGGAGTTCCCCCTTAAGTCTATTCACACCGGGGGGGAAGGGTGAGAGTAGTTAAGGACACTCTACCCAGAAGGGTGAGATGAGGTAAAAAATTTCAGCAAAGGGCCTTCTTGGAGATGGGAAAAAAGGGCTTCCTGGAAGAGGGGTACAGAGGGCTGTCGGGTATAGTACAGTCATTGTGCAGAGTGTCGGTAGCACGGGCAGAACAGGGTGTTGGGTATCTCAATCTCATGGGGTTTTGGGGGGTTTATATAGGTACAAGTACGGGTACGGGTTTAGGGAAAGGAAGAGCAAAGTGTGGATGCAAAGGATGGTGTATGGGGAAAGCACACCGACCTGTGGCTTGCATGAGCTTGTGGAAAGGGATGGTGCCTGTGCATGGGCAAAAGCTGAGACATGCATGTTCCTTCCAATTTCAGTGGGGCAGCATGGGTGTCCACGTGGTAGTATGTGTGGTCTGTACGGTAGGGTGGTCGGCCATTGGTCCTTGTGCAGGTGTTGTATGGGCGCTCGGGTGTGTGTACAACATCTTTTTGGGTCGGGGATCCCTAATTTAGGGCGTCAGCCTCGATATGCATACCGTAGTGCTTGAGTCGGTTTCAGTCGGATTCAAGTTAGTGGAATGTTCATAAGTAGAGGCACTTTTGAGGCACTTTTGAGGCATTTGAATCAACCTGCAAACTCTGTCAACCTATTCATGCAAAAATTGAGTCGGTTTCAGGTCGGCAAAATGTTCATAAGAAGTAGAGGCACTTTTGAGGCATTGAATCAACTTGCAAACTTGGTCAACCTATTCATGCAAAAATTAAGCTAGATTCTTCAGCCTCAAAACATGCTACAGCTCCATGCATAGAAGCAAACAAAAGGGTGCACTTTGACTGAAAATAACATGAAATCCAAGATTGTAGTTGCTCTTCCAAGATTTTATTTACTGTGCTTAAGAAGAAAAGGAGCACGGAGACGATTAGATTGGTCTATTGATAGGGGGAGGCTATTTCCTTGTTGGACACTATCTTTGGTATGTGTGTGATGCATTTCATGGTGGACTCCATTCTCCATTTGAGCAGGGTCGGCAAAGTGAGAGAGCCAACACTCGCATGCACCAAATATGAGAGTGTTGCAGATGAATCATTTTCATCCAACAAAGAACACTTTAACTACACCATTGAACAACATAATACATATGCACTCATCAGCAAAGATAAAACCAACTACACAAATAAGATATCCACATTATAACAAGCACAAAAGAAATCCCACATACCATCCAACTCCACAAATAAGATATCCACATTATAACAAGCACAAACCAACTACACAAATAAGATATCCACATTATAACAAGCACAAAAGAAATCCCAGATACCATCCAACTCCATCACAACATATTGAATGATCGGATTGAACATCCCGCTCATGTGGACATTGCGGTAGATGTCTAAAGCCTTTGATAAATTGAGATTAGTGATATAGGGATGTCCATTTTCAAGACTATATTAATATAACAAAATCTTCACATATGTCTTATCCTCTGCTATGTTATCTATAACATCTAACTAGAGAAAGAAAGTTGCATGGGCTGAAAATCACACCAAATGAGCAACTAGTGGGGCAAGCATTTGCTAACAATTCATACATGTTTCTCACAATTGAGAATAGGATTTACAAGAAATAGTACAATCTTTATATGCATTTGGTTTGGCATTAGGGCTCTAGATCAACATAGATAAATCTTCTCTTTCTAGCCTCACAGAGGATGATATTGGGAAGCTGGGTTGGTCTTCGAAGGTGGTCTAAAGGGGGATAGTTTTTAGGCACTTGTGGTATATTCCTGTGGTGGTGGGTGATAAAGTAGCAAATGGATAAATCTTCTCTTTCTAGCCTCACAGAGGATGATATTGGGAAGCTGGGTTGGTCTTCGAAGGTGGTCTAAAGGGGGATAGTTTTTAGGCACTTGTGGTATATTCCTGTGGTGGTGGGTGATAAAGTAGCAAATGGAATGGGTACAAAACAAGGTCAATAAAAAGTTACAATACTGGAAGAACAGCTAATTGGTGGCTGCATGTAAACCTTAGAATCATTTAGAGTATATGCACAGGCTACTTGTTGTATTACATCCCACTCATTAGGTGGAGGAACTCACATGTTTAGGAGTACAATTCATAGTTTTTGCACGTTTTTGCAGGACAGATGCCAGGAAGAAGGAGATCTTGGTTGGAATAACATGGAACATATATGCACACCAATATGTAAGGAGGACTGGGTATCATGGACTTACTAGTGCATGCCAAAGCAAGGAGGGAGACACTACTTGCCAAGAATGTTGAGGCCAAAGAAATATGGGCATGCATGATGCAAAATATGGTCAATCAAGGGGAGGTTAATGGTCAGAAAGGGTGGCAACTTGACCCAGGGTAGCTGTTGTGTCTCATGTCAAAATGAATGTTAAAGCATGTTAGGTTACTAATATGTTGTTGGGAGCATGGCATGACTTAAAGGATGGACATAAGTGGACAAGAAGAACTAGACTTATGGGAAAATTAATGGGGATTGAGAATACCTTTTTGTCATTGTTGCTTTAGGAGCCCATACTACTGGTAGAGCAGGTAAGAGAGT